>NW_012154951.1:4697309-4749215 GCF_000956105.1 Propithecus coquereli | reverse complement strand
GACTTCAAAACCCAGTGTGTATTTTACATTTACAGCACTTCTCAATTCAGATATTATATTGTCATTGGAAATACTTTATTTGTATTTAGATTTCATAAAATTTACAGTTGAAAAAGTAGCCACATATAGAAGTTGTTCCAAACATTCTTAAAAATGTGTTAACACCAAGTTGAGTATCATTTAAAGATCATATTTAAGTTGATTAAAATTAAAAATTCAAGATGGGTGCAGTGGCTCACGCACCTGTAGTCTCAGGTACTAAGGAGGCTGAAGGAGGAGGATCACTTGAGGCCAGGAGTTCAAGGTTGCAGTGAGCTAGGATCAAGCTGCTGCACTCCAGCCGGGGTTACACAGTGAAACCCTGTCTCTAAAAAAATTATTTAAATTAAATTAAATTAAAAATTCAATTTCTCCGTGACACTAACCACATTTAAGGGCTTAGCAGCCACATGTGGCTACAATCCACAGTACTGAACAGTGCAGCTCTATATCCTTTATTTTTGACTGCTAGGTTTGCCAAATAAAGGTGTATTAAAATCTCCAACTGCTTTTAAGGAATTATTGTTAATTTTCGGGGGGTGTGATAATGGTATTCTGAGTATTTTTTTTTTTTTGAGACAGAGTCTCACTCTTTTTTGCCCGGGCTAGAGTGAGTGCCGTGGCGTCAGCCTAGCCCACAGCAACCTCAAACTCCTGGGCTCAAGCGATCCTTCTGCCTCAGCCTCCCAAGTAGCTGGGACTACAGGCACGCGCCACCATGCCCAGCTAATTTTTTCTATATATTTTTAGTTGTCCGATTAATTTCTTTCTATTTTTAGTAGAGACGGGGTCTCGCTCTTGCTCAGACTGGTCTCGAACTCCTGAGCTCAAACAATCCGCCCGCCTCGGCCTCCCAGAGAGCTAGGATTACAGGCGTGAGCCACCGCGCCCGGCCTATTCTGAGTATTTTTAAAAGCATTCTTATCTTTTTGAAATGCATATTGAAATATTTATTAATGAGAGTACGCAATCTTTGAGATTGGTTTCAAAACAATATGAGAATGAAGTGAGTTGGGGTATATTTGAATAACACTGGCTCTGAATTCATAATATTATTTTGTTTACTTTTGTATATGTTTGAAATTTTTCATAATAAAATAAAAATAAAAAATTTGAACTAAACTTTTTTCCACTCATGAATTTGTTTCTGTCAAAATTTTCCTCATTTTTCTTTAGATATTTCAATCTTGTGGGGTTTTTAAAATTATTTGTATGATCATAATGGAGAAAGTTAAATGAATATGACTAATAATATGCGATCAGAATGCAACTTTATTTTTTTTTTCTCCCACTAATTTAAAAAGGTTTTTTAGTGGAAAGTTCTTTCTTTGCTTTCTTATAAAAACTCACAATTTTTCTGGCAACTCTTAGGCTAAAAAAAAAAAAAGTCCTAGGACCACTGTAAGTCACAAATCTGGTGCGGCGGATTAAAGAAGGCTACCGATGCTTTGCTCTTCTTCCTATGGAAAGGTGGCATCTATTTCCCTTCCCTCGAATTGGAACTGGCTAGAATGTGGTCTGTATTCTACATCAGAAGAGATGCTGCATAACCCTGGATTTAGCTTTTAAGATATCTGCACCTTCTGTTTTGGGAACGCTTTTTTTTTTTTTTTTTGAACCCAGTGCCCATGCTGTGGGATGCCCAAGCCGCACGGCGAGGCCACATGAGGAGCGAAGGCCCTCTGGTTGACAGCACCAAGTTCCCAGCCAATGGCCACGTGAGGGAGCCATCTTGGACGGCATTCAATTGGCCGTCAGAGGGGAATGCAGTTATTTCTCAAACATAGCCTTTGTTCTGACACAAATCAGGTAGCAGTCCATCACGTCCTCAGTTGCTGAGAACTCTTATCTAGCTCTCTGGGGGCCCCATTGAAGCCATCTCACTAGAGTGAGGGAGGAAGTATGTCCTAATCTGTTTTCTTTTGCATATAGCAGAATACCTGAAACGCAGTGATTTACAAGGAAAAAAAATCTATTTCTTATAGTTATGGAGACTAGGAAGTCCAAGGCTGAGGGGCCTTGTCTGGTGGAGGGCCTTCTTGCTGGTGGGGACTCTGCAGAGTCCTGACGTGACACAGGCCATCACATGGCGAGAGAGCTGAGCATGCTAGTTTGGGTCTCTCTTCCTCTTCTTGTAAAGGCACAAGTCCCACTCCCCGATGACCCATTAATTGATTAATCCATCAACCCATTAATCCACTAATCCATGAATGGATTAATGCTCTGCCCTCATGACCCAATCACCTCTTAAAGGCCCCCACCTCTCAGTACTGCCACATTGGGGATTATATTTCAACCCGAATTCTGGAGAGGACAAATATTCAGTCCATAGCAGCCATCTGGGTCTGGCGTTCAGGAAGAAACGCATTCAGGGGTGGGAAGCAGGAGGTTAATGATCACAGCTAACATTCCTTGGCTTAGCCAGGGCCACCAACAGCTAGGCCTGCCTCTGTCCAAACTTCTTGCTCTGTCTAAAAACATGTCCTGATGCCTTCCCTCCACCACATTCTTAATATTTTCCTTTCTCTTTATTGGTGGGGAGCAAGAATGAGTATGATAGGAGGGTCAAAGAAGTGTTAAAAAATAAACTTTGGCACGTTAAAATTTTAAAGTGTATTTGAGCAGACTATCACTACTCATAAATTAGGCAGAGGCCGAGGGGAAAGTTTTTATACGGTAAATGCAGAAATGAAGCAAAGGTCTTATTAGATTGGTTAAAGTTTGAGCTATTTCTTGGACTATCCCAGTGGGAAGTTCATGATAAGATAACCAATGCCAGGTGGGCACCGTGGCTCATGCCTGTAATCCTAGCACTCCTCCTGCCGGGAGGCCGCGGCAGGAGGATTGCTTGAGTTCAGTTCGAGACCTGTCTGAACAAGAGTGAGACCCCCATCTCTACCAAAGAGATAGAAAAAAAACAAAAAGATAACCAATGTCCAGTTGGCCTCCTGTGATTGGCTGAGCTTAAGTTTCATTTTCTTTTAAATTCTCAGCTAGGTTTTGATTTGCTGACATAGGATCCAAGGGTACCTGTGTCACATCAATCAAATGGTCTCCCATTTAATAGTTTTAACAGAAGGAACAAGACTTCCTTACTGTTTTCAGACAGATTGGAGGGGCTGGGGGCAGGAGGAGGGCAGGGAGTGGACACAGTTCCTGACCAAAGCTTCCCCACTGGCTCTATGGGATCATAACCTTCCTCCCTCCACCAGCCAAGCTCAAATGCCCACCTGGTTCCGAGGTGGCGTGTAGTGAGAACCTCCTTCCCTTCTCCTCTCGGCCCTAGATATTTGGGAAGTGACTTTCCCGCCTTGACATATGATGTGTCCCACATAGATGTCACTCAGTTGTGAGATGCAAGGACCAAGCCACCGAGGATGAGGGAGCTGGCCTAAGGGACTGACACAGAAAGTGGCGGATGTTTGGTACATGTTTATGACTTTGGGTAAGACTGAGTCCCATGCCTTTTGTCCCTTATACCCGGCCTGTTCCACCTCTTCTCCCTAAGCCTCTCCTTCCAGAACTCCTTGAAACTTCAACTCCCACACGTCTGCCCTGCTTTCATAACCGTGAGTACCTGAGGGTCCGTGAGTCACCAGGAAGCACAATTCCCTGGTCGGAGTGTCGGGCTCAGGGTTCTGATGCTGTCATCTGGAGCCATCTGCTAAGTTCTCAGAAGCTGCTGCTGCCTTATCTATTAAGTGGAGGCAACGCCCGTCTCCCCAGGCTATGCTGAGTCAGTGACCGAGGCAGGGAGATGCCTATCTGGGGGACTCAGCTGCACTCCCAGTAGAAGTGAGAGGGGGATCGTCAACCTTCCCAGCGCCTCCACAGCAGTCACAATCTGGGACCCCGGTAATCTGACTGGCAAGCCCGGGAGAAGAGACTGAGCACACTCAGCTTGGGAACCGGCCCACCCACAGGTCTCATTTGTGCCCGTCTGCTGTGGCACCTCAGGGCAGGCCCCACTCCCGTGGAGAGGCCAGCAGCGTTCACCCCTGCCTGGGACTGGGCAAGAAAATTGGTTTAATTCAAGGGGAAATTGTTAGTAAGCTCCCCCCGCCTATTCCCTGGCAAATTTGAAAGCCACATCTTATAATACAATCAGCTTCCTTGGTAATAAAATGGATATTTTCGTCTCCATCGGTCTGTCTTTTATGTCTTATTTTACAATTAATTCCAAATTCTGTAAGGGAAGATAGGGATGTTATTGACTGACTCCAACGAAGTGAAAAATGCAAAACTGTAATCTCAGCACCAACAGGTGGGTCCCAGAACACCCTTGGGATCCTATGTAATTAGTCTGAGCCAAATAGGAAGGCATAATTTTACTCCATGGTAGCATAATTTATGCTGAACTCACAGGCCATGGGTCAGCTAGGGCCTGAGAAGGCTGATTCATGCTGCTAATATGGCATACCAGTGACACGAGGCGGAAGCTAATGATTAAATAATGCGCCCTGGTGGACCAGTAGATCCGCTTCTCCACTGCAGGCAGGAGATAGGGGTTTACTCTTGGACTTAACCCAAGGAGGTGAGGTAAGAAGGGCAACGGATAAGCAATGAGGTGCAGAAAACACATCGGACTGAAGCCAAAGTCTACACTTTGAAGAGCTGGATTCTTTATCAGTTATCTTGGGCTGGGTAACAAACTCCAAAACTTGGTGCCTTAAATTTAATCACCATTTTTTTTTTTATTTACTCTGCAGTCAGCAATTTGGGATGGGCTTTTCTGGGCTGCTCTGCTGGTCTCATCTGGCAGGCAGGGGCTGGATGCTTTGAGATGGTCTCATTTGTACATCCGGTGATGGTGCTGGCTGTCTGCTGGGCCCATCTCCCCTCATGGTCTCTTAGCCCTGAGATTCTAGAGGACAGAAGAGCAACACCTCCCATGCACCAGGGCAATGGGTGCATTCAGATTATCAGTCAAGTGTGAGATTAAAATACATGTTCACACATGCATGGACTCTTTATTTCCTTCGTACCCTTTCTTGAGTACTCAAACCAGAGAAGGAAAAAAAAGAAAGAAAAAGAGAGAGAGAAAGGAAGGAAAAAGAGAGAGAAACAGAGAGTGAGAGAAAGGACAGGAGAGAAAGAAAGAGAGTGGAGGGAGGGAGGAAGTGAAGGAAAGAATGAACAAGAAAGAAGAAAGAAACTAAAAGGTTATTAGACACTTTGGAGCAATTGGGGAAAAACATTTATAGGTACATGATGAAAACAATAGGCAATGATGAAAACAATTAAAGAAGGAAAATAATGTTGGTGCACTATTTAGTTCTGCAGTTTATCACATTTACATAATAATAATAATGTAAATATTGACTGTTGGTTTGAAGAATGGGCAGTTAATAGTGGCTTTGTGGTGAGAGCTAAATGCCAAACAGGTCCATGGCTGCATTAAGAAGCCACTAAAATCATATAATAACCATGCTAGAAAATACCAGAAGAAAGCACTGCAGGAAGTGGAAAGGATCTAGAAGCTTCTAGGGGGGCAGATAGGAGTTTGGGGAGGACGGAGCACATAGCAATGTTGTTTGTTATAAACTCTCTAGAGCTATTTGATTTCCTACTTTGACAAAAATAAGCCATTTAAAACAACACTCACGACTGCCATTGGTTGGGACTAGAATGTGAGCCTCTCTCCAGAGGACAAGAGCAACGGTTTGTTTCCGAAATGCTGAGTGTTCTTCGCATCTTGTCCTCCTGCGGCTTCTAAGCCCGGTGCTCAGACCACCCCCACCCCGCCCCGCCATCCCGGTCACATGACTCCTGTCCCGTTCATCCCCGTAATAAATCCAAGGCCAGTGCTGGTCTGTTTCTTCGGTTGACAGCAGCCTTCTTGACTTGGCATTTCACTTTGGAAACACTCAAAGGAAGAAAACTGCAAACAAGCGTGGGAAGTGTATCTTGTACAACTGCCATGCATGCTCATCCCCTGTATTTTGAGGCATAACCATATGCCAGGCACTTACAGTAAACCCACCCTGGGCTAAATATTTACATACATTACTTCATTTTCATAGTCCTAGGAAGACAAGTGTTACTGTCCCATATTCCGGATGAAGAAATGGATACTGGGAAAGTAACTGAGAGAGCCAGGAGTGGAACCCAGCTCTGCAAGTGATCCCAAGGACAAATTTACCATTGCTCCGCAAGCCTAACTCAGCTCTAAGCGCAGCTGGCCTAAAAAGAGGTGCTACCAGCTTACAGTCCATCTGCAAGCATTTCTTATTTAAAATCAGCTCTTCCTTAACGTGTTATTCTTCTGACCAGCATGGAGTGTAGGCAGGACACTGGCAGCACCAAAAGGCCATACTTTGCATTCAAATCAGAACTTTCTTCTAATGTAGCAAAAAGGCAATGGCCTTCCAAAAATCAAGGCCCTCTAAGGAACCCTATCCTGTCTTTTCTCATTCACGTAACTTCCCTCTATTAGCCAACCACTTAGGTTGAGAATGATGATATGGAAAAAAAGAATGATCCATACGGTTTATTTTCCTTTTAGTTCTTTACTCGTCAGTAAGGTAGAGAGTATTGGTGAAATGTACACATAAAGAAGTGAAATCAGGCTGGGAGTGGTGGCTCATACCTGTAATCCTAGCACTTTCGGGAGGCTGAGGCAGGATTGCTTGAGATCAGGAGTTCGAGACTAGGCTGAGCAAGAGCGAGACCCAGGCATGATGGTGTGTGCCTGTAGTCCCAGCTACTTGGGAGGCTGAGGCAGGAGGATCGCTTGAGCCCAGAAGTTTGAGGTTGCTGTGAGCCATGATGACGCCACCGCACTCTGGCCGGGGCGATAGAGACCCTGTCTCAAAAGAATTGAAATCAAAACAACTGAATTAGTTTTGTGCCGTGTTCCCACTGTTCATGTAGGAACAAAATACACATACAAGCTGCAAAAGAAGAGCTATATAATTTTAATGATTCCACCTACGAGTTTAAAGCTCTTGTTTGCATTTAAAGCTGGCATTGCAAAATATAAAGATGAGATGTAAAATTCATAACAACAATTTAAATTTTAACTTTACTTAGAACAGCATTCAATAGCAAATTCCCCCTGACAAGTCAAGAGAGAAACTGAAAGAAAGGAAAGCTTTGCACTTCTACTACCTATACAGACACTTTTCCCCGGCTTTTTGAACAAAGAGCCCCACAAATTACATAGCTGGCCCTGGTGAAGGGTCGTGCTGCTAAGTGAGAGAAGAGTTTTTAGGAAGTAGACACAATGAAGCCCCCATTTCCCTGTAATTGAAAGCAACAGACTCCTTTTGGGGTTTGATTATCTTTATTTCTCCCTTCCCATGACCAGTAAAAAAATACAATCAACATAAGTACAAGGATTCAATTCGTAAAAATCATCGGAGTGCAAAGATGGCCACAGCCTCTGCCCAGGTTCAACTTACATATTTACAGAGCGTGTGGTGAGGGCATGGCCACGGAGGTGCATTTAAAGGCAGTATTACAAAATATACAAAGGTGGTCTTCCTTTACATTTCATAGAAGAACCCTGACTTATTTCCAAATGACAGCACTATAAGCACAAATCACCTGATCATTTACTATATAACTTAGATAAAATGCTGTACAGGTGCGTGACTATAAATATAAAGTATAAATGGCTCTGTTTGGGAAATGGTATCTACATGGGGGGGCTGTCCAGGGAGGGCTCAGTCTGGTGTCCCAACCTGTTAAGATGGGGGAAGCTGGCAAGAGAGGCCAGAGGGGACAGGGACGGGGTCATGGAGCACGGTGGCACTGACTGCCCTGTCCTCGATATGGTAGAAGCTGCTGGCCCTGGCTGGAGGGAATTGGGATGATTGGGGGTCAGTAGCAGTGGTGTGACTAAGACAGGGGGCTCTAGAAGGCACAGAGAAGGCATCTGGGATGAGCAGAAGCACACCCCTTTGACTCGCAGGCATGCACACCCGATTACACTGGCAGGTTCCTGGGCAGGCCACCGGCCCTGGCTTCCTCCCCCTGAGAAGAGTCTGGAGCTTTACAGGCATGGAAAGGGCAGAAAGCCAAAGCTCTTCTACGGGAAAACAGAAAAATGTTTGGAAAGAGATTCCAGTGGATGGGTGAAGGGAAGGAAGGAAGTCGCCCACTATGTCTGACCTAGAAAGTCGTGTTGCAGGGAAAGAGAGGAGGCAGAGGGGGATGTGGAACCCTTCCGCGATTCCAGGTGAGCAGTGCCTGGGAGGGGCCTAGAGAACTTGCATATCTTATCCTAAAAGCTCCGACAAGATGACTCTGACCTGACCAAGCAAGCTCAGTCAATATGGCTTCTATATTAGCCAAATTAAGAAGAACCTGGGGCTCTTTGGGCAGATAACAGTCTCCCCCAAATGCGAACCGTTCCCTGCCCCTGTCCTCCATCTGTCCAGCTCAGGAACAGGATCATCTTCTCTCTCTTAGGAAGACAACACGTGAGCCAAAGTGGATCCTGAGCCTCTCTCTGTAGCTCAGGTGTGGCTTCTATCCTGGAAACCTGAGGACAGACAGTGCAGGTGAATTGCTTGGACTAATACACCTGCCCAGGTAAGAAACCCTGACAGGGAATTGGAGGGCACTGGGAAGTGAGAAAGGCCCACACCTGTGGTATCCAAGTTTCCAAACAATTACACTATGTTCCCTAACCCAGGCCGATCTGGGGCAAGGATGTTGGGGGCAGCCACTGTTGGTTGAAGCCAGACTTTGATAAAAAGAGAGAGCTGCCTGAGCTGTGTGCGCATACCCACATACATACCCATATATCCATCTTTGAGAACCTTCCATACATTCCTCCCTTGGGCCTTTTCTTTCTGAAGAGGGTGGTTTAAGTGTGAAAAACAGGTCCTGTGAACCAACCCAGTTATGTGCAGGAGCAGACGTGATCATCTGTCCAGCCGGGTTCGCTTTCTAATTCTCCTTCAGTCTTGTCTGCCCTCCTGGGAGTGGAAAGCCAAGGGACTAGAGGCTGAGATAAAACTGACCTGCGGGCTGATATACTGGGCCAACAGGAATGAGTTGGGACTGGTGCCAACTCCTCTTAATGGGGACCAGATCTCCTGGAGGTGGTGGAAGGTGCACAGATGGGGAGGGAGCAGAGCTTGCGGGACCCGAGGTCCTTCCCCCACCCCTGGGCCGCCCCTACAAGGCGGTGCTGCTGGAGAGGACCTTTGGGCCGGGGGCATTGGCTTGGGCCTTGACCTCTTCCTGGGCCTCTCTGCTCATGGCTATGTTATCAAAGGCCTTGGGGACCTTGATGGGGATGCCCTGCGCCTCCCGCCCCTCCTCCAGGTCCTCGCAGCACTTGCAGCAGCGGCAGCACTTGCAACAGCCACACATCAGGCAGCACACGCGGCAGCACACGCGGCAGCAGCAGCAGCAGCGCCTCTGGCAGAGGCTGGTGACCGCGGAGACGAGGTTGTCCCAGGGCTTCAGCGAGTGCATCCACAGGGGCAGGAAGTTCCAGTTCTGGAGCTTCTTGGGCAGGATGCGGGGGCAGCGGGACTGCAGGAGCCTGAGGCACACCACCAGGAGGATGATGAAGAGGATGGGCACCCCCACGCCCACCAGCACCGGCCAGCCGGCCAGCGAGAGGCCGAACACCGACAGCGGCGTCAGGAAGAAGAAGAAGATCAGGTAGAAGACGGCGAACCAGCGGTACTTTGCGGAGATGTTGCCCAGGCCTTTGGCCAGGCGGATGGGCAGGCGGGTGAACGGGATGGGGTACCACAGCAAGATGCCCGAGATGTTGAAGAAAAAGTGGCACAGCGCGATCTGCAAGGCAAGAGGGTGGGCGGGTCAGGGTCTGTTGCCTGGGCTGAGGCGGGGCGGGGGTCAGGCCAGCCACGGCCCTTCTGGGTCTTTATGGCTCAGCCCAGGGGACCTGCATTCCCTGAGGACCTACTAGGTGTCTAGGAGGGGGGCAGGAGGGCAGGGGGAGAGCGGGCTGAATCCCAGCTCAGCGTTCAAGGGCCCGCCATCCTTTAGGCCCAGTCTAACAAGGCAGCCCACTGCTGCCCAGGGCCTTGGCGGAGCCATTAAGAGCAGGTGCAGCAGAAAGAAAAGCTTATAGGGTCACTGCTTCCTTGGCTCAATGGTCCATTCTAAAAAGCGTAGCGAGAAGGGAAGGATGGTTCCAGCTACTAAAAAAGCAGCAGCAAGTATGTCTAGAGTGTTTGCTACATGCAGTGTACTTTATGTGAATTATTTCAATCCTCAAAAACACCCTACGAAGTGGTGACCCTCATTCCTTGACATATGAGAGGATGGGGTCACCGTGTGGTTAGGCTAGTTCCCCAAAGTCACACAGGTGGAGGTGGTAGGGGTGCGATTCAAATCCCGGAATTGATGTGGAGGTTCGGTCACTCGTCGAAGGCCCCTTGGTGTACGGATGGTGGGATAAGGATTCAAATCCCAAAGGTCCTATCCAAAGTAGCCTTGTTGAGCCGGGCAAGGCAGGTCCCCCTGATTCTTTTTGAAAGGCCAGGCCCATGGCACAGGTGACCTCTGCCTGCTACCCAGGCAGAGCCCCCCAAGGGAGTGGTGAGAAGATGGCAGGTGGTGTCTGCGCTTCCTATATTCTCTTTCTGCGTCCCTATCAAGTGACCACCCCACCTTTGTTAAGCAACAGCCAGTGTGCAGGTCTAACTGCCTCCCTCAGGAGTAATGGCTTTGACTGTTCTCATATGGAGCTGCTCAAATCTGTCTCCCTGTGGCTTCTCCTCCACATCTTAGTTCCACCTTTTGGACATGACAGGGAAATGGCTGGCTCTTGTTAGAAACTGGTTTGCAAGACCACTGATGGGGTTGGTTCCCATGCACAGAGAGCCCCTGCCCCGTGCAGCACGTCCTGACCTGGAGTGAACTCCTCAACGTGTTGCCTGGGCTGGCCAAGGCAGCCAGGATGGCGGTGGTGGTGGTGCCGATGTTAGAGCCCAGCGTGAGTGGATACGCCCTCTCAATGCTTATCACACCGATACCTGCAGGGAAAACACACGACACACGGCATCAGCCCCGGGGGCTGACAAGAAATGGCAATGGATGCCAGAGGATGAAGGCGGGGAGAAGAAACTCACCAATCAGCGGGGTCATGGCAGACGTGAACACAGAGCTGCTCTGCACGATGAAGGTCATGCCTGCCCCCACGATGATGGCCAGGTAGCCAGTCACCCAGGCAAAGGGAAAGGGGAAATCTGGAAGACAAAAGGAGAAGGGATCTCAGTGCCTCTGGGGAGGTGCAGCTGGCACCTCCAGAGGACCTCAGGACTGGGGCTGGGCTAGATAGAGCGTGAGGTTGTGTAGACACCTCCCCACTCCATACGTGGTCTGAGATTGCAGATTGGAATTTTAGAATCCAGTCTTTCCTCCTGCATATCCAGATGGTGAAACCAAGGATGTGGGTGAGTGTTAGGAAGACAGAAGTGCAGATTCCCTGGAGGTCAGGTTAGAAACAGGGAGCCCGCTCTCCCACAAAGCGCTAAGAGTACTTAGCCCTCACTTCCTCCCTTGCTCTGGTCTCCCATCGCTGCGCTTTCGTTCCACCTTAATGAGCATCGAGAAAACAAAGCAGCTTGGAACAACCCTACCAACACAGCCCTCCGTCCCACCGGCACCACATCAGTGCGGCATACCCCGCAGGCACCCAAAGTTGCTCAGCTCGCCCTCAAGACAACCCAGGAGGCAGGTTTTGATTGAGTTTCACAGGGTGCTGGTATCATTGGCTTGGGGTGCTCTGGCGGGCCAGGATGCCATGCTTGGCAGGAGCTGCTCCTGGCCAGTGGGGTCTCCTTAAGTGACTCAGGATGCTGATATATTTATCCAGAGCCACACTGTCTTCCATAGAGTGAAGGGAAATGCGGACAAGAATGGACACCCGTTACCCTCCTAAGGGGTCCTGACAGACCCAGGAAAGTCCTGGACATTTAGACAACCTGTCAGGAAGGACTTTGGACAACCTGACTCTCGGCAATCCGGGTCTTGGGCTGGCTGCTTCTCAGGACCTTGCCAACACGCAGCAGAAGCTTGTGACTGCTCCCCAGATCCCACTTAGGACACCAAGAAAAACTTCCAGGGTGAACGACACCTTAACTTCTGCAGCTGATCAGATCTGACAGAGAAACTCCATGCAGAGGCCCCTGTGAGATGGGAATCTAAGGATCCCTCCCACCCCCAGTGACCATCCCTCGAGGCCCCGAATTGGGGGCAGTGCACCTACCAGTGTTGAGAGTCTTCTTGATGACAGTGGCGACCTGCCCTTTGAGCACTGAGCCCAGGAGCTTGACAATCATGACCAGGCAGCCGCAGAGGACCAGCAGGGAGAGTATGAGCAGAATGATGCCCACAGCAAAATCCGGGAGGTTGAAATTCACAAAGATATGCTGGCCTGAGAGATCATAGAGAACCTTGTCAGGAGGGTGTGGAGTCACCGCAGCTACAGATCATGGTTTTATTCCCCAACATCCTTCTCTCTCCTACTAATAGATCTTGGTCATTAGCTCAACACACGGCAGCGCAAAGTAAAGATGGGCCTTCCCATCTCCTTTGCAGGTAAGTATAGCCCCTGAGACTATGTTCTGGCCAGTGGGAGCTTATGAGGCTGGATGATGAAGTGAGGTCCTTAAAATCGCACAACTAGTCAGGGGCAGACCCAGGCATCCAGCCCAGTTCTACCTCTAAAGCCCATGCTATTTTTTCTTCATGATACTTTCAAGGTGTTTGAGGAGTAGGAGGGGCAAGTCAGAGTAAGGGGTATTGCTAACTCCAAAACAAATCTCTTGTTTTTCAAAGTCCTAGTGTGTCCCTATGGTAATTCCAGCAAGCCCTGGTTATATGAATGGTTGCATTACACCTAGAACATGGGAGGTGTTAAGTTCTATTGGGTAAAGTATAACTGGAGTATCAAGGTATACTGCTCAGAATTAATGTCAGGAAAGTGGGGAGGGAGAGAGAAGCAGATATATACAAAAGAATATATAAGGCATAATTAGAAGAACTAAGGATGTCTGGGTTGGAAAAGATTCCAGGAGCAAAATTATAGCTTCTTAAAAGAATCAGAGCATCATGTAGGCTCACTGCTTTGTTCAGTGCCACAGCCTAGTGCCTTGAATGGGGCCTGCCGTACAGTAGGGACTCGCTGTATCTGTTGAACGTATCTGTTCTGTATGGGTCCCACACCTTCCTTCAGATCTGGCTCTCATCTCCCCAGAATTTTTGAGAAAGGGATACTGAGGCACATGGAGGGAGTACTCTGGAATGTGCTGAGTTCTGAGGTGGCATGGAGTTGCCAGGGCAACTGGGCTTCAAGTCCTTGTTCCGCCCCTTCCTACAGGACCTGGGGCCTGTCCCCTCAGTCTCTGTGAAAGCGTGCTGCTCCTTGCTTGATGTAGAGTAGGTGCTCAGTGACTCTCATTGTCCTTTCTTTCACTACTGGGGCCCCACACAGATAAGAAACACCATCCAGCACCCCAGCCACCCGCCCCGGTGGCCAATCTGGTGAGTTCCACTCACATTTAGCGATGTTCTCCGTGTGGGTCACGTTCTTCGTGGTCCACGTGTTGGCACCATCCATCCAACAGAGCGAAGGGGAGGTACAGTTCTCAGGTGAAGGGACAGTGACATTCATCTGAGTCTGGATGACAAACATGACAAATGTCCACAACACTGGCTTTAGAGGGAAATAGGGGGACGGGAGGAGGGCAGGGGGGAGATACCATACACATTGATACATGCAGTGGCTCCATCCATAATGTTTCCTTTCTCTCTGGGGACTTGTTATTCATCTTTATTAGAAAGCTCTTAAAACAACTGGGACAAACAAAATCAGTCTTCACTATTCAAAAACATCTAATTTTTATATTTAGTCTCTTAGTCTGCAGTACTCCACAAAAACCAAAAATATGCATGCACCCTAGAAGGAAGGGTGAGCTCCAGCCCCAGTGCAGAAGAGCTGGCTAGGTTCCCTGATATGAGAGGGCAGGATGCTGTGGGCCTTCCAAGGAGGAACACTCTGGAAGAGTCTGGAAAGTGAGAGATACCACCTGCTGCCAGCACTTATAGAGTGTGATGGACTATTTCCATGGGTCCCTCCAAAAATGGGAGCAGAGAGGCAGCCAGGAATAGCCTTCTCCAAGAGATGTGGAAACAGGATAAGGCAGGAACGATGTCTCCACAGGGTGGAATGGAGCAAGGGGACTCTGTCTGTCCTACTGTTTAAGCATATCCAGCATTCAAGGACTCATTTCCTAAAGGAATCTCACTGGCCAGTTTTGATTTTTCAGGGGCCACCCATTTTTCTTTCCCTTGACTTCTTATTCGCTCACCTTGAATGCAAGATTTTGCTTAGAGTTCGGATGCCAGGGTTTACCTGCACACCAATATTCTTGGACACTCACCACGTTGGTAAAAGTTTTGCACCATATCTTGATCAGACTCTTGTTTTTGGCTGCTTCATCATTCATTGCAATTTGGTTGATAACTTTTTTATCCAGCTGAGGAAAGCAACAGACAGAAAACAGTCAATGTGTCCTCAGAACTCATTTGGGACAGAGATGCAGGGGGTTGGGGTGAGAGGGGCTCCTGCAAAGGTGAAGTGGGACCCACTCCGTCTGCACTCCCACGGTGGAGCACGGTACCCAGACCTTAACAGGTGCATGATAAATGAATGAACGATCGTATGAACACAGGCATTGCTATCTAGGAAGCAGGCAGAAGATATTTGCTGGATGACTGAATGACAGAAAACCAGAAGGTAAAAGTGAACGCACAAGGTCCCCAAGGCACCATCCACAAAGCCTCCTTTCATTGATCATGCAGACAGGCCCAGTGAGCAGGTTGCTGAGATGGCTCCTGGCAGGAAAGGGAAGTGTCCTTCCTGTTGGCCAGGAGCAGGGTAACACTTGATCATGAGTAAGCACCCCGGTGTTGAGGACAGTAGTGGGAACAAAGTGGCCCCAAGGGTCCAGTTGTAAGAAGCACCCCCATCCCAATAGAAAGACCCATCACGGGAGTCAAGGAAACAAGGCCAGTTACACTGCCAAGTGTCCCTAAAGGTCTGCTCCCTTGCACAGAGTAGTGTCTATAGACCGTGTCTACCTCTGTCAGCTCAGAGGGGTGCGAGATGGAGCGGGTAGGAAGTTGGTGCCTTTCCCTCTCTGAAGGAGCCGGGGTACCTGGATAATGAGCTTTGTGAAGGGATCTGTGATGACTTTCAGAAGCGCTGGGGCATCTTCTCCATTCTTGAAGTGGAAGGTCTCCACCACGAGGTTGGTCAGGATCTCCAGGTAATGGGTGGCAGCCTCCAGGGGCAAGAGCACGAACACGGAGAGCCAGTTGAAGAAGTCGTGGACGGTGGCTCCCGCAAAAGCCCTGCAGCGAGGGGACCCCAACAGCCAGGTTAGTCAGCAAGTGCGTGGGCACCAGTGGAGGTGGATCATTATTTGTGTCATCTACCACCATCTGCTAGGGTCAGCCATGCGGGCACACATATGTACGATCTCCTCATCTTTGTTTTCTCACAGCAATCCCCAAAGTGGGTGCCATCACTATTCTCATTCGACAGATGCGGAACCTGAGGGGAACAAGCAGGTTATGGCTGGAATAATTAGCTCAGCAACTGTTGTTTCGAAGAATTGCATCTCTTGGGTTGGGCAGGGTGGTGCATGCCTGTAACCCCAGTGCTTTGGGAGACAGAGGTGGGAGGATCGCTTGAGGCCAGGAATTCCAGATCAGCCTGGGCAGCATAGTGAGACCCTGTCACTACCAAAATAAAAATTAGCTGAGCATAGTGTCATAGCTACACAGGAGGCTGAAGCAGGAGGATCACTTGAGTTTGAGGTTGCAGTGAGCTATGATGCCACTGCACTCTAGCCCACGGGACAGAGCAACACCCTGTCTCAAAAAAAAAAAAAAAGAAAAAGAAAAAAGACTACTTTTGAATCACGTGTATTGAAGGCAACCTTCCTTTGGATGGGTGGGGATCTGTATGAAGGTAACCATCAAAGCCCTCTATGCAAATGAATTGTTAACCTTTTCTTTAAGATCTCGAGAGTCTGATGAAATACATGAATAGTCTCCACAGGAAACAAGGCTAATACATACCACATTTTGCATCTATCTGAGGAGGTCTAAAGATTCCTCCTCAGGTACATCCTATCTCCAGATTAAGAAACTCTGTTTGACATTCCCCCCCACCCCCAACGAAAAGGGTTTCCTTTTAAAAAATCTGCATGTCAAAAGACACCCTAAACCAAACAGAATGTGGGATGTGAACAGATAAAAGCTAATAAACAAGTGGGGAAATGCTTAACTTCACTAGTAATAAAAGACAATTGCAATGTATTTACTTATCATATAAATTTTCACTTATCACATTAGCGAATATTTATTTTTTAAGGTATTTGTATTCTTCCTGGAGAGGGCGATTAAAGACACTTTCAAACACTGCTGAGGTCGTGTAAAATGATACAAATATTTGTTAGTAGTTTGTCAAGATGTTTTTAGAGCCTTATATTAGAGTAATTATTGTTCTAGGAAGGTAAGGGGTCTGCCTGAGCAGCAGGGCGATCGCACCACATAGACAAGATGGGAACTGCTTCCGTATTTTAATAAACTCTGGAAGGAGCCCATCATAGTAGAGAAGAGGCCAGGAAATGTACCTAATTTTCACATTAATCTTTTTGGAAAGAGTTTCCAATAGTCAATCCGCTCTATTTTCGGGTTTTATGCATCCACAACAACTACATTTTGCCTTTTATTGATATGTAAGTGAAGAACAAAGAAAAAAATGGTGCAGGTTGAACTGGCCAAAAGTGAAAGTTGTAATAAGTTGTAATTATTTATGGCTAAGCGAAACAATAAATCCTACCCTAACTTGCCTTCGTTTCAACTCCACCACCCAACAGGTGAGTTTCTAGCTCTGACTGTGTGCCAGGCACTTTGCTAAACGCCTACGTACATGCTTGTGTTTAATCCTGAAGACAGTACAGTGCTGACAGACATTATTATCCCTGCTCTGCAGACCAGGGAGCTGGGTTTAATCTACTGGGAAGTAGGTGATTCAATCCTAGCTGCATCCCCTGTGGCTAGTTCTAGGCGCTCCGGAGTGAGCGTGACAAGCACGTTCTCACCAGCTAGTTACAGGCTTTTACAACAGCGTGGCCAAACGCGGCGGGCCTGATCGAACACAAGCTGGTTTCTGAGCCTCCTACCTTCTGAACTCGTTCCGGTCTCCCACCTGCATGAGCGCCACGATGGTGTTGGTGATCGAGGTCCCAATGTTGGCGCCCATGATAATGGGGATGGCAGCCCGCACGGTCAGCACTAGAGGGTGGAAAAGAGCCATTAGCAAGTCTAGGGAGGCAGCCTGGCCACGTTCCCACATGGCCCAAGGCAGGCTGGACTCATTCATGCTGGTAATCCCCTAAAGCAGCAGTTCTTATCCTCTCTGGGGTCATGCACCTCACTGTGATAAAAGCTAGGGTGTGTCACCATAGAAATATGCATGTGTGCAAAAAAAAATTCCTGCACGCAATTTCGGGGAATCCACAGACCCCTTAAAGCCTCACTTTTGACTGGCCTCCGTTTAAAAGTGCCTCTCTAAATTCCTCTCCTCACCCTATCACAGAGGTAAGGCCTGCTTGAAGGAGACCAGGAAGCAGCCAATATTTCAGGACTTAGGTGGATGAGTTCCAGGGCTCACATGTACAGTTGGGTCAGTTGTACACAGCACAAAGTCTCATCTTTAAGGAAATGTCATTTACCTGCCAGACATTAAACACTTGTGTATTTATTAGGCCAATTCCAGGCAGTATAATTCTTCTGCTAATAAAATTGGTATATTGCCACAATTCTCTGACATAAGCAAGTAAAATATTTTTAAGATGAAATATCTTTTTCTAATTGAACCCAGAAGAGTCTAGTTAACTTTTTGCTAAAATGTTGGTTTGGGGCCAGGCGCGGTGGCTCACGCCTGTAATCCTAGCTCTCTGGGAGGCCGAGGCGGGCGGATTGTTTGAGCTCAGGAGTTCGAAACCAGCCTGAGCAAGAGCGAGACCCCGTCTCTACTAAAAATAGAAAGAAATTAATCAGACAACTAAAAATATATAGAAAAAATTAGCCGGGCATGGTGGCGCATGCCTGTAATCCCAGCTACTCGGGAGGCTGAGGCAGGAGGATCGCTTGAGCCCAGGAGTTTGAGGTTGCTGTGAGCTAGGCTGACGCCATGGCACTCACTCTAGCCCGGGAAACACAGTGAGACTCTGTCTCAAAAAAAAAAAAAAAAATGTTGGTTTGGGTTGAAAAATATTCAGTTCAAACTGGTTCACCTCAGAGGGTCTATCCCAACTTAGCTGGAGCAAGGACCAGGCAGGTACAAATCTGAGTGCTACTTCTCCAAACTCTGTTGTCCCCAAGCCCATGTGCTACATGATTAGACGTCTTTATTCTTCATACTGAGTGGCCCTGTCCCAGAGACCTTCCTGCAATGATGCAATTGTTCTCTGTCTACACTGGACAATGCAGTAGCTGCCAGCCACATGTGGCCCTTGAGCCCTGGGAATGCAGCTAGTGAAACTGGGGGACTGAATTTTATATTTTAAATTTAAATCAATTAAGGTTCAATAAAATTAAATAGCCACATATGGCCACTGGGTACTAGGCTGGACAGCACAGTGCCAGAGGATTCAGAACTGAGTCCTCAAGCATCGGGGTCCATTTCCAGATCCAGCCAGATGGAAACCGGAAGCTGCCTGGGGTCCAGAGTGGAGCACGATGTAGCTGGGCCAGATAGGAAGACAGCGGGCATATCAGAGTGAATTCGGACTCACGCGAGGAGGCCACCATGCTGACGATGATGGACGTGGAGGTGCTGGAGCTCTGCACCAGGACGGTCACCAACACCCCAATCACCAGCCCCGCCACAGGGTTGGACATGACAGAGTTGTTGCTAAAGAACTGTCCGGCCACCTTTCCTGAAAAACAAACCGATGGCCACGTAACTTGGGAGGTCAGGTGGGAGCTGAGGAAACAGAAGCCCCATCGAGACTAGCTGGCTGCAGGCTGGGGAGCCCGGCCCCCGTCCTGCTGCTGCCTATGGGACTGTGCTTCCTCGTGCTTCTGCCCAGCGTGGCCTCTCTGATCTCCTCCCCTGCCCACCATCAGCCCCTGGCTCCTCTTGCCCCTTTGCCCTGCACCCTCCCCTCCTTCAACCTCTCCCCACATCAGCAAGCCCTTCTCCAGCCTTCTGAGACCATGAACCTGGCCTCAACTCTGTTCTGGGCCCAGGGGGTGCCAGTGAGCCACTTGATGTCCTAATTCCTCTGCCTCTGGGATATATTCCCAATTCAGAAGATTTATCCTCCAACAGTGAATCTTCTCCATCCCCCCAGCCCAAGACCCAGACTCTGAGACCATCCATCTGTCTCCAATCTGTTCATAAAGAAGACCGAGGCCCAGAGAACAGACATGACTTGTCTGAGATGGTTGGGGAACAAAGTCCCTTGCTGACACTGCCGTGGACCAGGAGGTCCAGACGCAGTGTCCAGGAAGTCAGTTTGCCCCTCATGCCCCACCAGGAACACCTACTCTCTCCCCAACTCTTCCAGGTCACAAAGATGGGTTTTCAAGAGAGGCACCAAGGGGGTGCAGAAATCTATGGACTTTTGTGTCACCCAGATGTGAGACTGAATCCCACCATGCTAATTCCCAGCTGTGACTCTCAGGGCCAGCTGGTGATCTCTGAGCCACAGTCCTCTCCTCTGTAAATGGGAAGGCTTTGGGAAGGAGTGTTTGTGAGAGGCCTCTGGAAAAGCTCACACTCAGAAGGCACTCAGAGTGCTGCCCATTGCTGTGGTCACCCAGTGCAGTCCAAAAGTGACCACACACGGTGACCTCATTTCTGGGGCTGCTCACTGCATAGGCACACTCAGTCCTGAGAGATGTGTAGGCGACTGCAATGGATGCAGATTCCCCCCCGTCCGTCCCCCAGCAAGGACCCAGCTTTGATTTCTGAACTTGCTTTGGCTTGACAGTGCTCTCTTACTCCATAATCCCGTCTGTTGGGAAGAGGCCCACAGACAGCAGAAAGCCTTCAGATAAGTCATTATGTCAAACAGCATCCTGTGTGGCACGCGTGGGCAAATGGCTTGGAATAGGCTCCAGCCCTGGCTCCTGGCCTAGGCCACCTGAGCCAAGGCCTCCATTTTCTCTTCTATATAATGAGAGACACAGATCGGGTGTGGTGGCTCACACCTGTAATCCTAGCACTCTGGGAGTGCCAAGGTGGGAGGATTGCTTGAGGTCAGGAGTTCTAGACCAGCCTGAGCGAGAGTGAGACCCTGTCTCTACAAAAAATAGAAAAATTAGCCAGGTATGGTGGTGCACACCTGTAGTCCCAGCTATTCAGGAGGCTGAGGCAGGAGGATCACTTGAGCCCAGGAGTTTGAGGTTGCAGTGAACTATGATGACGCCACTGTACTCTACCCAGGGCAACGGAGTGAGAGACTCTGTCTCAAAAATAGATTAGTTAATCTAGAAAATGGGAGACATAGACTTCAAAAGATGATCCGAGGTGGGCTCCGGTCCTAAAACACTCCAGGAGGCTGCAGCCGGAGAAGGCTTTGCTGACTTATTCTCCAAACCAAATTTAATCATAAGACCCCTCGACCCCCGACCCCTATGCCTTTCATCCCTACCTCCAACCAGCTGGAACGCACTGCTGAGGACATCCAAGGAGCACACGAACAAGTAGAGAAACCCCAGGAGCAAAAGAAATTTCCCAATCCCTTGGAAGACACAGATGATCTTCCCTTTGGTGTCTCTCTCTGTGGAGGAAGCAGAGAAAAAGGCATGAAGGCTTTCAGTGTCTGAAACACGGAGATTTGGCAATGAGCTCAGAAGCCCCCCCACCTCCCCTCCCGGCCTGGAGGCTGCAAGCTCTTCTATCCAGCGAGGCTCAGAGACGGACGCGTCCACTGCTGCGGTTCTCAAGGCAGGCACCGCTGTGGCCCGTTTTAGCTGAAACCCCTGGCGAAGTGTCTCTAAAGGATCTGCAAGTGGGAGGAGGGGCTCGATGTGGTCTGGGACACAGAAAAGCAGATGAGGCTCCGTGCTCGGCGGAACCGCAGTGCCACTGAGCGAGGCAGTTGAGAGCACCGGCCACCTGCTAAGTGCAGGGTCGGAGATAATGGCTCTCCGAAGCACCTTCTGAACAGCACAGAACATTTTCTAGAATGTGGCTGCACAGGAGCAATCACAGCCTCAATTTGCGGAGGGCTCGGGCCCACAGACACCCTGAGATGCTGCCTCCTTGACTGCTATTTTCTCCACTTACTTTCATCTTTTTTTCTTTTTCTTTTCTTTTTTTTTTTTCTTATTTCTTACCATGTTCCATCATCCTGAACCACTTACTTTCAAAACAGTTCTCTCCTCCTCCCTCTTCTTCCCCTCCCACCTCCTTTCCCTTCTAGCTGTCTGGTGCACAGACATTCCTCGTGCCCCACATAGCCTTGGGAAAGAACGGAGTGTTCGCTGCAGTCCGGCCGTTCTGTGCATTGTGTTTAGGTGAGGGGACCCCTCCGAGGAGCTCTTTGAGAGTGGGGGCCTTGTCTGTTGACCACTGTATCCACGGCACTGTCCCCAGTACCTGGAACCCGGTCTGCCTGGTTATAACCCCAGCTGGAACCCGGTCTGCCTGGTTATAACCCCAGCTGGTGCATTTGGTGAAAGAAAGGACAAAAGAGTCCCCAGTCACTACATTGTTCTGTGACTCTAAACCTCAAAGATGGGGGCGGGCATCCCTCACCAGGATGACTAGGGGTGTCCCGGGGTGACAGGAAGGAGGTGATATGGAGGACAGGCAGATCCCCTCCCACCTGCCCTGGATGGCCGCACTTTTACCTGACCACTTGATCCCAGTGTCCCGAAGCGCAGGCAGGTCCCAGGGGTCATCCACCTCTGTGGGCTCCTCTATCAGCGTCGCCGTGGAGTAGGATGGCAGAAGTTCGATCTTGGTGACTGGGGTCTTGGTGTCATCTGCCCAAACAAGCAACAGAGGCCATGAAGAAGCAGACCTGAGCCTCCCCGGGTCTTTGAGCAAGGTGGGACTAGGACCAGGCGAGCGGCACTTACTTTTGTCGATCTCTTTGCCTTTGTCATCGGTGGGGGGCTGCTGACCGGCGGCCTCTTCGATGTACTCATTGGGATTGGGCTGAGCGTTTTCCAACTCAGGCCAAGGAGCCATGTTCTGTGGAGGGGAAAGCAGCTTAAAGCAGCAGCCATGGAAAGAAGCTGCGCCCAGTTGCCGTAAGAGGGAGAAGCTTGGGTTGCAAAGCTTCTGCTCAGGGAGTGAAAGGGAGGGCAAGGTGCCATGCCTACGCCTCCTGAGTGTGGACTCTTGCATGCCACATTTTACTCTTCCGAGGTTCTCCCTCAACCACTCGCCCAAGCTGCCACTAAAGCAAACCACTAAGTTAAGTCAACTGCAAATGTACGCAAAACCTCCTCCAGTGGCCTCAATGTACATGTATGACTTAATACATATGCTCGTATGCATCCTACCTGCTTTACCTACCACCGGGCTGTTGTGTAAAAAGCATGACTCACTGGACCTGGTTTAAAATCGGGCAGTGCTACTTCTGAGTGGGTGTGTGTGTAGGCCTGAGCATAAAGGGTCAGTTTCCCATCTATAAAAAGGCAAAAATTCTTTGTACAATACCTCGCAGGGTTATGAGATTAAAGGTGACGTGAGATTAATGGTGAGATTAAAGGTCTGGAAAGTGACTGCCATCAAGCAGGCATCCCATAAATAGTAGCAATTATTGCTGTGCCATGCTGCCTGGATTAATGACCCTTTGTTAGAACCACATTCTTTCCAGCCTGCCGTAAAGATCTCCTTATAACCCATTTTCTCCACAAAGCCTTTCTCAGTTACGTGGCTCTGGACACACTTGACAGTCCAGTTCTGGCAGTGCTTGTGCTCAGACACACACGAGACAAAGCAGGCCACAGGACTGGAACAAGCAATTCCCAGAAAAATAAACACAAATGGCTGAAATGCCTATTAAAAATAAGAGGGCTGGGCGCGGTGGCTCACGCCTGTAATCCTAGCTCTCTGGGAGGCCGAGGTGGGTGGATTGTTTGAGCTCAGGAGTTCGAAACCAGCCTGAGCAAGAGCGAGACCCCGTCTCTACTAAAAATAGAAAGAAATTAATTGGACAACTAAAAATATATAGAAAAAACTAGCCAGGCATGGTGGCGCATGCCTGTAGTCCCAGCTACTCGGGAGGCTGAGGCAGGAGGATCGCTTGAGCCCAGGAGTTTGAGGTTGCTGTGAGCTAAGATGACGCCACGGCACTCTAGCCCAGGCAACACAGTAAGACTCTGTCTCAAAAAAAAAAAATAAAAAAATAAGAGTTCAGCCTCATTAGCAAGCCAAGATATGCAAGTTAAAACAGTGATAAATTATCAAAGAAGCAAAAAAAAAACTAATTTAAAGTATGATATGCTATGCTGGAGAAGATGTTGTGAGATAAGCACTGCTGGAAGCTCTGGAAAACAATTGGCGAAATGTCTCAAGTGCCTTACTTTTATCATACATCTTTGACCCAGTAATTCCACTTCTAGGAATTAGGAATCTGGGAATATTTGCTCTCAGAACATCAGAAACACCGGACTTTCTCTAATCACCTCTTCCAAGAGGGCCTCCTAGAACTGAGTCTGTCTGACCCCTTTCCCCTTTTTCTTAAATCAACCTATTTCCTGCCCACCAGAATGCAGGCCCTACAAGAAAGGGGGCTTTGTCTTGTTCATCACTACATCCTCGGGGGCTGGACCTCCTCCTGGCACATTACAATGCACAATAAATATTTATTGATAAAACGAATGTGATATAGACCAAAAAGACATTTGCTGCTATGATTTATAGAGTTGAAAGACTAAAAAACAGGGAGATGATCACCCTAACTATGGTATATCTAGGCAGTTTAATAGCCGGCCATTAAAAAGGTCACAATCACTCAGTGAAAACCCAGGAAAATACTTTAGATAAACTGAATAAAACGCACTTTTTTGTCCCATTCACAGCATTATCTCAACAAGATCCAGAAACGTTCTGTGGGGTTCAGAATGGGCGGTGGGATTATGGGTGATATTTTTCTGCTAAAATTTCCAAATTCTTAAAAGATTCTTTCAAAAAAGATGCAGCTCACCCCTCAAATCGGCAAAGGTGAGGTGGTTCAGGGACAGCTATGTTGTTTCTGTTCTTCATACTGATAAAGCCGGGGGTTGAAATGGCTGATTCTGAGTCCCCCTCACAAGGGGCTTTGACGAAGTCGCTAAACCCTAGGAAGCCTTCGTGGTCTCCCCCGCACAGCCGCAGGGCACGGCGCGTGCTTCCGTGATGGCCAGGATCGTCCTCCAGTCACTGCTTTCGACGCAGTCGCAGAGCAGGTCTTTGATTTCAGTTTAATAAGCGCTCAGCACACAATAGGCCCTAATAGGCTCTCTGAGTAAAATGCTGGAAGCCGCCTAGCCAGCGGAGCCCGGCTGTGCCATGCGAGGCCCCACAGCCACTGGTCAAGGGAGGTGGATCGTTCTCCCCATGATACAGATGAAGAAACACAGGCACGAGGGGATTCATATCTTGGTGGAGCCTTGAACCCAGGTCTGCTTGAATCCAGTCCTCTCCCGCAGTGGCTGCGGGGCTGGGTGTCCTCTGTGTGCTTTCTGGCTTCCAGGGCCAGGGCTGTTTCCTAATGTCCTTCCTCCTGGAGTTGCTGTGCCTGTCCTGGGGTTTGAGTCCTCCCGTGAGCTCAGTGAAAAGCCAGGTTTTCAGAGCCGGGGCAAAGGCTGCTGTTCTCAAGGTCTGCTGGATGGGTGTGCTGAGCAGCGGGGCCTGGGCCAGGGAGAAGTATGGAGCAGGCTGGCTGGGGAGGAGAGGCCCAAGGATGAGCTGGGCAAACTCCAGCCCCAGATCAAGGCTGCCATGCTGGAGAACCAGCCCGCCTGTCCTTTCGTTTGCAACAGCGCAGAGGTTAAAAAGAATACTGGTGGGGCCAATGTGCTTGGGTGACTACCTCTGTGACTGTCCCAATACAGGGATCCTTAAGCAGAAGAACTAACAATTTTGGAACTCTCAATTTCAATCAGGCGCTATGCTGGGGACTTTACTTGCCATAGAGGTTGGAGCCCAAGCCCCAGCTCTGCCCCTAACGCACTGTAACCTTGGGTGAGTCACTTGACTGTTCTTTGCCTCAGTTTCCCATAAGTAAATGAGATTTCTAACAGCGCCTACCTCCCTGGGTTACTAGGAAGCTTAAGTGGGTTAATTTCCACAAAGTGCTTAGAACAGTAATCTTCTAAATGAATTGATTTATATCACCACTCTTAGCAACCCTATGAGGGGTTAGTGTTATTCCCAATTTACAGATGGTAAAGCTGAGACCCTCGGAGGGGCGAAGCTGCTTGGCCCAAGGCCACAGCCATGACTCGAGAGTTTCTTTGACCCCAGAGTCTCTGCTTGCCTCTCAGTGACTACATGACCTGGAGCACATGAAGACCCATCCTGCCATGTATCGTGTGGACACACCTGAGTGAATGAATGAATGAATGGCAGAAAGGAGTGAGTCATGTGTTAACAGCATCAAAACTGAGATGGCTCTGATTTAAAGTCTCAATACTAGGCAAAGGGGGATGGTGCTTCACTCTGGAGGATGGGCAGTGTCCCACTCACTATACACAGAAGCCAGGAGGGAAGAAGCGGGGATTCCATGATCCAGGTCTCAAAGCGGCACCTCCTGCCTCAGATACCAGCACGCAAGCACTGGACCTGCGTTCAGTCTTCAAGGCCTCTGTTCTTCATGCTCATGGGCGATTTACGACAGCCATCAAGTCAAGTTCACCCTAACTTAAACCTAGCTCATTGTTTGGTCACCCCAAACATTTCCCTTCGTGGTACTTTCCTGTTTGTTTTTCCTGCCATCATTGTTCCAGAACCCCGGAGTCATTTCTTATGTCCCCAAGTCCAAGCAGCACCAAACCTATTGGTTCTACCTGGGAACATCTCATGGCTCTCTTATCTCTAGTTTCTGGTACCGCCTCCCTTGCCTGGGCCTCAGCAACTCCCGCCCAGACTAACTCAGCAGCCTGTTTAACTGGTTGGAGCCCCAGTCGCTCCAAAGGTTGGCTTTCCTAACACATAGCCGTAGTGCGGATGTCATCTGACTCCCCATCTTTTATAGCTCACTGCTCCCCAAATGATCCCTCTCCTCCAATCACACGTCCCTAAAATTGGGACCCTGAATGCCCCAAGAGTCCCACCTCTGCCACACAGGCAGCACCCCCTTTACAAGGTCTTCCTCGAATCCTTCCACCCACCCCCTGGGCTCAGCCTAAGCCCTCTCTGATCCTGCCCTTCTCCAAGCCCCTACACGTGCTACCTGCCTGACTCACCTGGCACTCCTCCATCACACGACACCGTGACACTGTCGAGTTGATTTCTAACAACAAATACTATTTCATGAGCATCAAAGAGTGCGAGGTGCTGTGCTGGTGCCTGACGTATATTAGGTCATTCAATCTTTATGCAAGAAAGGGATTGTGATCATACCAATTTGGAAACAGGAAAACCGGGAGCCCAAAGAGATGAAGCAACTGCTTCGAAGTCGTCCAGTAGGTGAGTGATAGGGCCAGTTTTTAAACACAGCTCTACCCGTCATTGAGGTTGGAGCCCTTATCCTCAATATCCTCAGCTATGACACACACATGGCTTGTCTTCCCGGAGCACTGATTTTACTCAGATAATTGGGGAAAGGTAATATTAAGTAATTTGACTGAGATGATTTACATTTGAGATATGTTATTTACATGGAGCAAGTTGTTTCTTAACCTAAGCACGTTGGCATTTGGGGCTGGATAACTCTGTGTTGTGAGGGACTGTCCTGTGCCCTGAAGGATATTGACCAGCAGCTCTGGCCTCTGCTAGCCAGAGGCCAAAAGCACCCACACACCCCTCATTTTGAAAATCAAAAATATTTCCAGACATTGCTAAATCCCTTATGGTCTGAGAACTACTGTTCCAGAGGTTAAGAGACCGGACTTTTTAGTTTACGGCTGCCTGGGTTCAAGTCTCAGCTTTGTCATTTACTATGTGACTTTTGGGCTAGTTCCTTTGCCTTTCTATCTCAGTTTCCCCATATGCAAAATGAGAACACAATACCTTTGAAGGAAAGGTCTCAAAACAGTGCCTGGCACGTTGTAAACTTTGTGTGATTATCAGTTATCATACTAAAACTAGCATGGCTATATTATGACATGGAATGTAACATTTACATAAATTAAAAATTTTCATGAGGGCACACACCTGTAGTCCCAGCTACTCAAGAGGCTGAGGCAGGAGGATTGCTTGAGCCCAGGAGTCTGGGGTTACAGGGAGCTTTGATTGTGCCACTGCACTGCAGCCTGGGCCACAGAGTAAGACACTGTCCTTAAAAATTAATTAATTAATTAAAAACTTTAAAAACAGGACACAAAAAATTGCTTTGAGCTTTCAATGAGCTGTCCAGAGCTACCCACAGAACTCTAGGTTCATATACCTGGCTCTCTCCTTTTGGGGGCATTTTGGAGGAAAAATTTGAATATCATTGTGATGTCTGAATACTTTCTTTCTCTTATAATCTTAAATTCTAGGATTGTTTTCCTATCTCTTATGCACATTTATACTACCTTCCCAACTAGAACTCAAGTTCTTAGAGGGCAGGAACCATCTTTTATGCTTTTTCTTCCAGTGCCCTGGAGACTATGCACAGTAGGCATTTTCTGTTTTTTAATGGAGATGTCAACGTACAGAAGGGTTCGCTGCAGGAATGCCCTGGGCCTGTGCTAGTCAACTGGGAATCAACTCCAGCCTGGCTCTTACTGACAGGTGGTTGTCCCTCATCACCATAAAACGAGTTGGGCTGGCCAAGATCTGGTGCACGGAGCTGGTATTAGAAAACTGCCATCTGGGCGTCACACACCCTGTCTGAGAAACTCCTATCAGCAGAAAATGTAAGAAGGATGATTCTTTGCCTATTATTTAAATTAGGTTTTCTGTGACTAGATTTCTATGACTTGTGAGAATCATTTTCTTTCAAGGGTGGAACTGTAAGTGTCTAGTGAATACAGAAACAGACATCTCCAAGGTCCAACATCCAAGTAGTTTATAATAATACTACAAGCAATGGATGGACGCCCATTTGCACCGAACTGTACAAGAGGGAAGAGGACACGGTGGCCAGGGACTCAACCGGCTATAATGCCTTGAATGCCTACTCTGCACTAGGCCTGCGCTGGCTCCATTCACCGCCACGGCCTCATTTACCATTAGTGCCACCAAAAGGCAAAGGCAAATTTCTACTGAATGGCTCTCTTTCTCCTTCTTGGAAGTCTTTCTTTTCCCTGTTCCGATTTCAACCATTTGTCACAAGTTTCCTCTTTATAAACACTTCCCTGATGAAGCAATCACTGATTTCCCCGACTCGGTACTTCATTCTTTGGTCACTCATGCACACCACCGTCACCTGTGGGGCGTTTCCTGTGCTGATACTGGCAGATAAGAGACGAAGCCACGGATTCACACACTGGGCACGGTCCCCTCTCAGGCAGGCAGCCAGGGGACAGGAGAACTGTCCAACCCAGCCCAGAGCTCTCTGAAATCGCCAGTCACTCCCTTCCTGACCCTCTCCGCCCCCACAGCTCTTGGAACCTAGGAAGTGGGGAAATGTAGGGCACCTGGCTGTCGCCCAACCACCACGCTCCAGAGCTCGGGCACAGTCTCCATGCAGCTGGCCTCCCAGCCAGCAAAGCCCCAGCTCTCTGCGGGGTGACACAGAGAGAGTCCCCCTGCGGAGAGACTGCTGCTATTGCTCGGGAGCTCTGGAACAAAGGGAAGACCTGCAGCAAATGCCCCGGTCAACCCTGGGACTAGGCAACCATCCAAGGACTCCTCCAGGTCCCTGCAGTTGCCGACTCTGCCCATGCCACCGTGCCTGGCACACAGTGCCAAGAGAGCGCTGCAAGTGGGGCGAGGGCTGGCTCTTCATCGGCCCGAGTCTCTGAGCCTCGGCTTCATCAACTCAAAAATGAGGACAAAACCATCTCCCTCACTGAGCTGTCGCGGGGACTAATTGACTAATAAGTGTCGGGAGGCCCGAGCCCAGCACCTGGCAGAGTAAACACTCAGAACTTTGGAAATGCATTGCATCACGAGCAACGAATGGCTACACTGCGCTTTGCCCTAGACCACAAGCTCTTCGTGTGCGCTGCTCAGTACGGTAGTAGACCCTCGGTAAATATTTGTTCCATAAAGGAATCCGAAGCTTGTGAGAGAAAGGTGCTAACGTTTGTTTTGTGATTTGTTTTGTGATAGGGGAGTGTTCTCTGTGGTTTGTGACCTCATTAAATCTTGTAACAAGGGAGGAGATTTTCCCTTCCAGCATACTGGAAAATAAACTGAGGCACAGAGAAATTAAGGAACTAGCCTGGAGTCCCACGGCTACCTGGGGATAGTGTCAGGATTTGGACCCAGGACTGCTGGTTCCAAAGTCAGACGCTTTTCCATAGACCTCACAACCAGGGACAAAGGGAGGAAGAATCCTCCAGCCCCCATCAAAACATCAGGGCAGCAAGGGGTCTCGGGTCCAGCCTCAGTGAGGGCTCCGCCTGTTTCTGGGAGAGCTGGCGGGTTGGCCTGTCTGCAGGGGTCACTCTGCTTAGTCATTCCGATGGCTGGGAATGCCAGCCATGAATGCCGTAATGATAGGTTGCTGGGTTCCCACAAAGGCTTCAGCATACCAGGGACTGGATTCAGCCTATCCCAAGCCTTTTTAGGAGTTTCAGCTGTGCAGGGGAGGTGGCGCTGAACGGGGCGTACAGAGGATGTAGCACAAATCTGAGGCCACTCTTCCCAGGAGCGAGGTAGACACTGAACCTGCTTCCTGGGGGAGGAGGCTTGGGAACTGCAGGGGTCCCCGGAGCCCTCGGCCCTTCCAAAGACTTTCTCCCATCCCCATAGTCCTGATGCAGCTGTTGCCTGCTGTGTCTTCTCCCTGCCTTCCCACGGGGCACACCCCAGCACATTCTTGCTACCTGCCAGAAGCAGCACAGAAGGGAAGAGTCATTCATTTGGCATCTTTGTCCTAACACCCAGGAAGGAGATCAGGCCCCTGGGTCCTGAGTGACCACACATCTGCTCCCCTGCTCCCTGCACTGGCCTCTGCAATCGAGCTGTCTGTGCACCTGACCCCTCGTTCCACTTCCTGCACCACACGGGCACCCACCGACAAAAGGAGCTCTTATTCTTATGTGAAGGCCAAGGAGAAGAAACTTCTTGGCTCGTCTTGGACTTGGACTTAGGAAGCAGGGAAATGTAGGGGCACCTGGCAGTCACCCAACCCCTACGTTTGCATTGTTTGGGCTTCTCCAACCGGGACCTGCTCAGAGAAACAGCAACCCAAGGCCACCTGAAGAGGTGGGGAGAGGACCAGGGCAATGGGCCTGTGGAGGGACCGGGACACACACACTTTCCAGCCAGGTGGTGGCCTTCCGAGCACGGGGAGGATGACCACTGTATCCCAGCACACAGGATAGCTTCTGGCACACAGTAGCCACCAAATGAGAGCTTTGTGCCAGGCACTGTTGTAAGTCCTGTACACAAACTTTAACTCATTTAATCTTCTAAGCACTTTATGTATCCATGTAAACACTTCATGTATTTATCCTTTGGTACCAACATTATCCTCATTTTCCTCCTAAAGGGGGAAACTGAGGCATGGGGAAATTAATTGCTTAAAGTCACATGACACTACAGAGACAATTCAAACTCATGAATCCAATGCTCAGTCTGCCCAAGAAATTTTCTTGTACTTTGAAAGAAGGACCTAAGATTTCAAAAACTCCCCAAGAGGGCAATAGCTACTTTTCCTTAACTTCCTTTAGCCATCACAAGGAAAAATAATCTCCTAAAGACATGGTGGTGGTAGTGATGGAAGGGAGGAGTGCCAGAAACAGAGGAGACAAGGATGCAATTGGCCTGGAATTCACATCGACAGATGATTTTAGTTTAGACATTTTTTTGGTAGATATGGGGTCCCGCTATGTTGTCCAGGCTGGTATTGAACTCCTAGCCTTCAAGGGATCCTCCTGCCTCAAACTCCCAAAGTGCTGGGATTACAGACATGAGCCACATGCTCAGCCAGAGTTTAGACTTTCGATGAAATGTATTAGTTCTTTTTTAAAAAAAATTATTCTACCACTTTAAACTTGGGACCTATTACCAAACCACATCCCCACTATGCACCTTCAATTTGTATTTATGATATTTTAAAACAAATCCTGTAATTAATTTGCAACTATATCAATTATTTGGCATTGTATGGGGGGTGTTAAAGGGGTAAAATTTGTAAATATAAACATCTTAAACATATTGCAATCTTTTTGTGGCCCTCTTTTCGCACTTTTGCATTTTTTAATCCACTGAGATGAATTAATTCCCTGGGAGGTCCAGACTGCTCCCCACTGGCACCCCCATTCTGGGAGTGTGGCTGAGCATGGCGGGGTGGAAGATGGTTGAAAATGGTATTAAAATCCAGTTTATTCCAAATCACTCCAATCCTGAGAGGCTGTTTTCTTTATTAAATTGAGTTCAGGCTATTTTTATGTCCACTTTGTGTCTAACAGCAATAACCCAGATGCCCAATCCTCATACCAGTGTGGACTTGTTTCAATGAGATGATTGAGTGATTCGGGGAGGGCTTTTGGGGAGGGGGCGATTTGTCCAAACCTTTTACAAAGCATGCCCTTCTTACCACCCATTCCAAAATTACAAAAAGAGAAAAGATCGTTATTAGCTGGCACGGGATAACAATTCAGTCTTAATCCGAAACAATGGTCTCTTCTACAGACACAGCGTTTCCAAGAACACCCAACACAGAACAAATGAAAGGACAGCAAGCCCAAGAGGGAAGGGAAAAAAGACAAACAAGGGCCAGAGCAACTTGGGCTACCATGGACATTTCCTGCTGAACCCAAACAGGGAGAAGAGGGGATTCTAAGTGCTGAAATCCACAAGCTGCCTCCAGGTAACCAACATGTTTGAGAAAGCCACCTCCTCAGAAGGAAAACCAGACATTCCAACTCTCCGCACCACAGTGGCTGTCACCTGGGGCAGACATCTGCCCCAGGGAACCTGAATTAACTCCACCCCAGGCACCCCCTTCTTTCTGGCCTGAAGACGCTCTGTCCCCCCAGCCACCAAGTGCACCTCTCCCCGTAAGTCATCTCCCCAGACCAACCCCTGGTACCCTCTGGCTATGAAAACAGAAACTGAAGGTTCTATTTTCCCCAGACTTTGCTGATGACCACCTGCCCTGATGGGAACAGCAAACTCGGACTGTCTCTTAGTCACCTTAGATAAACAACTCTGCAAACAAGCACCGTAGCACGTGGAAGTCACACTGGGGGTGGGGGGTGCATCGTGCATCGCATCACAGGGCAGCCACAACAAACCTAGAATTTTCAAGTCAGGAAAGATCCTGAGATGGTCCCATTCCCCGTTCTGTAAAGAGGGAAAAACTGCAGCCCGGGGGCTCACAGGGACCTGCAAGAAGTCAGACTGCTAGTTAGTGACCCAGCCAAAAAAGAGCCCAGTGGTCCTGATTCCTAGGTGGTACCTTCTGTCACCTGGGCCTTCCTCTCCAAACCAGGACTCTCCAGACATCTATAATTTCAGACTCCCCTGGTGTGGCTGAATAGTAACACTGTCAGTAGTAACTGTAGAAATAAAAGTTGTAATAACAGCACGAGCAGTACCCTTAAGAGCAAAAACTCTGACAATTTGGGAAAGGTATATTTACTTATTTTTTTTCTCTTCTACAACCCAAAGCTAGCCAAGTTCTTTGAGGTCAGTATGGAGGGCTATCGAAAGGAATTAAGTCCATTAGAAGTAAATGAAGGTTCTTGAAAGAGCGAGGAGAGGAGGAAGCGGCGATACTCACCCGCGCTGCCTCTGCAGGTGCCGGAGTGGCGGCGCCAGGTAGAGCGCGGCGCCGCGGGTATATATGGCGAAGGTGTTGCGCAAAGCGGCCGCCGGCCGCTGTCATCACGCCCCTCGCACATTCCAGGACCGCCTGCCGCCGCCGGGGCACTGCCTACCTGGCTGCTTAATGAGCCCATCGCGACCTCGCCCGCTGCGCGGAGGAAAGACGGGGGCCGGCGGGGCTGCGGGGCGAAAGCTGAGGGTCCCCACGGCCCGAGTGGCCCGGCGCCCCGCGCGCCCTGGCCTGGGCTGGCGCGCACCTGCCCCGCCCCAAATCCTGCTGCACGAGATCCCAGCCATCAGGGGCGAGTTGGGCTCCCTGTGCCCTGCCTCCTTCTCCCCCGAGCTTGAATCTTCTAAGAGGTCAGAGACGTAGAGACACAGATAAAAGCCAGTTACAAACTCAGGGATAAATCCTTCCAAAACAAAGCCAGGATTGTTCGGCCTTATCAGTCTTTGGGGTGCTTTCTGCCCTGGGAGTCTGGACTCCGCAGCTAGCACTTGGCAAGCTGGGCTCTGGGTCTGCCATGGGAAAGGGCTGGATTGTCCAGGCTGGGCTCTGGGAACGGGGCTGCTTTCGCCACTGTCTCCTGAGCTTGTGCCGAGTTTGGCAAACCTGGGCATTTATTTCACATCTTGCCCTGCAGCTGTGTGCCCCTGTGTGTGCCTACGTCTTTCTCTGTCCTGGCTGTGAGGGAGGACCTGTCCCTGCAGGAGCCCATGCTGATGCTTACTTGTCACAACAGCTACCGCCCAGTTAGTGCTGGGCACTGCTGAGCAGACATTGTCTCCAACATGCAAACAAAAGCCTTCCCTGGGGCTAAGAGTGCCTCCCTCTCTAGCTGAGGTTTGAGGGGTTAGGGACATGATACAGGATTCGCTGGTGGAGTAGCATACCTGGGGCTTATTCTGGAAGCTGAGCCCTTTCCCTCTGCTGCACTGTCCTGGTTTTATACCTGGGGAAAGTAAGACATGGCCAGCTTACTGGTTGCCCGGCTGCCCACAACTAATAGCAGAAGTGCTTCATCGGAACTAGCTGGTTTCGTTCCAAAACTAAGAGTTCTCTCCACTGTGCAAGGGGAAGAAGGCAAGACCTCTGCTTCCAGGAACTGCAGGATCCAGCTTTCTCTGGGGCTGAAGAGTCCACAGTTAAGCACACTGACTCTGGGGCCAAACTCCACGAAATGAATTCCCTGTTCTGCTCCCTTGCTTTCCCTGCCTCCGTCTGCTCATGTGTAAAGTGGAAATACTGGTCCCTGTTAGAGTAAAATAAGCTGAAAGATTTAAAGCACACAGAAGAGTACTTGGCACATAATTAGTACTCAGTACATGATAACCATTCTAGTTTTCACAGGGAACCTCTGATGTTGGCAGAAGATGGCTGGGAAGCCTTGAGTAGACTCATCTGGAACTTTGGGACGCCTTATTCCACAGCCTTGGGTGCTGTTTACACAAGCCTAATGGCCAAGACATACTATTTGGAGAGTGGCCATTGGAGAAATTGAATCGGCCTGGGCTGCTGCCATTAGAGGGATAGTGGTTTTGCTAGTGGGTGCTGGACGTAAGTGCCAACCCTAGGAAGACAGTGGTCAACAAGCACCTTTGCGATGAGTGCTTTCTAAAGCAGAGTCTGCACCGCTGACAGGAATCCCCTGCACGGCCTGTGTTCACTGAGCTCAGCTCTGCCTCTAGCCCTGGGCAAGGTGCACTGTAGACCCCACCTGGCCTGCAATGGGAAACGGCTGCGTTAGCCGAGCTGGAGAAGGGGGAGAGGTCTGCTCTCACCACTCTCTCGGTGAGCTTGTCCCAGGTTTGGCAAACCACGGCTTTTAGTTCACATCCTGCTCTGCCCTGAGCTTGGGGGTTCGTGGGAGCTGGTCTTAACTGGATATACATCAGATGGGCCATCCCCAGTGACACTGGGCTGTCATGTGGGGCACAGGCCTAATTGCCTTTCCATGATTCCCAGCAGGGAGTTAACGTGGAGAGACTGAAATTTCAAAAACTTGGAAAGAGAAAGTTCTCCCTTTTATGTTCCTATGAAAAAGGCAAAACAGAGGTTCAATCCAGATGACTTTTTCTTAATGCGTATGGATTTTGCTAATAGATTATGAATGCTAGCTGTTTGATTCTAGTTTTGAATTGTAGTTTTTGTCTTACTTTTTGTACAAAGTGTGGAGGAAAGGTACATGGTGTCTGTATCTGTGTCTATCACTCTATAAATCTCTCCCTTTAGGGGAACGTGATTTGCTGAAGAATATTTTCCCATTTTAATTCATCTCAGATACAAAATACTCCCACAATTTGGTATTTTAAATGTACAACCAATGTTTACATGCAAACCTCTAAAATATTTTCATTCATCAGAAATGTGTATCATTTTTCCAATTCATCACAGCGTACTTTTTATGTCTATTGTTCTATACGGTGGAATTTAATAGATCAAATGGTGTCATTAATATGGATATTGAGACTCAGAGGCCACTGAGAGTTTGCCTGAGGCTACATAACTATGAACTAATATAGGCCCTAAAACCCTTACTGAGCCCCTGGGGCCAGATTTGTTTCAGAATTTAGAACTTTCAATTTTTTAGAAAGTAAGAGGGATAGCACCCTGCAATCAAACTCATTGATGTTTTTACTGTAAAATTGTATAGATATTGATACTAAGTGGAATAAATTTGATTTTTTTATATCAATTCAGGTTAAGTTTTGGCACCAAATGAGTTTTGACTCATTGAGTACTTACCATGTGCAAATACTGTTCTAACACTTCACATAAGTCATTAATCTTTATAGCTCCTCTATCAATTATATATAAAGGCTAAGAAACTGGCCCCAAACAAATTAAACAACTTACCCCAGTACCACAGGACTAGCAGGTGGCAGAGTTAAGATTTTAACCCAAGCTAATCTTACCAAATTTCACCCACGCAAATCAAACTTTTCCCTATTTTCTTATACCCCTTTCCTTTATAGAGGATATTTATTACCCAAAGGACTTATATGAGTGGAATAAAAAATGATAGAGAACCCGGAACATACACCAATGCTTAATTTATAAGAATCACTGTAGAGCAGTAGGGTAAAGATGATCTACAATAAATGGAGAGCCAAGTGGGAACCAATGAGACTTGACCCCCTACCTCACACCATTTACACACACAAAAATGTATCCAAATGTAAAAGGCAAAACAATCAAACTTCTAGAAGACAATATAGGCAAATATTTGTAAACTCAGGGTAGGAAAAGATTTCTTAAACAGGATACAAGTCACATTAATCATAAAGAAAAAGACACTTTTAAGAGAGTGAAATGGCAAACCAGAATGGAAAGAGATATATAAATGTCCACTACCAGGGATATACCCAGGAGAAATGTGTACATACATTCACCAGGAGAATGCCTAGAGCAGCACAGCCCTAGAAACAGCTCGGATGTCCACTTCCATTAGTAGAAAGGGAGTCTTAACTGTCAAACACTCATATCATATAATGAAATACTATTATGAAATCACCATTTCTAGAGTGAAAATTGGCCAGATAATATACAGCAATGGAAATGAACAATTTATTGCTGCATGGAACTAAGTGGATGAGTCTCACACATGTAATGTTAAGTCAAAGCCAGATGTAAGACTTCATACTGTTTGATTTCACTTATATGAAATTTCAAAACCAGCCAAAATGAAATCTTAGTGTTTGGGAAACGCATGCTGAAATGGTCAAACTATGAAGGAAGGAAGGAAGGGCTTACCACAGAAGTCACTCTGCTGGGGACGAGGAAGATTGTGGGGCATGAGGGGTTTCTGAGGCACTGACAGGTCCTCCTTAGCTGTGGTCATTTGCTTTGTGGTGAATCCATGAGTGGTATTAACTCTGTGTACTTTTTTCCTATGAATATTTCACACTTAAACGCTTTTAAAAATTGAATGGTATGTGGGAGAAAGGTACAGTGAAGAGTGTAGGCTCTGTTACACCACCGAGTTTGAAGCCTCTGGAAGCTTCCTCGCTCTGTCACTTGACTGTTAGCCTTTAGCACAGCTAACACTTACATACTGCCTGCCGTGTGCTAGGTATGTTTATCATCACCATATTACTGAGGAGCAAAGTGAGGCACAACGACACTAAGTATGTTGCCCAAGGTCACACAGCGAGTGGTTTAAACCCAGGTGGTCTGGCTCCAGCACCTGTGCTTTCAACTAAAATCTACCTTCTTTTCTGTCACCATCTTTAAAATTCAGTTTCCTACAGGAAAACCCTCTAGAATAAGGCAAACTTTTTAGGTGTCATGAGAATGTTTAACCAATTCTGTGATAAACTCTTAAAATAGAGGACACACATTTTCCTGCCGGGACCAAACCGAATTTAACAACCACCCAGTGACCTATGATCACTTTACAAAATCCAATGACAATCCCAAAATTCCTTAAGTGTCTCCAGCTGTTTTTCTATCCTAAATGGACCCAGGGAGCTATGGCTGTTTTTAAATTGTGTGTGTGCCATTTTTCCGCTTCTTCTCTTGCTGCATGGTGTTAGCTGTCAGGCCTTTCATAAGCATTTGAGTTATCGCTACAACTCCATGTACCAATAACTTCCTCTCTTTTACCATTATCACCATCATCATCGTCATCCAGCGTCAGTATTATTTTGCTATTTCTCATCAGTTGTGGATGAAGAAAATAGTTCCCCATTTATTCATTCAACTAAGTCATTAAAACTGTGAGTAAAGAGTAAGTAAGCCTGAGAGGTCTAGTGGGTCTATTCATCTTTTATTTTCTTTTGCTGCCTAGATTTAGTAACATCTACTTTGGATCATCAGAAACATTTTCTTACTACCTAGGGCTGGGCTTTGTTCTAAACAGTTGAGGCCATTGGCACTAAACTCCCACTTTACAAGGACATCTCATAATAATAGGAAGAGTAACACACTGGTGTCCTATAGAGGCCTGGGGCAACCCACATGGACCAGCTCCTTACTCCCAGCCTCAGAGCCTGGGTCCTGGTGGGGGGTCTTAGTGCGGAGAAGAAGCAGCTTTCTCTGCTATTCCAGCCTTTCTGCTTCCAATCCTCATTCCCACTCAGGCCTTCGCTCCTGCCTTCCCCTGTGCTTGGAACACTCTCCTCCTGGGTTTTCACATGGACACTCCCTACCAGCCAGGTCTTAAGAGAGCTTCGCTGAGCATTTCCCTGCCCCCAGCCACCGTCTCCCTGTTTATTAACCTCGTAAGTTAGAGTATGATCTCTTTTCAACAATAGACCTCCAAAGAAATGGTTTCTTCCTGGGTTGAGGGATTGGGATTTGGGGTCCAAATTGCTCTGTGATATTATCTATTTCACTTTCCACTTAAACAGTTTTAACCATGCGAATTTAAAGTTAGACTATATAACTTTTGATCACATTATTTAAGATTAGTTAATAATGATAGTAAATCACTAAACAAAATCAGAAGGTGACATGATTTAATGAAGGGAGAACTCACAGATCTGTACTTAATTCCGAGAGCCATCCAGGAGGTTTGAATCTCGCTGCCGTCCTCTGTTGAGTCTGGGCCCACCAGGCCTGAGGAGATGCTAAAGGAAGAGATCCGAGTGACTCTTAGCAGCTGCCACACACAGAGAGATCTCCCGACAGCCTAGAGGGCATCTTGTATTCCCACCATGTATGGCTACCAAAGAAAAAGTTACAGAACCCAACGTGGGTGGAGTTATGGAAAAAAGGTATGGGTATGTGTGTGTGTGTGTGTGTGTGTTATCTGTACAAAGCTGGCTGTGTGACAACAGTGCTTAAAAATGGTCTTCCATGCTGCCTTAGCTCCTCGAGTGCCTAATGCCCCCCCAAAAATATTTTGTATATGGATGCTGATAAAGGTAATGTTTCCGGTGACAAGCAATTGTCAACAATTTAAATGAATGTATAACAACTTCAAACTTCCAACCCTTTTCCCACAGAGATATTATAATGCTGTAATATAGGCTAAACAAGGCATTTACTATTTCATAAATACATAATAAAATCCTCACATTGAGCCAACCATGAACCAGTGGGGTACCACTGAAAAAGCAGAGGATAATTATAGGTTATATTTGGATAGAAAAAAGATTAGAGGACATATACCCACCTTAACAGGGATAACTGAGAGTAAGATTTTTATTGTTATGGATATGTACATAGCCATCATGCTAATTTTAGAATCAGAAAAAAACATTCAAAATTACTCAGTCACACATCCATTTATTTCTGCCACTTATAGCTTAGACAAACCACCGAATCTGAGCCTCCGTTCTCACCTGTTAAGTGGGGGCAATATTCAGATCTGCCTTACCTAACTCACAGGCAATGAAAATTTGTAAGATAAACTAAGGAAAGGGCTTTGTAACTGTAAAGTTAGATGAATATATGATAGTTGGACTCTATCAATGTATATGTGCACACACAATATATATGCATACTCACGATATATATATATATGCATACATACCGTTATGTTAAATATGTAGAACACAGGGTGATCCACATCCCCATAATTTCTAGGAGTGCACCCTCCGTGTACTGAAGCATGCAACAGTGACAGTTTAAGGGGAGGCATGGCCTGTACCAGGACAGTCTTGTCCTTCCTCTGCCTCCTGAAGTGTGCCCGCATCAGCCCACCCCCTGCATTACCACCTCACACTTCTTGCCACGAAAACAGGGTCCTCTCACAGTTTCCTTCTTAAAAGATCTATGATTTCCTAGGATTCCAGCAGCCTAGGGAGATTTGGCCTCCCAGAGCTCCCTGCCTTCCCCCTTGCCCCTCCCACTGCCCCTGCCTTTGGTGGTGGGGGCGAGGAGAGGGGCGGGAGAGGGAAGCATCTTAAACAGTGCTGCTGGCCTGCTGGCCATTGGAGCAGCAGCTCGCCGCCAGCCCTGCCTAGCAGGTGGGGAACGGATAAGGATCCGAAGCAGACAGGCAGGAGCACTCCTCAGACACACGTGGGCAGCGTGTGGGGACAGAGAGGTGGGCTCCGGGTTAATCTGGGGAGGAAACGGCCTGTCCCGGCAGAAACTACTCAGCTCCAGTTGTTGCATAAGATATGGTCTGATGCCGTTGAATCTTTGGACTTTCCTGGAAAAGCCAGATATCCAGGTTTTTATGTCAAATTCACCATTAAAAAAATACTGGTAGGCTTCTATGACTTGGGCTATGTAAAAAAAGTATTTTAAAAAAAGAGGAAAAAAAATGGGCAGGACAAAGAAAGCAGGTCTGTGGACTGCCAGTCTTCATCCAGACATCAGACACATTCTCTGGACACTGGGTGCCCTTTCTACCAGCATAGATGGCTTGTCCTCCGGGCCCTCACTCGGGTGCCCCGCCCTTTCCTGGGGCTGAAGTCCTTTACCAAGTCTGAGAGATTCCACGGAGGAGCGGGAGGTGGCGCTCTCCCTGGGACATGGCTGTGCTGTGATAAGGCACCCAGGAGCCCCGGCTCCCTTTCTCTCCCGCAGCTCAGCGCCCCACTCTGAGTCACCGGGCCTGGGAAAACGGAGGGTTTCAGACGCATGGGAAAACCCCGGCCTTGCCCTGCTCACTCCAGAGTCCCTGGCGGGAAGAAGCTGCTTGTTACTGAAGCCAGAAAAGAGGTGGGGACAGCAAATGCTGCCTGCTTGGATCTCAGCCACCCAGGTGGGGCCTGCAGAGGCACAGCCGAGTTCTGGGCCAGCTCGCTTGGGTGCCCGCCCCTGGGGGGCCAGTGGGCAAGCAGCTTGGCGCTTTCTCTCCTGGCCGCAGCTGCTACAAGAGAGGGGCCCATAAAGTGGCTTGCATCCTAAAAGCCTGAGAACGAGGCTCCAAAAATAACACCCGAACAAAACCACTTTGAACTTTTGCCTTCATTGGGAGCTTCTTCAGCGCTCTGTGGCAGCATCGATAGTCTCAGAATTGCTCAGCCAGGCCCAGTGACAGTGAATCTATCATCTTGGATAGGGCCGGAACTCAAGAAATGTCAAGTGATGTGTTGCATAGTCATGAGAAAGCACTAGACTTCAAAGGATCAGGCTTAAATGGAGAAATGCTAAAGGAACAGAGCACAGGACTGACGTCATTACAGGCTGTTTTCAGCCTTGCTGAAATATGCATATAAATGTGCAGAGGAAAATACTGGAAAGCAACACACAAAAACACTCATAGTGGTTACCTCTGATCGTGGTGTGTGAGTGGTTGCATTTTCCCATTTATATGCTGTCCCCAAAAAGGATTTAAGGCAGCTTACTCATATGCAAAGTACAACTGATTCAAACATAAGGCACTCATGGGGTACATTTAAGATTGAGAACTGCTGGTCTATGAGATACAACCCAGACTCTGCTCTAGTGGAACCTCCATGGCCCCTGCACATGGTGCGGCCTCAGCTGCCTTCCCTCTGCATCACCTCCTCCAGGAAGCCTTCCCTGAGGAAGGGCACACACTGCCCAGCACAGGGTCTGGTTCTCAGTGGCTTGATGTTTGTTGAAGATTAATGAAAGCAAAGGGGCCATGTAAAAGTGGGGCCCAGAGGACCGTTTCCATAGAGCAGGTGTAACACCTGTCGAGCCGGCTCCCTGGCCAATGGCCTAGTGCCAGGCCTTGGTGGAGAAGGCCGGGTGGAACACAAGGTCCTGGAGTGGAGAACTCACCCACCGATTTCCTCCTCAGCGGGGCAGCCACTGCTCAGCTTCAGCTGACTTGCTGGGCGGGGACGGGGGAGTGTGGTTAGGGCCAATGTTGCTTTTTCTCTCTCATTTCAGAAGCTAGAAATGAAGACTTTTAGGTAAAATTTCAGAATTTTTAAGTGTGGTCTCAAATTTAAAAAGAAACGGAAACCCAAAACTACAACAGTAGGAGCCAAACAAAAGCCAGATGCAGCCCACTAGCTGCTCGCCCGCTTGCCACCTCTGCCTGGTGCCACTGTTGAGTTTTTCCGGAGCTTAAGTCCCTGGTGACAGCAGAAGACCAGCTGCACGAGGGGAGGGAGGGACGTTTGTGTCTCACTCACTGCTGCACTCCCCAGACCTGGACAGGCGTCTGACTCAGCTGACATTTGTGCGGTGAATGAAAGACAGAGAGGACAGCCCCAAGCCACCAGTATCACGGCCTGCTGATTCCCCCTTTACCAGAACCTTGTTCCTCGCAGAAGACTCCCAGGAGCCCACCTGCTCGCAGGCGTTGCATTTCCCACCCAAACGCTCCAAAACACCCACTGCCTTCCCTCTCCGTCCCGCATAGAATGGGGAGTGGGGACTTCTCGTCTCTGTTGTGTCCACGCCACACTGGGCAGGTGTCCTGAGCATTCCATGTCCAGAACAGCACTATAGCAGGAATGATACAAATTCCCTGGCCTTAAACGAACACACAAAACTGAGATCTTTCTTCTACCTTGCTAGAGGCTTTGTAACTCCGAGGACGGCCAAGGAGGCTTGCTATTTTTAACTCCTGCCGCCAACTGGTAGGAGTTTCTGACCTGTGGGGGTGGGATGCTTGAATGTGACTCGCAGGAACACACAGTGACAAACACAGTGGGGCAAACACCACCTGCTCTCACCTTCCTTCGGGAAGTCAGCCCTCCCAGTTTGGGGTCACTGTACAAGTCACATAGTCCCTGTCCTTACGGTAAGTCTTCTCGAATTTCCCTTCTTTCCAGAAAGTCCAGAGCAGACCCTTCTGACATAGGCACTGTGGTGCCCACTGACCTCCTCTCACAAGAAAGCTATCAAAACACTCTCCTCTCTCCCCGACATCTAAGGTACCATCCTGTGTGTAATTCTGCAGAAACCTTGACTCAAATAAAATCGTAGTGCTGCAACCATCTTGACAATGTCTAGGTCGCACAGAATGTTTAAGTTCGACCAAACCTTAGAAATCATCTTGCCCAGTGATTTTTCAGTGCAAACAGGTAAAACACATAAAAGAACCGTCTGACCTGCCCCCTCTTCCCCATTCTCCCTTCCCGCCGTGGGATAGGCACGGTTGCGTGGGAGCTCTGTGTGTGAAGCCCCTGGGATTCCTGAGCTGCAGTTTGGAAATCTGATCCAAACCTTCTATTTGGGGGGGGGGGGGGGGGGGTGTGAAGCCCCTGGGATTCCTGAGCTGCAGTTTGGAAATCTGATCCAAACCTTCTATTTTGGGGGGGAAAAGGTTACTGAAGATTATAAAAGAAATCTATAGCCATTGTGGAAGTTATGGAATTTCCAAAAAAGAGGGGAAACTTACTACGGATGAATAGCCACTATTATAGTTTTGGTGTGTGCCCTTCTAGTTTTTAAATTTTTCTATAGAGGAGTTTTATCTGTTTTGTTTTTAACCTGAGACTGTGTCCAACCCTTTGTGTCTTTTTTTTTTTTTTTGAAACAGGATCTTGCTGTGTTGCCCAGGCTGTAGTGCAGTGGTGCAATCATAGCTCACTACAACCTGAAACTCTTGGGCTCAAGCCATTCTCCTGCCTCAGCCTCCCGAGTGGCTGGGACTACAGATGTGCACCACCACATCCGGCTAATTTTTTCTAATTTTAGTACAGAGGGGTCTTGCTCTTGCTCAGGCTGGTCTCAGACTCCTGGCCTCAAGCGATTTTCCCAACTTGGGGCTCCCAAAGTGCTAGAATTATAGGCATGATCCACCATGCCTGGCTGGGGAATTTTGTCTTAATTCCTACAAAAGACTGAGCTACCAGCAGTGGAGTATTTTGTAGTTGCACAGACTTAACCTCAGATCATGCTGACTCCATAGGTCTGGTTTCATTCTGTTTGGAACAAAATTGCCCTTTGTGGTGGCCTCACATTTTAGTGTGGTTGTGCAAAAGTGACAGATCCATGGCCCTTGGAAAAATTTGGATGGGGAAGTGGGTACTACACTTTGGTCTAGGCTGAGGCCAGAGTTAGTCTCCATGACAGTTCACAGGGAGGAGGGGCGTGCATTAGCAGTAGGCTGCAAACCACTGGAGACGTTCTTGGTTTTTTGCAGAGCAAGTAGCAGGGATCATAAACTCCCCTGTCCTCATTCTCAGTGGAAATTGCTATTTCTTATCTTGCCAAGAAAATGGAAGCCCACAGAAGAGACCTTTCCATCCTTCCACCAAATGGACTGATCTTCCCGAGTTCGTACCCATACATACACTCTGCCTTCCCTCTTGGCACGTGGCCGAACAGTCCTGGCTCCTATCAGATGTACCGGACCCCCGTCACCTCTCACGTGCTCCCACAGTGTCCCCCTCTCTCCCTTGCATCTTCCAGTTCTTCCCTCAACAGGAATCTTCCCCAGTGGCACAACTTTCTGTGTCTGCTCCCACCTTTAGAAACTACCCTTTGGTCTTTGACCTCATGTCGCTCTTAGCTACTGTCCCATTTCTCTTGTTCCTCTCTACAGCAAAATTCCTTGAAAGAGTCATCCATATTCCTTCTTCACTTCTCTTTCCTCCTTCCCATTCGAGCCAGGCTTTTGCCTCCAATATGCCACTGAGACAGCCCTCATCAGTCAGCAGGGCTCCTCAAACGCGGCTCGAATACTCCCGGCCTGGGCCATTGGCCTTCCTGGGAGGGCTTCCCTGACCTCGTAGCCCCTAGCTATGCCTTGTTTTCCTTTTTTTCAAAGGTATTACTCCATGACATTATTATGTAAGTTTTACTTTCTCCATTGTCTGTATCTATTGTCTGTGTACCATAAACTCCTCGAGGTGGGGGTTGTCTTGTTCGCTGGGCCTAACAAGTGCCTGATAACACAATAGGTACTCAGTGGATATTTGTCGACAATAAAATAAAACTCAGTGCAAGCAGGACAAGGTATGGATGATCAGCTGATAATTGATAGGGGAACGTAGGGCTTGAGGCAAAGTGGAAAGGGCAGGTCTTGCCCTAAAGCCTTCCAGTTCCCGGGCATGACAAAACTAACCTAACGAAAAATACCACTCTGTGGACATAGCCAGAACCCTTCAACAGGCTACCAATTGGGAGGTGGGGGGCCTGATTTACAAAACTCATAGAATGTTGGAGTTGGGAATCTCGTTGGGGTGACTGTAGAGAAGGACCTCTCAGTCCAGAGAAACTCACATCAGGAGTGACATGGTTGTCACACGTGACCCACCCACCCCACCCCAACCTGAGGATGCCTTGGCATGAATTCTCCACTATTGAACCAAAGCTGCATCTTGCTAGGTTTATGTACTTGAAGGCAAGTCAATTTTTTACCTCCAGGTTCAATAAGGCCTCCTATTGAGAGGCCGAGGTGGGCGGATTACTTGAAGCTAGGAGTTCTATCTTACCGTAAGCTATGATTGTGCCTATGCATGCCAGCCTGGGCAAAAGAGCGGAGACCCTGTCTCAAAAAAAAAAAAAAACAAAAAACAAAAAACAACAACAACAAAATAAGGCTTCCTATTTTCAGGTTGCCCTCTGCAGACTGGCAGAATCTTAGCTGAAAAATAACTTAAACGTGGCACTGGGCTGGGAAGACTTCTGAACAAAGGTTATTTGGGCACCACTGGCATGGAAATGAGATGGCCTATGGAGATGTTAGTAGAATTGCTCACTTTATACATAAACCTTGATTTCCCTATCTTCCCCTATATTATATTGTGAACATTTTTGTCACTAAACATTCTTTGAACCTATTGACCTCACAGCTTGCAAATGCTGCTCAATCCTGATGAGAGCTCCAGCCAGAAAAATGGTCACCTTCACCCCCATCCCTCCTCAGACTGTTCTGCATCTTTCCGGAGAGTTGTTCATAGCAACCCCCGCCTAAACTGGGTGATTCCCTCTTATATTTATAGGATCTTGTGGGCTGGGTATGGTGGCTCATGCCTATAATCCTAGCACTCTGGGAGGCTGAGACAGTAGGATCGCTTGAGCTCAGGAGTTTCAGACCAGCCTGAGCAAGAGACCCCATCTCTATTAAAAATAGAAAAAATTAGCTGGGTATAGTGGTGTGTGCCTATAGTCCCAGCTAGCTACCCAGGAGGCTGAGGCAGGAGGATTCCTTGAGCCCGGGAGCTGGAGGTTGCAGTGAGCTAAAATGACACCTCTGAGGTCGGGCACGGTGGCTCACGCCTGTAATCCTAGCACTCTGGGAGGCCGAGGCGGGCGGATCCTTTGAGCTCAGGAGTTCGAGACCACCCTGAGCAAGAGCGAGACCCTGTCTCTACCAAAAATAGAAAGAAATTGGCCAAACAACTAAAAATAGAAAAAATTAGCCGGGCATGGTGGCACATGCCTGTAGTCCCAGCTACCTGGGAGGCTGAGGCAGGAGGATTGCTTGAGCCCAGGAGTTTGAGGTTGCTGTGAGCTAGGCTGACGCCACAGCACTGTAGCCCAGGCAAGAGAGTGAGACTCTGTTTCAAAAAAAAAATAAAAATAAAAAAATTAAGTGACACCTCTGCACTCTAGCCAGAGTGACAGGGCAAGACTCAAAAAAAAGGGTCTTGTTGATATCTCCCTAAGGGAGAGGTGGCCCTACACACCCTGAGGAATCTACCCTTCTCCCCATCCTCAGCCCCCAGAAGCAAGAGGGAAAAGCAGGCCCACTTAATTTAGCCTAGAAACCATTCCACAGCCATCCAAAGGCTACAAAGACCCCTCCCCATCCCCTCTTTCCCTGGGACAGGGGGAAAGAGAGGCCCTGCTGAGAAATGGAATATCTCTGGGGCTCTGGAGATTACCGTATTTGCCAAGAATGAGGCATACGACATATGACAGCCCAGGGTTAAACCCAGGGTTTTGGTTTATCTCCTTCAATCTTCACAGCCACCCATATGGTCCATCCCATCATTACCCGCATTTTGCAGATGACCTATATCAGCTGGCATGATGTCAGGTAGAATGCCAAGACCTACTGCTTTGCAAATTTTGCAAGCCTCAACACTCATTAATTCCCACAACAATCCTAAGTTATCTGGTAATTTTATCTCCATCTTGCAGATGTTTTACCCTCAGTAGGTTCCCCAAAGTACAAATTAGTTTCTGGTCCAGCCGACTAACCACGACTCTACCAACTTCTCGCAAGCCTAACCATAGATCTGCGGACCCACCTTCTAAATGAGACCCAAGTTCTCCAACAGGCATCCGTTATTGGGAGCTCAGTGACACACAAGCACACTCATTACTCCGCACGCGGGGACCACCCGCTTGCCCCACTCCCAGCACACACAGACCGGCAGGGCTGGAGAGTGCAACCTCCTTGACTGTCCAGCATGACTTCCTCCATCATCCCAAGCCACATACCACCCTCTGACACTCCCGCCTCGACCACTCCCCCAAGACCACCTCTGTACACCCAGCACTTGGGGAAACCAGGTACACTGTGGTGAAGGTTCTACATCCCTCCAACCCAACAAGTTTTCATACCTGGGAAGAATCCAACGGGAGAGAGCTGGAAACCACTGCTGTCTGAGGAAGACAGTAGGCCTTACATAGATCTAAGCTGGCCCCACCCATGCCTGCCACCTTCCTGATCTAATCAACTGCGCTCCCACCCTGGGGCCGGTTTAATCCTCTTTCTCTGGTTGGGAGAGGCTGCGTTGGAGCTTGTCCTTGGTTCTTCTCACACTCACCTCAGGTCCCTTGTTCTGATGCCCTGTCTGAGCAGGCTGGTCTGGCGCACACTCCTATGCTGTGGAGGCACACGGGACCAGGACGCTGGGCCAGCCCACCCTGGCATCCCCCATCAGGAGAGAGGACATGACATTGGCAAGACAATTCTAAAACTCATCCGGAAGAATAGAAAATATGAGAACATAGAAGGAAATTCAGAAGAAAAGAAAGAAATGAAACAAGTGCCATGGCCAGGCGTGGTGGCTCACGCCTGTAATCTTAGCACTCTGGGAGGCTAGGCAGGTGGATCTTTGAGGTCAGTAGTAGTTCAAGACCAGCCTGAGCAAGAGCAAGACCCTGTATCTACTAAAAATAGAAAAATTAGCCGGGCATGGTGGCACACGCCTGTAGTCCCAGCTACTCGGGAGGCTGAGGCAGGAGGATCGCTTGAGCCCAGGAGTTTGAGGTTGCTGTGAGCTAGGATGACATCACGGCACTCCATCCCATCTGGGTGAGAGAGTAAGACCCTGTTTCTAGAAAGAAAATCTATTGTTTATAAACCACCCAGTCTATTGTATTTTGGTATTACATCTCAAATATGGTAAGGGGGAAAAGGAAAAACCCAGCAAAGCAAAAAAGACAGAATGTATCCAGATTTGTAAGAATGATTATATTAGGGTGGTAAGATTAAAAGGAACTTTATTTATTTATTTATTTATTTTTTGAGACAGAGTCTCACTCTGTTGCCCGGGCTAGAGTGCCGTGGCGTCAGCCTAGCTCACAGCAACCTCAAATTCCTGGGCTCAAGCGATCCTCCTGCTTCAGCCTCCCGAGTAGCTGGGACTACAGGTGCGTGCCACCATGCCCAGTTAATTTTTTATATATATTTTTAGTTGTCCAGCTAATTTCTTTCTATTCTTTTAGTAGAGACGGGGTCTCGCTCTTGCTTAGGCTGGTTTCGAACTCCTGAGCTCAAGCAATCCGCCCACCTCAGCCTCTCAGAGTGCTAGGATTACAGGCGTGAGCCACCACGCCCGGCCAAAAGGAACTTTTTTTAAAGAGCACACCATAAAACCTTTTGTTTGATAAATGTACTTCAGTAGTTGAAGGAAAGACACAGAGAAGGGAAAAAAAGCTGTCAATGAAAACAAAAGACAACAGGAAAGAAAGGGGAGTTGAGAGGCCAAGAGACAGCAGCAAGGCAGACAAGGATGCATGCAGAGAAAGACGCCAGACGGTCGTAGGCAGGAGAGCAGTGAGCGATTCAGAAAGTGAGAGACCCACTCGGGACCAGGAGACAAGTGAGACCCAAGGCAGATGAGAAGAGAGGGATGCAGGGGTGGGAAGAATCAGTTCATCCAGCTCATCTATACATTTGACTTTTTCAAAAAAATATAACCCTCCAGATTAAAAAACTGGAGAAAAAGTAGTTGCTATCAAATTTTAGATATAATAATATATTTATTCCTATCTAAAGTTTGAAAATGCTTGAAGTTCTTTATAATTTCTCTTTTCTTCATCTTCCATAGACAAAGTGCTAAGTTCCTGGTCTGAAAAGTGAAAAGCATTACATTTCATTTTGCAAAAATAAAAACTACTTTGAGAATTAGCACTATCAAAAATTCCTGAATCACGCTTGGTAATCCCAGCACATTGGGAGGCCAAGGCAGGAAGATCACCTGAGGCCAGGAGTTTGAAACTATCCTGGGGAACAAAAGGAGCCCCTGGCCTGGCATGGTGACTCACACCTGTAATTCTAGCACTCTGGGAGGCCGAGATGGGAGGATCGCTTGAGGTCAGGAGTTCGAGACTAGTCAGAGCAAGGTCGAGAACGCATTTCCACCAAAAATAGAAAAAATTAGCCAGGCGTAGGCCGGGCGCTGTGGCTCGCGCCTGTAATCCTAGCACTCTGGGAGGCCGAGGCAGGTGGATTGTTTGAGCTCAGGAGTTTGAGACCAGCCTGAGCAAGAGCAAGACCCCGTTTCTACCAAAAATAGAAAGAAATTAATTGGACAGCTAAAAATATATACAAAAAATTAGCTGGGCATGGTGGCACATGCCTGTAGTCCCAGCTACCTGGGAGGCTGAGGCAGGAGGATCGCTTGAGCCCAGGAGTTTGAGGTTGCTGTGAGCTAGGCTGACGCCACGGCACTCTAGCCCGGGCAACAGAGTGAGACTCCGTCTCAAAAGAAAAAAAAAAATTAGCCAGGCGTGGTGGTGCACACCTGTGGTCACAGTCCCAGCTACTCAGGAGGCTGAGAGAGGAGGATGGCTTAAGCCCAGGAGTTTGAGGTTGCAGTGAGCTAGGCTGACACCACTGCACTCTACTTGGGGCAACAGAGTGAGACTCTGTCTCAAAAAAATAAAACAAAAAAGGAGACCCTGTCTGAACAAAAACTTAGCCATGTGTGTGCTGGCATGTGCCTATAGTGCCCCAGCTACTCGGGAAGCTGAGGTGGGAGGATCGCTTGAGCCCAGGAGTTCCAAGCTACAGTGAGCTATGACTGTGCCACTGCACTCCAAGCCTGGGTGACAGAGCAAGACCCTAACTCTTAAAAAAAAACAAAAAAAAATATATTTTAGTTTCTTAACTCCAAGCATATCTATTTCATACATGCCCTGCGACCTGGCCGAACCTCAGAGGAGGACCAGATGGGGTCCTGTGGCTAGACCCTGAGCCTTAAAAATTATTTTCCCAAGAAACTAGCCCTCGCTATCGGGGATTGGATACACCGTTATTATTGATAGCTTCACTTATTGTTCCCCTCCAATGTACCCCACTGCACTTGTTCTTTGCATATACCACCATTAATTTTGAAAATGATAAAAACAGTGGACATGGGTTGAGGCCCTACTGTGTTAGGCACAGCTGCAAGCACTTGAAGTGTATTTACTATTTAATCCTCACAACAGCCCTGCATAGTACTATCTTGTATTATTAGTATCCCCATCTTGGGGAGACAGAGAGTTAAGTGTCTGGTCCAAGTAGGTATTATTCACCATTTCAGAGACGAGGAAAACAGCATGCAAAGAAAGTAAATAACTTGTCCGAGAACACCCAGCTGGTAACGGGCAGAACCAAGGGTTCACGAGCAGATCTGTCTGACACTGACGCAAAATCAAAGCCCTTTGGAGGCTGGGGGGATGTAAATGAGTCAAGGTCCCCTCCTTACAGGGGAAGGTGGTGATAAAGAACACCCAGTGATGGTGCAGAGGTGTCAGGGCCAGAAAAGGCCAGTGCTAGTGGGTTCCTGGAGCCCAGCCTGGCTGCTGCACCCTTACTATGGTTCTGGAAGCTCCTGATTCCTTAAATTAAACCCCTCTCAGCTTAACATAGCTGGAGCAACCGAGTGCAGTGGCTCATGCCTGTAATCCCAGCACTTTGGGTGGCCGATGGAAGGATGGCTTGAGCCCAGGAGTTGGAGGTTGAGGTCGCAGCGAGCTATGATTCCACCACTGCACTCCAGCCCAGACAACAGTGAGACTGTCTCAAACAAACAAAAAAGCTGGAGCAGGCCGGGCACGGTGGCTCACGCCTGTAATCCTAGCTCTCTGGGAGGCCGAGGCGGGCGGATTGTTTGAGCTCAGGAGTTCGAAACCAGCCTGAGCAAGAGTGAGACCCCCGTCTCTACTAAAATTAGAAAGAAATTAATTGGACAACTAAAAATATATAGAAAAAATTAGCCGGGCATGGTGGTGCATGCCTGTAATCCCAGCTACTCGGGAGGCTGTAGCAGGAGGATCACTTGAGCTCAGGAGTTTGAGGTTGCTGTGAGCTAGGATGATGCCACGGCACTCTAGCCCGGGCAACACAGTGAGACTCTGTCTCAAAAAAAAAAGCTGGAGCAGAAGGTCTCTATTAGGGGCAATTTTGCCCTGAGGGGATATTTGGCAAAGCCTTGAGACATTTTTGGTTGTTATAACTGGGAACAGGAAGTACAATGGCATCTAGCGGGCAGAGGCGAGGGGTGCTGCTAAAGACCCTACCATGCACAGGACCGACCCCATAACAAAGAATGATGCAGCCCAGAGTGCCATTAGTGCCCTGGGTGAGAAATCCTACCTGGGGTGTTTTTGTTTTCTTCGAAACTGGTAGAGGCTACCACTTTGCAACTTCTGCCCTAAATCTGTGTTCCATCGACTGTGTAGTACGGCTCTCCACTCCTCAGGAAGCTCACCGTGTGAAGAATGATCCCTCTCTCCATAAGACATGGGAAAGTGACCTTAAGGAAAGTCAAGTGATCACTTTCTTCTTCAAGTTCCCAGAGGAGCAGATTGGGGA
>NW_012154951.1:4666765-4695999 GCF_000956105.1 Propithecus coquereli | reverse complement strand
AAGTTAAAACTTTAACAAACATAAAATGATATTTCAAAAACTCAAATCTTTTCCGAATAATCCTTTCCACGCACAAAATCCAATCCTCAGGGCACACAAAAAAATAAAAAATAAAAAAACATTCCTTCTAAAATTTCAGGGGAAAATACAAAATTAAAAAAAATCCATTTGATCCTGTATGTGGCCTGGTGTCTGAAAAACAAACAACCACACATTTGAAAGCTGGTTGAATCTGAATGCTTCAATGCAAGGTTTTCTGAGGTGGTGGGTATATGCTTTTTTTTTTTTTTGTAGGTGGGGTCTCACTATGTTATCTTGTTGGTCTAGAAATCCTGGCTTCAAGCGTTCCCCCCTCCCAACTTAGTCTCCCAAAGTGTTGGGATTACAGGCATGAGCCGCTGAGCCCAGAGGTATATGCATCTTTCTAGGGAGCCTTTTTCTTTTTTAAAAAAGCTGCAAAGTCTCGCTCTGTTGCCCAGGGTGGAGTGCAGTGGCGCGATCACAGCTGTTTACGGCAGCCTTGAACCCTGGGGCTCGAGTGATCCTCCCACCCTTAGCCTCCCAAGTAGCTAGGAAACGAGGACTACAGGCACACACCACCAGGCTCAGCTAATCTGAAACATTTTTTTATACAGATGGGAATCTCACTTTCTTGCCCAGGCTAGTCTTAAACTCTTATCCTCAAGCAATCCTCCCACCCCAGCCCACCCAAGGGCTGGGATTGCAAGTGTGAGCCACTGCGCCTGGCCTCTGGGCAGCTTTCTTTCTATCCACAATGGTCCTCGACCCAAAGAAGTTTAAGAGCTTCTTCCTGTAGCAGGAGTGACTTGTATCTCTCTCTCCAGCCCTATGGGACCCAGTGGCTGCTGAAGGCATCACCTGGGTGTCCCACAGCACCGCTCATGCAACCATCCACAAAACCATTTTACTAGAGTGGCCCGCCCGAACAAGCACCCCCTACAGAGATCTTTCTACCCAGCAACCTGGATTTTGTCAGCTTTTACCCTCTCCTTCGTCAAAAATATTTGGCCAATTATCTAATCCTGGTGCTCTTTTATTGAATTTCCTAGTTCTGCTGATTTCTGAAACGGCCTGATTCTATCGATCTATCGATTCTACTGGAAATCAATAAAATTAACTAATTAGTTAGAGATTTCCTTCCTCTTTGCCACCAAGTTTCAAACTGCCACATAACCCTAGCAATCCTTCCTTCTTCACGTTCCCTGTTTTTGTTTCCTTTCTCCCAATCCTGCCTTCTCCCCGTTACCCCTCACACCAGTTTCAGCCCAATGCTGGAGCAGCCCTGGGCCGAGGGTTCTCCCTGCTACTCTGCTCTTTCCTGCATGGCAAATGACTTTCTCCAAAGTACCACTTGGATGTGCTGCTCCAGAGCATTCTGTGGCTCCCTGCCCCTTCCACGACCCAGCACGCCATCCATGCATTGAGGACCTTGTGCAAACACCGCAAGCTGCACCCACAGCAGACCTGTGTGTGTGTTGCTGTTCCTGCCTCCATCCTACCATGCGTGGGGGATGCCCTTGAAGTGCCCTTCTCTCTGCTCTGGAGATCTCCTTTTCCTTCAGGACTCACAGCCTCCAGAAAGACTCAAGGATCTTCTCTTCCTTTGAGTGACTCAACGAGCACCTAACCACATGTTGTCTCTGCTGCCTGGGTCCTCTAGGCCTTATGTACTCAGAGCTCCTTCAGGGTGGAAACTGCTTCTTCCGCAGTTTCGTATCCTGTGAAAGGGGGCCTTACCGTGTGAAGAATGATCCCTCTCTCCATAAGACATGGGAAAGTGACCTTAAGGAAAGTCAAGTGATCACTTTCTTCTTCAAGTTCCCAGAGGAGCAGATTGGGGACTCTGGCAGAAGTTCGAAATTGCTGGTATGACAACACAGAGCTTGCGTGAAAAGACACCACTGCCTCTTTAACAATCATATAGTACTGGGGACGCAGATATTTCCACATAGTTTAGGAAAAGGGGACATGCTAAAGGATGCAGGCCTTTGTGCCCGGTATCAGAGAAGCTTCAGCTAACAGTCAGGCTCAGAACTCACGCTCTTGTAATCCACATGATTCTGCTTTTTCATAAGCCCTGATCCATCTCAACCTTCGTGTAGTTTTGACATTATTGATAAATGCCCCTTTCTATTTTTTTTTTCTTGTTCCTGGAGCATTTGTCACCTAAAATGCCCCTTTCCACAAAGGAGTTCCACCCTTGGCTTCTGGGACATGCATTGTTCTGGGTCCCCTCCTAGTTCTTGGTTCAATTTCTGCTGCCACTGACTGCGTGACACCCTCTCATGACTTCCCTCGATCCCTGCGAATAAGTTCTCTTTCTCTAAATAAAACTGTTAACACAACTCGAGGGTCCTAAGTTGGGCTTGGTAGGCCTCTCGCAACCTTGCCGCTGTCACTGGCCTGGCCTGAGATTTATGTGACCGCGAACTCAGGCAAGGCCTTGAGAGACCCAGTCAGACATCATTGCCTTGTCTGAGCTGTGTGGTCCCACCAGATGTGAACAACATGAAAGAAGAAACAATTCCGTCAAGTTCAAGGTCTTTGAGGTTAGATAGACTTTTTAAAATAATCTAAGGACAGAAAACAAACAAAATGCCCACAACATCTCATCTAATCTAATGTAATTTTTAAAGCTCAAAATCTAACTCAATAAAAGAAAACCTGATCTTGTACCGTGGCAGTCTGGGCAGAGATTTAGACTTCCCTGAGTAGATTGGGGCTGTTGGCATAATGATCGCAAAGACAGGCTCAGAATAGGGGTGACATGATTTTGTCTCTTGATAGGAAAGCAAACTAACCCCAAGGGAGATTCAGAATTAAGAACTACAAAGTAAATCGAACCTAGAATATTAACATTTTTGTGATAAATTCAGAAATAATCTGTACATATCTTTATTTTCATTTCTTGAAATGTTAAGGATAATTAAGTATGTTAGTATTTACAACAGGTTAACCCAGTGATTTTCATTTAAAATAGGTAATTCAACAATTGATTTAGACTTATGAATTTAAGTTGAAATCTTACTAAGTTCGTAAACCATTTTGGAACACATTTTTTAGATTTAATTTGTTAGATTTATAAGAATTATTTAGTTATCTTGGAAGGTGTGTTATATTAGACAATTGTAGTAATTTAAGAAAAGAAACCAAGTGAAAGTATAAATGAAACTTAAAATGTAAATAAAACCCCTTTATAATTGGTTATTTAAACTTTGGCAGATTTATAAATAGTACAAAGACATTCAAAAACTGAATTTAAGAAGATAAAGAAAAAGTTGAGTTTTTAAAAGTTAAAACTTTAACAAACATAAAATGATATTTCAAAAACTCAAATCTTTTCCGAATAATCCTTTCCACGCACAAAATCCAATCCTCAGGGCAACATTCCTTCTAAAATTTCAGGGGAAAATACAAAATTAAAAAAAATCCATTTGATCCTGTATGTGGCCTGGTGTCTGAAAAACAAACAACCACACATTTGAAAGCTGGTTGAATCTGAATGCTTCAATGCAAGGTTTTCTGAGGTGGTGGGTATATGCTTTTTTTTTTTTTTTGTAGGTGGGGTCTCACTATGTTATCTTGTTGGTCTAGAAATCCTGGCTTCAAGCGTTCCCCCCTCCCAACTTAGTCTCCCAAAGTGTTGGGATTACAGGCATGAGCCGCTGAGCCCAGAGGTATATGCATCTTTCTAGGGAGCCTTTTTCTTTTTTAAAAAAGCTGCAAAGTCTCGCTCTGTTGCCCAGGGTGGAGTGCAGTGGCGCGATCACAGCTGTTTACGGAGCCTTGAACCCTGGGGCTCGAGTGATCCTCCCACCCTTAGCCTCCCAAGTAGCTAGGAAACGAGGACTACAGGCACACACCACCAGGCTCAGCTAATCTGAAACATTTTTTTATACAGATGGGAATCTCACTTTCTTGCCCAGGCTAGTCTTAAACTCTTATCCTCAAGCAATCCTCCCACCCCAGCCCACCCAAGGGCTGGGATTGCAAGTGTGAGCCACTGCGCCTGGCCTCTGGGCAGCTTTCTTTCTATCCACAATGGTCCTCGACCCAAAGAAGTTTAAGAGCTTCTTCCTGTAGCAGGAGTGACTTGTATCTCTCTCTCCAGCCCTATGGGACCCAGTGGCTGCTGAAGGCATCACCTGGGTGTCCCACAGCACCGCTCATGCAACCATCCACAAAACCATTTTACTAGAGTGGCCCGCCCGAACAAGCACCCCCTACAGAGATCTTTCTACCCAGCAACCCGGATTTTGTCAGCTTTTACCCTCTCCTTCGTCAAAAATATTTGGCCAATTATCTAATCCTGGTGCTCTTTTATTGAATTTCCTAGTTCTGCTGATTTCTGAAACGGCCTGATTCTATCGATCTATCGATTCTACTGGAAATCAATAAAATTAACTAATTAGTTAGAGATTTCCTTCCTCTTTGCCACCAAGTTCCAAACTGCCACATAACCCTAGCAATCCTTCCCTCTTCACGTTCCCTGTTTTTGTTTCCTTTCTCCCAATCCTGCCTTCTCCCCGTTACCCCTCACACCAGTTTCAGCCCAATGCTGGAGCAGCCCTGGGCCGAGGGTTCTCCCTGCTACTCTGCTCTTTCCTGCATGGCAAATGACTTTCTCCAAAGTACCACTTGGATATGCTGCTCCAGAGCATTCTGTGGCTCCCTGCCCCTTCCACGACCCAGCACGCCATCCATGCATTGAGGACCTTGTGCAAACACCGCAAGCCGCACCCACAGCAGACCTGTGTGTGTGTTGCTGTTCCTGCCTCCATCCTACCATGCGTGGGGGATGCCCTTGAAGTGCCCTTCTCTCTGCTCTGGAGATCTCCTTTTCCTTCAGGACTCACAGCCTCCAGAAAGACTCAAGGATCTTCTCTTCCTTTGAGTGACTCAACGAGCACCTAACCACATGTTGTCTCTGCTGCCTGGGTCCTCTAGGCCTTATGTACTCAGAGCTCCTTCAGGGTGGAAACTGCTTCTTCCGCAGTTTCGTATCCTGTGAAAGGGGGCCTTGGCTTCCACTCATCTATTAAGCATTGACTGCGTCCCAAGCTCTAGGTGTTGGAGATTTAGTGGAGAAACAGGGAAAGGTTTCTGCTATCGGGGAGTTCTGGAGGAGGCAGGGAGGGGATGGAAGGCAACAGACAAGTAAACAAACACAGGAAACTGTCCTAGTAGTGACATGTACATCAGGAGGTCAAAACAGAGTTATGGGGTACAGAGGCCAATTTAGAGCTAATTATTAATTAGATACTGATCCACTTTAGCCTTCACTAAGTCAGGAGGAGGGAGGCTAATTTAGATCTGGGTGGTCCTTTCTGCGATGGTGACATTTGTGCTGAGACCTGAATGACTAGGAGGTGGCCCGTGTGGAGATACACGAACAGCGTACCAGGGAGAGGGGCCTTGCCACGTCGAAGGGTGTGGCTGTAGTGTGGCCAATGGAGAAGTGCTGTGACTGAGAGGCCCAGGAAGGCTGAAGCTGATCGTACGGGGCGGGGAGAAGGTGTGCTGGGCGCTGGCTGTCGGTTCAAGGCATTGGAGGGTCTCAAGCGGAGGCTGCTATCCTCTGACTCAGTTGTCTAGAAGCGGACCCTCCTGCTGTGTGGGGTGTGTTTGCGGGTTGAGGGTAAGCCGGGAGGTCAGCTAGGAAGGTACGGAATAGTGCAAACTGGACTAGCATGGCCACGGAAGATTAAGGTGCCCAACAGCTCCGGTTTGCCCGGGAATAAGGGGCTTCCTGGGACACAGAAACTTCAGTGCTGAAATGGGAGAGGCCCCGGCAAACCTGGATGGCTGGTCATCCTCGCTGCCGTGAGTGAGACCAAGTCCACCTTACTCGCGGATGGATGAGATGGGAGGAAAAGACAGAAATCTACGATGATTGAAAGAGATTTAGCTTGAGCAACCCAGTGCTCGAGGTGGTGCCATTTACTGGGATGCAGGAAATGAGATAGAAAGAGGTTCAGTAAGAAAATCGAGAGTTCAGCTTTCTGTGATCCCCACAGCGAGCTCCCTAAAGCTCTGCCAAACGGCAGAGTCACAGTTATAACACTTGAGAGAGACCTTCTGCTCTCCCAGATCTACAGAGATCTAAAGTGAACACAAAAACAGACATCTACTCAATAGCAAAATTACTCCAGATCTGGTCATTGCTGGCCAACGGTCACGAATGAGCCACCTTTCCCAGAAGCAGAGGATGCGTCCATTTCCTGCAGGTACGATGTGGGCAAAATCCAGAGGAGGTATGGGCCGTGCTGACCTTGCCCTTCGCAGTGTCATCACAGACCCCACCCCCAGCAATCTGTGATGGCTGCAAATTTAATTCTAGATGGGGAGGGAGGGACCGAGGGAGGGGGCACACTGCATTACTGCAGTAGCAGCCTTCCTGTCTCGAGCCCCACCCAAGATCCTCCGCCAGCTCCAGTTTCGTTCTCTGTCCTCTGTTACACCCCAGCTTTCTCCTTCCTCTGACCCCAGCTGCCAGTGAAGCCCTGGGTCTGCAGCCTCTACGGCAAATGGGCTTCTCGAAGCATCTCCCGCCAGAGCTTGTCCTTTCTCCTGTGGATGCAAAGAGAAACGATTTCCTCCCGGCCTGTCCCTCGGTAGCCACGCGCTTCCCTCGAGGGCAATTCCAGCTCTTGTGTTTCCCCCAACAGGCCCAGCCCGCTGCTTCTCCCAGTCCCAAGGCCGGCGGAGATTGTGAACTTATCATCGCATGACCTTGCCGCTGGCCTCATCGCTGGCCATCGCCCTCCTTCAAATGCCTCCAAGAGAACTTCTCTCAGTTCCTCAAGACTTCGCACAAGGGGCTTTTGCATCTGTTGCTGGCTCTGGGTGCAGTGTCCACCTGCTTTCTGCCCCTCTCTGCTATAGACTGAATATCTGTGTCCCCGCAAAACTCATTGGCTGAAGTCCTGACCCCTGAGGTGGCGGTATTAGGAGGTGGCGGTACTAGGAGGCGGCGCTTAGGGAAGGGGACCCCTCTCCTCTCACCCAAACATGTTCTCAGGGTGGGAGCAGGGGAAGTGGTGACACACTGGCATCAGTCCTTCTTTATTTAAATTTTGCTATTTTGTTCATCATACATTTTTTGGCATTCATTTTGATTATTTTTACTTTTAAAATACTTTTTCTTTTGATTACTGAGTTTTTGGCACCCCCTTAAATTTTGTGCCTGAGGTGAGTGACTCCCTCACTTCCCCCTAGCCTGGAACCTTCCTGGAAGGTGGGACTTCCAGTTTTAAAACCAGATAGGGCCAGGCATTGTGCCTCACGACTATAATCCCAGCACTTCGGGAAGCCTAGGCAGGAGGATCGATTGAGGCCGGGAGTTCAAGACCAGGCTGGGCAACACAGAGAGAATCCGTCTCTACGAAAAAATTTAAAAATTAGCTGCCTATGGTGCACACATCAGTCAAAGCCACTCGGGAGGCTGAGGTGGGAGGATCGCTTCAGCCCAGGCGTTCGAGGTTGCGGTGAGCTATGATCACGCCACTGCACTCCAGCCCGGTGACAGAGTGAGACCCTGTGTGTAAAACAAACAAACTAACGAAAGTAGATGAATAAAGACAACGTGGTATAGATACACAATGGAAAACCATTTAGCCTTTATAAAGGGGTAAATCCTGTCATTTTCAACAACATGGATGAATCTGGAGGACATTACACTAAGTAATAAGCCAGTCACAGAAAGAAAAAGACTGCACGATCTCACTCATGTGTGGAATCTGATAAAGTTGAACTCCTAGAAACGGGGACTAGAGCTAGACATGGCGGGTGGGGGAGGGAGAGAGTGGAGAGTTGTTATCAAAGGATACAAAGTTTCAGACAGACAGGAGGAGTAGGTTTTGAGATCGATTGCACAGCAGAGTGACTACAGTCAATAAAGATGTATTATATATTTCAAAATAAGTAAATTTCAAATGTCGCACCATAAAACTGATAGGTAAGTGAGGTGATCGATATGCTAATTAGGTTGAATTAATTGTGCCACATTGTATACATATATCAAAACTTCATACTGTACCCTATAAATGTATATAATTATTTACATATAATTTATTTTACATATAATATAATTATTACATATTATGATAAATCAAAATAGGTAAATTATGATATATCAATCAAAACTAATATTCATAATAAAATTTTTTTAAAAGAAGAATTATGTGTGCAATGCAATGGGGCCAGGAACGTGCGTGGTCCCAAGTAATCCTCTCAACCAGTTTGCAAAGGACGCTCTTTCACTCCTCCGTCCTGCTTTGCAGATGAGGCCACTCAGAGAGAGCCCAGGGCTTGCCTGGGATCCCGGAAAGAACGAGAGCCGGGCGGGATGGGACATCTGCACTCAGAGCTGGTGCTCTGCCCATTGCCCCTGGGCGGCTCTGAACCGTGCCCATTGTGGCCGGGATCCAGGAGCACTAACTCCAGCTAGCAGTTTATCTTACAGAAAATTCCTCGCACCATCGACTTGTGTTCATCAGGCAGGTCCTCCCCACGAGGAAGTTTGGCAAAAACTTAACCAGTTACCACCGGCTACTCTCAAGTGATAACGAGGCTGCTCTGGGGAACGTGGGCTGGGAGGGGGGATTTTTACTACACACCCTTTTGCACTTTTGAACTTGCAGCCATCTGAATACGTGTATTACCTATTCAAAAATAAATGCTAACAGATTCCAAACGTAAAAAGAGAAAAGAAGGACTTACGAATTATCTTCAGGAGAACCCTGGAGTGAATTAGACCCAAAATGCGTTTGGTTTCAGCAAAATCTTGGCGGGGCCCCCAGAATGGGCTTCCCTGGCTGCTGAGGTGAGCCAGCCTCCCCAGGGTTACTTCACCCCTTCGACTCGCATTCCAGATTCCCCGGATTATGACTGCGTTAATCTCGGCTAGGCCTGGAGCAACACCCGAACTAGAAGGTTTTCCTTGGGGCCCAAATGGTTCAGACCCAAGAACAATCTTCACAGGACAGTTCCCAACAATGTGCTGAGGAGGGATAACCGGCCTGACCAACGGACCCTTAATCCTCTCTCGGTCCATTGGAGGGGAAAACAGGGATATCACAGCCAGCAGCTCACATTGGGGATTAACTGTGGAATCCAAGGCTACACCAAACCCACAGCCATTCTGAAAGAAGCTCACGTCCTCCCTCCTTGTTGGGTCACGAAACTCAGAATAAAACATTGTTCTAAAAATGAAGCACGGGGTACGGTTCGATGGGCTGGGGAGTGCCCAAATGAAGCATCCAGAGACCTGAGTGCGGGTTCCAGCTCTGCCACCAATTGGGGACATCGGGTAAAGCTTCACAACACTCAACCTCTGAAGCTGCCAAATGGGGACTGATGTTCCCTGGGTCCCCTCCTAAGCCCAACATCCCAATTCCAGGCTTGTCCTCCTATTCTCTCCTCCTTCCCTGGATTCAGCCTCAAATCCCACGAGCTGGAGCCCCAGCTAACTGGCAGTGTGAGGGCCCCACTCTCTGACAGCAGCGAACTGGACGTTCCTTCCTTTTGTGCCTCTTCCCACAGAACACACGGCCCCAAATTCTGCACACACTGCCTCCCTCTCCCACCCTCCTCCTCCAACATCTCCTGGGTTGCCTTGACCAGCGATAATCACTCCTGCCTCTTGCCTGACAATGACTTTGACCTGCTGAGCTACTAGAGTCTCTGAAGACCCTTGATACTGGGGGTGACCCCAGGCTAAACGTGCCCCCCGAGATTGATGTAGAGACTTCACAACATTGAACCACTACTGAGAGGCAGCTTAGTCCATGCAGGGACTTAAAATCCCAGAGACTGGGGTTCATGCCCTATGAGAAGTCTCTGACCCTGTCCTGCAAAGTGCCCCCTTCCCTCAATCCAATTGGTAGAGGGTTCAGATCGTCTCCGCCCCTGACTGATTAGACCAAAAAGTGATACCTGACCTAAGCTGGACAATGAGTCCCTTGCCTGGAACTTTGAAATCACACTAAGAGATTTCGGTCCCCCTGTGGCTGGACCAGTCAAGAAATCCTAAGGCCTTTTCTACCCTATGATCTAGGATGCAGAGAAACGCAGTTTTCAGAAAAAAGAAAGAGAAGAATGAAGCAGAAATACAAAGAGGGTTAAAAATGGGCCTTGGAGACAGTCCTGTGGGCTTTCCCATCCCTGGTCTATCCAAGGTCAAGGCCTGCTATGGTGCAAGTGTGTGTGTCTTTGGCCATCCACAACCCACCACCTTCCAAAGCCGGCCCCGGTTTCCCCTGTGTAGGCTGTGGTCTGCATGTGTACATCCCCCCAGAGTCACATGTTCAAATCCTGACTCCCCAGGTGATGGTTTCGGGAGGTGGGGCCTTTGGGAGGCGATTAGGTCATGAGGGCAGAGCCACCATAAATGGGATGAATGTCCTTATAAAACAGGCCCAAGGGAGCTCATGCACCCTTCCCTCCTGTGAGGACACAGGGACAGGGTGCTGTCTATGAACCAGGAATTCAGCGTCACCAGGCGCCGAATGTGCCTGTGCCTTGATCTTGGACTTTCCAGCTTCCAGAACTGTGAGAAAAAAGTTTCTGTTGTTTATGAGCCTATGGCATTTTGCTATAGCTGCCTAAATGGACTAACACAGTGAGCTGTCTTTCAGGGAGGGGTCATTCCAGGTATCTGTCTTTCAGTATTTTGGGGGGAGCCAGATTCTTCTGCCTACCCCCACCCCAGGACTGTCATAAATAGGCACGTGTCTTGAGCTGGTCTATCCCAGGTCATGATTCATGGGCAAGGGACTGAAGGGGCCACTCACCCCAGCAGCTGCAGTGGTGGCTGCCTGCCCAGGCTGTCCCTGTGGACCTCTTACCTGTCCCTCCAGGCTGCCTTGGGCCCTGCCCCATCTGCCAACAGCCTTCAGCCTTCTCTGCCCCCTTCCTTCTGCTTTAAGTTTCCTTTTGTTTTAGCAAAACCAGAGTTGGTTTCTCTTACTTGCAACTAAGAGGCCCTGACTGATACATGGAGTTACACCAGGTGCCCGGGTTCCGTGAGGTAGCCCTGGCTACGTCCCGTTAAGCAAGAGCCCGTGGATTTTTATTTCATGCAATCAGGAGTTAGGAGTGGAGTCTGGACAAGTTATTTGACCTCTCTAAGCCTTTCAGAGGGGCAAACGATGCTACTAACTCCAAGGATAAAACAGCAACAACAGTAATAAAGATGAGGAAGAGCAAATGTTAGTGCTTACAATGTTCTGTGAACTGTTCCAGGAGCCCACGTGTAGTTAAGTAACTCATTCAGTCCTCACAACAACCGTTTAAGTAAATAATTTTTGCCCCATTTTAAAGGTTAGGAATTTGAGGAACAAAAAAGCTAAGTAATTTCCCTAAAGCCACACAGCTAATACATGCCAGGGTACCTCACACATACTCAGTTGTCAGGAAATGGCGGCTATCATTCGTGTTCATCAAAAGATTTGACAAACTCAAAAAGTCACTTTGTGACTCAGGTTGCACCCCATGTGTGCAGCACGGGCTGCGCAGGCCTCCGCTGTAATGGGAGCTAATAGACTGCAGCTACGGCCACTGCAAACTGGGAAATAACTCAGCTTTCTCCCTTTACACAATCCTCCCTGTGAATTGACCACTCCTAAGGCTTGAATTGTCACCTCTTCAACAGTGCAGAGTCCTCCTACAGCTCTGCCTTGAGCCCAGGCCTCTCCCCTGGGCTCCCAGCACAGCCACCCAGCTGCCTGTCGGGCATCTCCACTTCGATGGCCCTTGGGCACCCCAAACCCAGCAGGGCTTAAGACAGACACGGCGTCTTTACCCCATGCCTGCTCTGCCTCCAGTGCCTTCTGCTCTAGTGAATGGCGTGGCCATCCTCCAGTCTTCCTGAACCAGCCATGCAGGGGTCGCCGCGGCTTCCTACCTCACCCCGAATCTAATCAGTCAACCACTACACCCAATCTATTCTACCTGGATAATCCTCGTCTCTCCAATCCCTAGAGCAGACAACCAACACCCAGCTGGTGGTCTCCAGTCCAATTCCAGAACCAACACAACGCTTCTAAAACATGAATCTGGCCAGGCTTCCTAATCTTCAGTGGCTCCCCCTTGACCCCAACGTAAAAACCAGACTTCTTTTTAAAGTTTATAAGACTCCTTGATCTAGGCCTTGCCTACCCCTCCTGTCACCACCTCGAGATTTTCCCTCTGACATTCCTTGCTTCTGTTATAGTAAACTTTCCTCTTTGTTTCTCCAGTGTGCAGACTTCCCTGTCCTACAGTTCATTAGCAAACACTTGTTGAGCCCCTCCTGTGAGCTGGGCACTTGGGGGTACAAGACGAACATGATTTCTGCTCTTATGAGGGCTATGCTGGTCTGGGTGACTCTTTTTCATCTTTGAGATCTCGACTTCAATATCAGTTCAGGGAAATGCTCCCTCTTCCCTTCAGTCCCTTGGTGTGTGCCCCTAGAGTACCCTGCCCTTCTCTACCATAAACACACCACGTCTTACAACTGCTCTGCCTCTCTTTCCCCCAGCCCCTGGGGATGGGCACCTGTGTCCCCAGCAACTAGCCTGGTACATAATAGACAATCAAAAAATAGCTAATGAGTGAATGAACACAAGAATGAATAGCATTACGCTCAGCAAATACTTGTACCTCTGGTTTTCCTCCAAGACAAGAAGCTCTTTTTTTTCAACAAGAAAGACCATGTCATATTTATGTATTTCTTCCAATAGCTATCACATTGGTACCCAATGAGTCTTGTTGAATGGATGGACAAGCATGTCTCCATGTGGGGAAAAGGAGAGTTGGGAAGGATGGTGGAAGCAGAAAGGCAGCACCTTTAGAGACTGAAGCAAGTGTGGGCACCCCTGGAATTTACAATCTCATGATCTGCTTATTCTCCAGAGGGCATGGAGTTTCTTAGTGCTTGCTGCACAATGGGCTCATGTGGGGAGGATGATAAAATCTGTCCCCTGGAGATTGCAATTCAATGGGTTTGGGCTGAGGCTTGGATAATGGAATGTTTTTTAAAAGCTTTCCAGGTGATTCTAATGTTCCTCTAGGGTTGGGCAGGTTTGGGACCTCCTGGAATCCATAAGGCCTGATCCAGGTCAGACGTGCAGGTAATCTGACAGGTTCTCCTGCGTATTTGATGAAGATGGAGACTTAGGACCTAATCAGAGGTAAAACCAAAGGGACGAGGTCAGAGAAAGAATCTAAGACCAATTCCCCTTCCCACCTAGATATACACTCATGGAATGAATGAATTAATAAATAAATCTATAATGGGCAGAGCAGGTCCTTTGTACTTCTGTGAACTCACCAGGAATAGATTTCTTTGTGGACAATCAAGCTAGTCACTATGGACTAAATGTTTGTGTCCCCCTAAAATTCTTATACGGAAGTCTTAACCCACAGTGGGACTGTCTTTGGGGCAAAGCTCTGCAAAACTCCTGAGACATTTCCGTTTCCAATGTAGTTATACTAATTTTTTTTTTTTTTTTTTTTTTTAGACAGAGTCTGGCTCTGTTGCCCTGGCTAGAGTGCCGTGGCGTCAGCCTAGCTCGCAGCAACCTCAAACTCCTGGGCTCAAGCGATCCTCCTGCCTCAGCCTCCCGAGTAGCTGGGACTACAGGCATGCACCACCCTGCCTGGCTAATTTTTTCTCTATATATATTTTTAGTCGTCCAGATAATTTCTTTCCATTTTTAGTAGAGACGGGGTCTCGCTCTTGCTCAGGCTGGTCTCCAACTCCTGAGCTCAAACGATCCACCTGCCTCTGCCTCCCAGAGTGCTAGGATTACAGGCGTGAGCCACGGTGCCCAGCCAAGAGTAGTGTTCTTATAGGAAGAGACACCATGGAGTGCCCAGGGAAGCTCCCCTGAGCACAGCGAGGAGATAGCCTCCTGCAAACCAGGAAGAGAGCCCTCACCAGAAACCGAATGTGCCAGCAGCTTGGTCATGGACTTCTACCCTCCACAACTGTGAGAAAATAAAGTTCTGTTGTTTAAGTCGCCTAATCTATGAGTCTGTGGTATTTTGTTAAGACAATCCAAGCACACTATATATTACTCATAAGCAAACATAAAAAGAATTTCTGAAAAGATTAAAAAATAAACTAGTAGAACCATCTGATATCATGAACCCCGATGGGGGCTGCAGGGTCATCCACTCATTCTCCCATTCACTCATTCAACAAGCATTTATCGAGCACCTACTATGTGCCAAGCATTGTTCTGGGTGTTAGGAAGGAGACAGCTTGTTATAGGTTGAATTGTGTCCACTCAAAACTCTCACATTGAAGCCCTAACCCCTAGTAGCTCAGAATGTGGCTGTAGTTGGTGGATCTTTAAAGAGACAATTAAGTTAAAATGAGGTCATAAGGGTAGGCCCTACTCCAATATGACTGGTGTCTTTGTAGTAAAAGGAAATTTGGGCAAAGAGACAGAGGGAGGATCATGTGAGGACACAGGGAGAAGACGGCCATCTACAAGCCAAGGAAAATGGTCTCAGAAGAAATCAACCTCGCCAACACCTTGATCTCAGACTTCCAGCCTGCAGAACTGGGAGAAAAGAAATTTCTGTTATTTAAACCACCCAGTCTGTGATCTTTTGTTTGGCAGCCCTTGCAGACCAATACACAGCTGTAATAAGACCAAGTCCCTGTCCTCTAATGCATCTATTCACCAAACATTCATTTCCTGAGGACCGAATGAATACTTCTTGCATAACTAACCATTGCTATTTTTCAAAGCTATGTAGTTATTGTGAATTTAATAAAAAATACCTTCATTGAAAGATTCCTTGAATTCCAAGTGGCATTTTGTCAGTGTATGTATTTTGTACTAAAGAAAATCTCAGCTGGGTACTAACATTTTTCTAACACTTGCTAAGTTCCCTTTGTGAGCAATAGAAAGGAGGCCATAGGCTCAGAATCTTCCCCAAGCAGAAATACATGGCTAGAATTAAATAACATCACTGTCTTATTTTTTTCCACTATATATATTTTCAGGGTTGTTTCTATTTAATAGCAGTGATAGTGATTTTCCATTTGTCCCAGTAAAGGTACATTTTCATTTCAAATAAATTTTTTAGACAAAAAATAAATGATTAGGATTTAAGAATGAATATTCAATAAATGACAGTAATCTAGCTGGTGTATATGTCAAAAATCATGATGATGGTATGCAAATGATAGAAAATTGGGAAACACTGAATGAGGGGATTTCTGAGCTCCCCTACTAAGCCATCATAGAAATTGTTAGTTTTTTAATGGACTTACTAAGGCTTAGAGGTAAAGAAAGAAAGAAAAAAAGAAATGCTAGTTTTACCATTTTCATTCATTCATTTAATCACTTATTCATTCCGCCAACATTGATTATATCCTAGCTTTCGGGCATCGTGATAAGCATTATCTCATAAAATATCTTATTTCATTGTAGAAACATATGACAAGTATACAAAGAACCATGTCTGTGCCACTCATTGTTGTATCCCCAGCACCTAGCACAGTGCAAAAGCACTCAAAACTTGGCCCTTGAATGATACATGCACATTTTTGGGTCAAGAGTCAACATATTAAAGGACAAATGTTCAAATAGAAAGTGAAGGCCACTAAGAATTAGAACATTTGTCCTTTAACATGTTGAGGCCAGGAGTTCAAGATCAGCCTGAGCAACACAGCGAGACCCCATCTTTACAAAAAATAAATTTAAAAAATTATCTGGGCATGGTGGTGTGCACCTGTAGTCCCAGCTACTTTGGAGGCTGAGGCAGGAGGATCGCTTGAGCCCAGGAGTTCCAGGCTTCAGTGAGCAATGATCCTGCCACTGTGCTTCAGCCTGGGCAACAGAGTGGGTCCTTGTCTCTAGAAAAAACAAAAACAAAAAAAACAGAAAGTATAACAACATAAAAGAGGATTAAATAAATATACCTAAGCTATTAGAATAGTGGCTGGCATATAGCTGAAGTTCAACAATTTTAGCCATTATTATCATTTTTACTATGTGGAATAATTGGCTTACGTGAAAGGGCAAAAATTGCCTTCAAGGCCAAGCTCACTTTCTTGGATATAGGATTTAGTTACATTCCAAATTGGGTGACAGGTTTCAAAACACAAGCGTGGGATTCTGGGAAAGAAGTCACGGCAGACCTGCCTGTGGTCACTTTGAGAGATAAGGAAGGCAAGTCACACCTTCAAGGTTCAGGTATGAGTGCTCCACCCGTAGAAGACAACGTAAGTACGTATTGATTAAACATTGCTGATCGGCTTCTGCTCTGTCCTGCCAGGCCATTGCTCAGCTGTGGATGGCACCCCAGGTCCTTAGCCTGCCATGCAAAGCCCCATCCAAGCTGGCCTGAGCCACCTTTCCATCTCTGCCTCCCACTACTTCCCTTCTGGAAACTTCCACTGCAGACAGTCTGGTTTACATATTTGCCCTTAGACATGTCACAGGGGTCCCGCTATCATCCTTTTCCCGGTGCTGTTTCCCAAGCCTTGACCGTCCCTGCCCCTACTCTTCTCCACCCAGATGAACTATAAGCCCCCTGAGGCTCCAAATCCCACTTAACTTTTCTTTAAAGCCTGCTGCGGCCTCCTCAGTGGGGAGGGACCTCCTTTCTCAGAATCCCTGTGTCATTCGGAGTCTGCACAAGCAGCGTGGAGACTCAGCAGAAAGAACCATGTCTCTTCTATTGTTGCATCTCCTTTCCTGTGTGGACGGCGGTAAGTTCCTTGGAGACATAGAATCCTTTCCCTTCTACGAGCTCTTCCGCAGGGGTCCGAAAAAATCTTCCCTTTTCTTGTGACAACCCAAATCAGTTTCTGTTTATTACAACCAAAATATTCCTAACTTATCCTCCATGAACTAAAGCGCCCCTCCCCCCCATTTTTTAAAAAAAATTAAATAAATGCCATGAAGGACACTTTCACACTCACATACATTGCCAAGAGATTCCCTCGCTTCTCAGGTGGGTCCTATTCACTTGTGCTTTATATTCATTTCTCACAAGCTCAACCCTGCAGTTTCCATCAAAGTTATACGTGAACAGTAGGGAAATAGCTATTGCAGGTGCTTCCATGGTAGAAAGAAAGAGCTGAAAGCCCAGCCAAAACGAAGACGGAAAAGCCATAAAAGGCAGAGAGAGCCAAGAATTCAACAATCACTGTGGTTTGGGTAGAAGTAAAAAAAAAACAAAAAACATTTATGGGCTCACAGGAGTGGATGATAGCCCAGGAGGGTAACCACTGTTCATAATGATGTTCCTAAGTCATTCAGAGTAGATTTAATTTTCTAGTATCTTCTATCTGCAGATGGAAACTACACAATTCTTTTTAGTGAGTTTCTAACCCAAATGTCTAAATTAACAGCAACAAGAAAAAGCATGGGGCTCTGTAGACTCAGTACACTCACACATCCATTCATTCCTTCCTTTGACAAATATTTATTGAGCACCTACTGTGGAACAGGCACTGCCCTAGGTGCTGCGGATAGAGGGGTCAACAAGACAGACGAGATCCTTGGAGTTTACTTTCTAGATGGAGACAAGAGAGTAAGCATGGAAATACTTAAATAAACAAAATGATTTTAGATAGCAGTAAGTGTTGTGATATATATGGAAATACACCAGAATGACATGGTAGACAGTGCCAAGGTGGGGCATGGATTGCCTTGGGTGGTTGTGAAAGACCTCACTGAGGAAGGACACTTAAGGTCATTTCTTCCCCACTTTCTGCATTTTCATCTCACTCTCCTGGATCCCTGAGGTGCCTTTTCCCGGCTGGAAGCCTCCTTGCCTCAGAGAGCCATTGACAGCTTCCCTGAGCTGGGGAGAAGAAAACAAATCACATCCCTTTACAGGAAAGATACTTCAGTAAACTCAAGAGTCCTGGTTTCTAGAAGGAAGTTTTTGCAGTACCTGGATTAACACATCCTGCAGCCAATCTGGAGGATGTCCAAGTAGCACCCAGAGAATATGTCAGCAATGTGTTAAGGGCTCTGAGCGGAGAAGGCAGTCTATTCTCCCTGGTTTAGCAATCGAGGGCTCTGCCCCCATACAAAAGAGTTGATAACCAAACAATGAGTTCACTAATTCACAGAAGGGTTGAAGCTGTTTTAGCCCTGTTTTGCTCTACGTCCAGTCATCCGAAAGTTACATAGCGTGGAGGTTTTTCATGGTCTGACACTTTGACACAAAGCTGTGTGACAAGCAGCCTCTCAGTGATGCCTCCAAAACCAGCGACTGTCCCACCCTGGCTCCCAAGGACAATCTGCGACCCCATTCATACCCTTCGACTGCTGAGTCTCTCAGCAAGCTTTCTTCTTTGTCCGTATGAACCTCTGGCATCTTCCTCTAAAGGCTGGTTATAAAACTTCCACCTGCTTCCAACAAAAATGTTGGAGCAGATTCCAGTTTTGCTTCACATGCCACAGGAATGTGAATAATCCCATTTAAGAAGATGCTTCATTAAGTTTTTAGAACCTAAATCAATTTGGCCATTCTTCAACCTCTAGAGGAGGGCCTGTCACAAATGGAAACATTTCTGTCTCAACTATTGTCCTAGAGAGGAGTCGTGTATGACTGGTTCCAAACACAGAGGTGGGTTCCTCTAAGAAACAGTAACAGCAGTTCTCACAGATGAAGTTCCTTAAGTCAGCTCAGACCCTGTGACCCCAGGAGGGGACACAAGCTCCAGGTGACAGCTGGCCTCTGACAAAAGCTGATGTCCCCAAGGCAGAGAGAAGAGAGGACCTAATCATCAGGGCTCATTGTGTAATTCATCCTCCCAGCTGCCCAAACTTGCCATGGAAGGACTCAAAAACCAAAGTCGCTGAGCAAGTACCCGTATGAAAAGTGTGTGACCACATCATTTAACCGGTCGATGGGAAAATCCCTCTCCATCTCTCCTTCCAACTGCTACAGCCGCACCCTCCTGCAGGAAGCAGCCAGCTCTGAGAACAGGAGCCTCGGACATTGCAGCTCCCCTTGCCTGTCTCCCAAAGCCAAGCCAAGCCAAGCACGTGGCTTCAGAGGTGGTGACCCAATGTGTCGGAGTCTTCTCTGAAGGGAAGAAAAGGTCTTGCTTTAAGACCAGCGCTGGGTACCTTGAAAACTGGCATGTACTTCAACAGACAAGAATTCCCTTGCCAGGTTCTACCAAAGAAATATTTCCCCCCCAAGGGTACCTGGTGTGATCTGGCATATATGAATATCTGAATAGTTTCCCTCCATTACTGCTGAGGCGGAACTAAGGGGCTTATAAAGTGTGAAATGAGAGATGGACACAGTGTCGCTTAATGCTAATTGCTGCTCAGGGGATGTGGCTGGGCTTCCATGTTTAGCTCCTGAGATCGGAATCTGACTGGCAGCTATTTTAAGACTACATTATAAAGTCTGCTCCAGATGCGTCTAAATAAGGAGAATGTTATGGGCTGCCACCCTTCTTTTCCTCCTGTTAATCATTTCAAGGATCTGTGTTGTGTACACAAGGTGACTATTAAGCAATTAAACCATTAAGGTTATTTTTCAAATGGAAAGATTTAGCTGAACTTTAGAAAGATCCTCTTTCCCCACCATCCCCTCACTCCATTTAATTTAAGGACCTGAGTTCAGTCTATTAAAGGTGTAAATAAATAAGTTACTAAATAGTCTGGTGATAAAACCTACGGAAATTGTTTTTATTTTTAAAAAATATATTTGTATTAGAATGATTGTCCTTGATTACAGAACTGGAAACAATCATCAGCTCTAAATTTCCTTTACCCGAGTAGTACTGTTTTGATTGCTTCAGAGGTAGAATAACCGTTCTATTCACTTTATCCCATGGCCTAGTTTTCCAACTCTGCCATATTTCTACTAAAAAACCTGGTGATTCTTTTGTGTTTTTATCTGGGCGTGGTGATTGGGGCAGGCTGAAGGGGGGAGAAGGAGGTACAGTGGGGAAAATAGAAAAGCATTTAGTGCTTTGTAGTTCTCCCAATGTCTTTATTAGTATATAAAATTACTAGTAATGTGCCTAATCTTTCCCCCAAACTGGCTTTCTTCTTGCATCCATGTATCTGCCCAAACTTAGCAGCCAATTAGTCATCTTAGAATCTGTTTTAACTTTAATACCCACCCATCTCCACCTCATCCAATCAATCACCAAACCAAGTTGATTCCATCTCTGGTGTAACTCTTTTTTTTTTTTTTTTTTGGAGACAGGGTCTCACTCTGTCACCTGGGCTGGAGTGCAGTAGCATCATAGCTCACTGCGACCTCAAACTCCTGAGCTCAAGCGATCCTCCTGCCTCAGCCTCCCAAGTAGCTGGGGCTATGGGTGCACATCACCATCCCTGGATAATTGTTTTGTTTTTTGTAGGGATGGGGCCTTCCTATGTTGCCCAGGGTGGTCTTGAACTCCTGGCCTTAAGTGATCTTCCCACCTCGGCCTCGCAATGTGCTGGGATTACAGGCGTGAGCCACCATGCCTGGCCTGAATTAACTCTTGAATCCACCTCTCCTCTCTAGGCCAGGCACTACTGCTGTAGATCAGGACCTGGCTGTGTCCCACCAGAGCAGTGAGCAGTCCCATGACTGGGCTCCTTGGCACAAGCCTGGCCTGCTTCCACCCAGTGCCAGCATGACTTTCTAAAGCACAAATTGGAACCGTGTCTCCTCACTGTGTACAAAGTCCACTCTCTTTGTAATGGTCCATCGAGGACATTTTCTTGCCTTCCTCGGGCCAACTTGGGGCCCCTCTCCCGAATGTACTCTTTACATACCTCCCTTGCACTTGGGGTTGCATGGTATTTTAATTGTTTGCTTGCAAAACTATCCCCATCACTAGATAGTGAACATCTCAAAGAATATGGAAACTATGTCTTTCTCAGTGCTCCCCACACTGAGAAAATGCCGGATAAATACTTAGAAGATGGGCAATAGGAAGCTCATTGAACTTCATATAAGTGATAGTCCACAGAATCTCCTGTCACCCTATTTAGCCAGCTTCTCAGAATGAAAAAGGGATTCCAGGAGAGCAGCCATCGTCCAGCACATAGAGTTCTCTCCTACTTGGGGAGTCTCTCCTAGTGGCAGGCCAGCTTCAGGTATGAGTGACCTGCCCCGTTACACAGGATCCCATGCTTAAAAAGCCCTCGCACTTGGTTTAATGTTCTGCTGTCACTATCTTGAAATTCTTAATAAGCTTTTGATGTGGGGTCCACATTTTCCATTTGCACTGAGCCCTGCAAATTATGTGGCTGGCCTGCTTGCTGGGTATGGAAGTCATGGGGGCTGGGGGCTCAGAACCCTGGCCCCCCTTGTCCTCTCATGCATGTATTCACCAAGCATTCATTATCTGAAGGCTGAGTAAATACTTTTTGCATATCTATCTACTGCTATTTTTCTTTTTGGGGGGTGGAACGGGGATCTCCCTCTGCTGCTGGAGCTAGTGTGCAGAGGTGTCATCATAGCTCACTGCAACCTCAAACTCCTGGGCTCAAGTGATCCTCCTGCCTCAGCTTCCTGAGTAGCTGGGACTACAGGTGTGTCCCATGCCTGGCTAATTTTTTTTTTTTTTTTTTGGTAGACAACGAGTCTCCCTGTTGTTCAGAAATCAAACTGTTTTTGCTGTAGGCTCTTCTTCCTTTCCTTGCCCCCTCCGTTGTAGGTGGGGACATTGTAGGTGGAGACATGCCGGTGACAGATAACACAGCTACCTTCAGGGGGCTCAGCCAAGCTATGCCCTGGCCCCAGACAACACATAGCACATGTTTGACTGAACAGGATATTGTTATTCCTCCCCCACCCTCCTCTCTCTCCACCGGCTCCACCTGGTAATAACAGCTGAGGGTTGCTTCGGTCTCACCAGCTGCGTAGTCTGTCCTAAGCCCTTTGTGTATCCCAAGAGAAGCATCATGTAGCGATCATGAGCACAGAGTCATACTGTGTTTGAGCTACGATTTCCTCATATATAAGAACAACAAAAAGGACCCATCTCCAGCGTTGCTGCGAAGTTAAATGAGTTAGAACATACCAAGAGGGGAGGCCATCAAAAACGGTCTGAGATGGTCTGAGTCCAGAGCCAAGCTCCCTCACCTCTCAACACTACTGCCTCCCTCTGGAACCGTCGAGCTGACCATGGTCCACTGCGATCCCAGATATCTTTCCAGATCTAATCCATTTGTCCCAATTCTGTGTCTGTGTCCTACATGCATAAACAGTGTCTACTGAATTGCATCTTGGTTTTCACCAAGAATTTTCTGACTGCCAACCCCGATCTATTATGGAAGCTGGGCATGGGAATTCAGAGTGGGGGCCATGCTGGGGGTTAAGGGTTAGAGAACCAGCCAGTATGGAAGCTGCAAGAGACTGTGACAAAGCAATACAGAGCCTGAAATACAGTGACTCACCATGTCCTACATTCCGCGAGTGTGTCTTCCTCTATTGCAGAGTCCAGAAAGTTAAGAACTACAATTCCAGGCTCTAGGGTTCCAGATGCACCCAAGGTTCCACCAGCCAGCAGGAAGCAATGAGGGGCCACACTTCTGCAGCTTCCACAGTTTCTCCTGGCAAGTGCCGTTCCTACGGAGTCCATGGTGGCTTCCCAATTCAGCTGGTAGCATCCTGCTCATAAAAGTCAGTGGTTCTCCTGGTGCCTGACTCCCATTCTTCATGGCTCTCATAGCTATTCCTGAAAGCTCAGAGTGGTACCTTCAGCCTCCTGATCGATTCTGTGAACACTACTAATTCTCCTTTAGCCTAAACTAGCTAGAGAGCTAGTTTGGATTATGTCTGTCATTGATGCCTGACCAATACAACATCTGAGAGGTAGAAACTTGACCATGACTGGGACAGAGGGGAAGAGGATATGTTTCATTATCAAATGTTTTATCAAAAAGAAGAAGTATAGGCCGGGCGCGGTGGCTCACGCCTATAATCCTAGCTCTCTGGGAGGTAGAGGCGGGCGGATTGTTTGAGCTCAGGAGTTCGAAACCAGCCTGAGCAAGAGCGAGACCCCGTCTCTACTCAAAATAGAAAGAAATTAATTGGACAACTAAAAACATATAGAAAAAATTAGCCGGGCATGGTGGCGCATGCCTATACTCCCAGCTACTCGGGAGGCTGAGGCAGGAGGATCGCTTGAGCCCAGGAGTTTGAGGTTGCTGTGAGCTAGGCTGACGCCATGGCACTCTAGCCGGGGCAACAGAGTGAGACTCTGCCTCAAAAAAAAAAAAAAAAAGAAGAAGAAGTATAGAGAGTAACATGACAAACATCTCTGTGTCCACCACTGAGCTTAAGAAATAAAACATTACAAATAAAATTGATGCCTCTGTTCCCTCTTTACCATTTGAACCTCCTTCCTCTGACTTCGAGGATCTAGCATCTTGAATTCCCCTGCATGTGTTTATATTTTTACCTCTTTTGTAGCCCTACACCAACTATCCCATGACTTTGCATGCATCCTTCTACAACTTGCTTTTTTGCTCAACATTATATTTATGAGATTTACCAACACTGATAAACGGTCACTTCAATGTATTCTTTTTAACAGCTGGATGGTATTCTGTGTATGAACGTATTTTATGCATGGTTATATCACAGTTTATTCTGCTATCGATGAGGGGCATAGTTTAACTTTCTGAACTCTATCGGAGGTGGCATTTCAAATATCTTCACGACAGACAGATAAATGATAGAATGATAATAGGGACTGGTGCCCGTGGCGACAGAGACATTCACGTTTCCATCTTAAAATAGTGCACTGGCTGAGCACGTCTCATGCCTGGAGCACCGGCATCCACTCTGGTATGTGGACGCCAGACTGTGTACATGCTGTTGAGGCTGCTTGAGACAAAGACCCAGGACAAACAGTACCAGATCAGTACCAGGAAGTGAAAATCAAGATGAAGTGGGTGACTGGCTTCCAATCCCAGCAGCACGCCCCGAGTTCTGGGAAGACGCCAATGAGCTCACCGATCAATCACGGAGCCATTCCAACACCTTTGCCAGGAATTCTGGACGAAACGCACAGCTTAGCTCAAACAATTCGGGAGAGTTTATCAATCACCAGGGTTTAAGATTAGTTACTTTGTCACTCAGAGTTACTGAATCATAGAAGGTGGAGATGCATTTGCTATGGTCCAGTTACAGTCCGCAGAACTTCCTTGGACACCGTGGGGAGAAAGGAAAAAGAAAGGCTTTGCCGGCAAGTACACGTGAATGCCAGTTCTGCCTTTTTCTGAGTGAGTGACCTTGAACAAATAGTTTCCTCTCTCTGAGCTTTGGTTTCCTGGTCTCTAAATGGAGAATTTAAAAAAACAAAAAAACCAAAAAAACAATAAGTGAACATGGCTGATTTGGGGTTCCATTCCTACTTCTTTGGGTAACAGCACCCAGATTTCCTTCTGGGGAAACACCCCTCCCCCACTCGTAGTCCATACATTCTGGATGGTGGTGCCACCACTCCTAGCTTCAGAGGTGGCATGGGACGCTGACTCGGCCAACAGGACTACCCATGTCCCTGGCCCAACCACTGGTTCAGAGGCAGACATGTGATGGAGTCAGAGCCAGTGAGATACAACGAGACTTTCATTGGAACTTCAGGTGCTCTTTCCTGATGAACTTGAACTTGGAGAGGATGTGGCCTGGAGTCGCAGGGGTTGCCAAATTGTTGACCGAGAATGAAGGCAATACAGAAGATTACATTGCTGAGAGCTGGAAAGAAACCAGGACCTACTGGCATTATTTGAGTTTGTTGGGGCTCAGAAACCAACACCCAAAAACATGGCACTTTGACATGCTGAACTGAGGAAGCCTCACGGTCTCTCTGACTGTCTGACCTTCCTCCCTCCGTCACCATCTCTTCCAAAGTGCAGGATGAAACTGAAGTCCTTTATCTGCCTAAGATCCAGACCCAAGAAAAGAAACAATTGTCTTTTCTTCCCCTCCCTGTAAGACAAAGAATGTAACCACACCTGAACGGATCCTTCGCAAGATAACATGCAAGTTAATCTCTATTCCCTGATCCATTCCTTCCCCTTAGCATTCCCCTCCATAGAATTCCTCTTCTCCCCCTGTCCCTTACCCTCTTTTGCCAGGATGGTTTATAAGCTTCTGAACCCCATGGAGGTTGGGGGCAGATAATCACACACTAATAAAATTTGTATGCCTATTCTCCGATTAATCTGCCTTTTGTGAGTTGATTTTGCAGTGAACCTTCAGAGGATGAATGGGAAGTTTCCTTTGGCCCCTACAACTTCTTGCATCAAGCTATACTGAAGGTTGATACACCCACAAGGTGTCTGTTAAAAATCCAGATTCCTTGGGGGGGTGCCGTGGCTCACACCTGTAATCCTAGCACTCTGGGAGACTGAGGCAGGAGGATTGCTTGAGCTCAGTAGTTCGTGACCAGCTTGAGCAAGAGTGAGACCCCATCTCTACTAAAAATAGAAAAATTAGCCAGGCGAGGTGGTGCATGCCTATAGTCCCAGCTACTTGGGAGGCTGAGGCAGGAGGGTTGCTCGAGCCCAGAAATTTGAGGTTGTAGTGAACTACGATGATGCCAGTGCACTCTAGCCAGGGCGACAGAGTGAGACTCTGTCTCAAAAAAAAAAAAAAAAATTCTTGGGCTCTTCAGCTCCTATTAATGTATTTTTTTATTTGTTTTGCGTAAGCCAGCTTGAGTTAGGTTTTCTATCACTTGCGGGACAGTCAGTCTTCACCAACACTGTCTCGCTGGGCAGTGGGGAGGATTAATCGAGATGACATGAAATATTCCAACTGTGAGCCAGGTTCCCTTTCGCTTTCTTGTCCTCACTCTGATCCAAAGCTGTTTCCATCTAACTCCTTTTTAAGTTCCTAATGTAATCCTAAAATCATTCTGAATTTCCAAAAACATCTGGAAGCCATGATATATCAGAAACATGAAAAAATTAGAGACGCGTAGCTTAGAAAAGAAAAGATTGCTTGGCAACATAATAGCTTTCCTGAAATAGTTAAAAGGCTGTCATATGGAAAGGAATTAGACTTAGAGCGGAATTGGGCAACTGGGTGGAAGTCAGCAGAAGACACTTTGTTTCAATGTAAGGAAAAACTTTTTAGTCACCAAGCTCTGGGCTGCACCTCTGAGATCGGGGCAGGAGGTTCCACATCTCAGGAGACCTTTCCGTTGAGAATGGACAAGCACTTATTGTGATTTGTAGAGGGGATTCCTACTCTAAGGACAGAGTTACAGGATGACTGCCAAACCCTCTCACTTCTAGGATTCTAAATAGAGTGCCGAATGTGATTACTATTTATGCTGCCCCTGATATCTCCAATTTTTCCCAATGAATTTGAACAATTTGAATATGTAAATTTTGGGGAATTTAGATGAAATAGTTAAATGTCTATTCATACCTTCAATTCATTATATCCGTTACATAAATCTTTACATTCACTTATTATATAAAATAATCGTATTTTCAATATGATAGTATGAAGAGGTGCCCCACAGACGCCCTCCCTGCCCCATAGAGGTGGCAAGGAGGAGGAGTATAAGGAGCTTATGTCCGTGACATAAGCACATAAATAAAAGATATATATTTCAGGTACAGGCACCTGAAAAAATTTTTTTAAAAAGGATAAAGTGGCCAGGCGCGGTGGCTCACGCCTGTAATCCTAGCTCTCTGGGAGGCCGAGGCGGGCGAATTGTTTGAGCTCAGGAGTTCGAAACCAGCCTGATCAAGAGCGAGACCCCCGTCTCTACCAAAAATAGAAAGAAATTAATTGGACAGCTAAAAATATATAGAAAAAATTAGCCGGGCATGGTGGCGCATGCCTGTAGTCCCAGCTACTCGGGAGGCTGAGGCAGGAGGATCGCTTGAGCCCAGGAGTTTGAGGTTGCTGTGAGCTAGGATGACGCCACGGCACTCTAGCCTGGGCAACACAGTGACACTCTGTCTCAAAAAAAAAAAAAAAAAGTATAAAGTATTTTGTGAAACAAATCTTCAATCCAGTATAACATTTTGATTCTTGGCATCTAGATTCCCTTATCCCCTCACCATGCCAGCAACAAGTATAGATCATAGCCAAAGAAATTGTGAAGTTCAGGCTTGCAACCTGGATGAAGAAATGAAGAAAATCCGTCAAGTTATTTGAAAATAGAATTACATTGCTAGGGACACCCACTTTCCAGGCGTGGTGCGAGACCTCTTGGAGAACTCAGGAGCGATGCTATCAGCACCAACGACGGCAATGTAATGTAGACTTGTTAAAGACAACTCAGCTGGGACTGACAGCTACGAGTGAGCCAGGGGAACACCCTCCAGGAACTTCAACTTGGCAGTTTAATTTCAAATCAAACTTGAGAGGCCGTGTATGCCCAGGACTCTATAGAGCTACTGACAACATCTTGTATCCAGTTTGAAAACCATGAGGAGGAAGGAATTGAGATCCAGTACCTTGCAGAACCGCTCCTGACTTCGGGAGTGCTCCTCTGTCAGCGGTCCTGACCAACTCTGACTTTCCTGAAGAGCTGTCTCCTTGAGATCCTTTGATTGTTGCTTCCTGTCCTCTATGATGTGAAGTTCCTCCTGAAGAGCTGCAAAAATCTCAAAGGTGGATCACAGGAAGCTGCTGAACAGTTAGAACTGGAACGGACAGGACCACAGCATCAGGCAGGATCTGATTCACTGCTCACAGGAATGGCCTTTTTCAAAAGGAGAGGAATGTTCTCTGATGCCATGTACCGTGGTCATTTGGATGGCCTTGGTTCCGGTTCATGCTGTATACAGCATGGCACAGGGACACATAGGAAGAAGACACCAACAAGCACTCATGGCATGAGATAGTCCTTTTATTTTTATTTTATTCAAGTTGCACAGGTTTTATCTCTGGTTGAATCCTTGAACCATAGACAATACCTCTCTTTTTTCCCTTTCATAGCACATTATATTTTCTGCCTTTCAGTGCTAAGTCCGACCGTTCTTATGTCAGATCTTTTTTTTTTTTTTTTTTGAGATAGGGTTTCACTCTGTCACCCAGGCTGGAATGCAGTGGTGCAAACACAGCTCACTGCAGCCTTGAACTCCTGGGCTCAAGGGATCCTCCTGCTTCAGCCTCCCAAGCAGCTGGGACTACAGACGTGCGCCACCACACCCAGCTAATTTTTTATTTTTTTGGTAGAGATGGGGTCTTGCTCTTGCTCAGCTATTCTCAAACTCCTGGCTTAAAGTAAGGCTTCCACTTCAGCCTCCCAAAGTGCTAGGATTGCAGGCATGAGCCACTGCACCTGGCTGGCCTCAACTTAATACACTTGTTAGCAAGGGTATGTAATAGAGTGGGGAAAGCTATATCATATTGAATATTTTGACAAACTTTACCTACTTGAACTCGGTTTACTTGTCTCTTTTCCTGAATTAACTAGCACTGATTGTCATTTATTTCCCCATTTCAAGTCTCTCCCTTCTATTCTGCAGGAGTTTCAGCTGTCTGAGATTACGGACCATCAATTTTGCACTTTAGAGGGTGATGCTGACTCAAATCCTTTGTTTTATCAGAAATTTCGGGTTTTCTTGTTCTTAGCTGGAAGAATGACCATCTGCCAAATTTATACAGTAATCACCGCTATTTGACCCACAGAATAAAGCGCATTCATTGTGCAAACTGTTGACTCGGCAAGACTAACAAAAAAGACAAGAAACTACTGAGGAGCTTCGTAACTGCTGTGTCTGTAGACAGCGTCTCACCTTCCAAGACATGCAGTGTCTGCCAGTTTCTAACTGGCATGTGGAGGCTGCTCTCTGACTGAGGGATTTTCAAATCAGCTGTACATTCCTCAGGAAAATTCCTGTGGGACTGGTTGTTTAGTATCTGCCAGGAAACTGGCACTCAGGATGGTGAAGCCACAGTTATTTTATGACCGCGCACTTCTCTCGATGTGCTTCTTTTTAGTCTGTCCCTGCTTACCGTGCTTTTCCCTTTTGTAGCCGTACTTACGATGCTCTCAATTTGTCAATTACATACATCAATTTGATTAAAATCCAACGATAACTGGTCTTTAGGTATATTTTGTACCAAATTAAATTAGAAGACAAAGATTGTGCTCTCATAGTTGCTCCAAAGATTAATAATTGAAAATTTTCTTTTTTTTTTTGAGACAGAGTCTCACTGTGTTGCCCATGCTAGAGTGCCGTGGCATCAGCCTAGCTCACAGCAACCTCAAACTCCTGGGCTCAAGCGATCCTCCTGCCTCAGCCTCC
>NW_012154951.1:4640170-4666562 GCF_000956105.1 Propithecus coquereli | reverse complement strand
GCCTCCCAGAGAGCTAGGATTACAGGCATGAGCCACCGCGCCTGGCCAATAATTGAAAAATTTTTAAAAAGAGGAAAAAAATCAAGAGTTTTTTTCTCATTAGTATAGTGGTGAGTAAAAATAGTAAAAAAAAAAAAATCAAGAGATTTGGTGCAAAACAACAAAATATTCTCTCTATATATTTTTTTCCCAGATATAGCTAGCTGATAAAATTACCTGAAGAGTACAATGCTTGTTTATTTTATTGTGTATATCTTCACAATCTGTTTTATATATATTGCCAAAAGAGACTGTGAAATATTTAGCCATACAAAATATGTGACCAGACTAGAGCATGTACAGAAGCCTTTTTTCTTTTAAAGCTAGTCAAAAAATTTAGCAGTGGGGGGTTGAATACCAACTTTAGTGACATTAATGTTAATAAGTTCTGATAACCTACTACCATTGGACCAGCCAAGGAAGACTTTTTGGTAATTATTTAACTCTATCCTAAAATGACAGACTACATTTATAGTGTGTGTTATTTACACTTCAATCAGTAATATTAGCAAATCTCCAAATGTCAGCCACTTTGGTTTGTTTCCCTTACACATTCTTTATTCATGATATGATAATGCTGGGTGGTCCTTTTTAAACAAAACATTATTTACAAAATGGAGGGTATTATTTGTTTTTAAAGCTTTTGTAAATAAAGGCTTCAGAAATGTTTTCTTAAAAAAGAATTTAGAAAATTTGCTTTTTTCATTCTCACATTTAATGAAATAACATTATTCAAGCTCTTCACATACACTTTGACATTAGTCTCTTTCTCTTCTTTCTTTCTTTTTTTTCTTTTTTCGAGACAGGGTCTCACTCTGTCACCCATGCTAGAGTACGGTAGCATCATCATAGCTCACAGCAACCTCAAACTCCTGGGCTCAAACAATCTTCCTACCTCAGCCTCCTGAGTAGCTGGGACTATAGGTGTGCACTATCATGCCTGGCTAAAGTTTCCTTTTTATTAGAACTTTTGAACCATATAATGTTGAATTTGTCCAATAATGTTTAACTTTTTAGAGCTGTACCCTGTGACTATAAAAAACTACTCTAAGATAGACATTCCAGCAGGAAAGATTACCCTTTTCGTTGAGAGTCTAAAAGTTTGTAGCCCTTAAACTCTCTGGTCCCATTGTAAGTGATTTTTAATAAAATGAGTTTTCTTAGAAACTCAACTATTGCAATACAGCAGAACAAATCATACTTAGTAGCTGATAGAATGTCCCCTGAATACGGCAAGATACAAAACTGCAAATATGGTTCGATCCAAAAATATGATGAAAATGTAGCAGTCTAGATAAAAAGAAAAAGAGGCAAAAAAAACACCAGAAGATAAACAATCATCTGTGAATTGTGGTTATTATGCATGTCATAGTTTTATTTTTCATACTTTTCTATATTTTTAAGTTTTCTATAACCAGTATGAATAACTTTTATGATAGGAAAAAAGAACAAGTTATAAAAATATATGGCTGAAGTTTACAAGATGCCGTTAGACCAGGCATCACAAACTCAGACACTTTCATGTAACATAAATGACAGAAGTGGACCGACTATAATCTGAGGTATAGTAAGGGCTGCAGCAAATTGAGGAAGTTTGCCTAATCCAAGCAGGGCAGCCAATTATTGTCATGTAGGAATGTGAGCCTGGTGTTATCAAATTCTCTGATCCTGGACATTTATGTAAAATTCACCCTGCCCTTTTTTCTTAAACAGTGAAAATCCAATAAAATCCATGTTCCAGTTTGCCTTCTTCCTCTGTGATCTCTAAGTTAGACAAGGTTCTTGTTCCTTCTGACCTGGTACTCAAACTTCTGGCTTTTACTGGCAAACTATAGATTTTAATTGCACTGTTCCTCTTTAATCTCACCAGTCTTTTTGTTATTTTGCTTCAACATTAGCAACTAGGTCAGTATTTCCCACGGTATATTTCATGGAACATGAGTCCTGTGAGATGCTTTGTGAAAACAAAGAGGGAGGGTTCCGTGGTTCAATGTGTTTGAGAAACACTACCTTATATTTCCCACCCAGAGATTCAGTGTCCATTGGTGCTTTCAAGCAGTGGGGACCGGCTTCATGGAAGACAATTTTTTTATGGACGGTGGAGAGTTGGGGGAGGTGGAGCTCAGGCCGTGGACTGGTACCTGGTCGCAGCCCAGGGGTTGGGGACCACAGCTCTAAAGTCTCTGAGAAGTCCTGCTGTAAACTTTGCTTAGTCTAGCCTTCTCCAAGCTCATTTGGCCACACAGAACCCTTTGGGGGCATAATTTCTGTCAAAACGTTACTGCTATGGAAGTGACGAACCATGGAACACAGTCTGGGTAACACAGATCTGGGTTATTTAGCCTTCTAGGTGGAGAAGATAATCTAAGCTACATGGACATCAGGTCTTTTTTTCTGGATGAGGAGATGCTTGGGGTGTTGCAAAAGAACGAGCAGAGACTGAGAGTGAGACGCCGAGCTGTGTATTCTGACAGGTCCACGTGCCAGAGTGACTGCCGGTATCGTCCTCAAAGTCAGACTTCCTGGATTCCAAGACCGGGAACCACTTCTTAGTGGCATGACCTTGGGCAAGTGACTTAACTTCACTGTGCTGCAGGTTCCTCGGTGTGAAATGGAGCTGTGCAAAAAATAGATGAATTGCATAAAATGCAGAAAGAATCCTGGCATATTGCAGGTGCTCAATAAGCCTCAGTTATTATCATGCTCACTTACTTGCTCACCACATTTGTGAGTGCATTGATAATAATAATGGCTCTATTGATATAATTATTCATTACATTTCAATAGCTAACATGTACTGAGTGCTTACCACATGTCAGGCACTGTACTAAATAGGTTAGCTCCTCACGACAGCTCTATGGGGTAGATATTAATATCGTTACCATTTTATTCATGAGAACGAGGTTTGGAAGGTTGACATGACTTGCACTAGATTAAAGAGCTAGCACTGGTAGAGCCAGAATAAAACCCAGCTGATCAGACTTGAAAGCCCACCTCGTAACTGCTACGTTCTGCTTCCTCCAAGGCCCAAGTCTTCGAACTTTAGAACGGGAAGATGCCTTGAAAATGAGCTAGAGGAATTCACCGGTACCTCCATCTTACTGATGCAGAAAGGCCCAAAGGGGTCAGATGACCCACCTGAGATCAAATAGACTGCTGCAGAACTGGAATTAAAGGAAAGGAAAGAGGGGAGGAAACAGGGCCAGGAGAGAGGGATCCAGAGGGGAGGAAGAAGGATGAGAACAAGACATCTGTATCGGCCACAAAGGGGATCAGAATATGCCACTCTAAATAAAATATGCCACTTTGGCATGAGGATTATTTTGAGCTGAAAGCAATTGAGAAATAGCAGATGCAGGATAAGCTGCCCGCCATCCTCCTTTCTATCTAAAACCAGGGCATGAGTCTCCTTTTGTGAAGGTGTCCCTCCTCTGCTCTCCGGTACCAGGAAGAGGAAACACCCCTTATCACTGGAGACAGCACTGACTCGAGCCTGCATAAACAAGCCTTGCTGACCTAAGCCTTGTCTTCCATTAGTTTCCCCCATATATTTACCTTCCCTAGAAGCCCAAACCCTTTTCCTTTGTCTTGTCACTTCTCCACAAATTCATCACTCTTTGTTAAAACAACATGTAAGTACTCAGGCCCACACACTTCTTTGGGTTTTCACTTCCTTTTCTATGAGACCCTCATGTGGACATAAAAATTAAAATATTAACATCAAGGCCGGGCGCGGTGGCTCACGCCTGTAATCCTAGCACTCTGGGAGGCCGAGGCGGGCGGATCGTTCTGAGCTCAGGAGTTCGAGACCAGCCTGAGCAAGAGTGAGACCCCGTCTCTACCAAAAATAGAAAGAAATTAATTGGACAGCTAAAAATATATACAGAAAAAATTAGCCGGGCATGGTGGCGCGTGCCTGTGGTCCCAGCTACTTGGGAGGCTGAGGCAGTAGGATTGCTTGAGCCCAGGAGTTTGAGGTTGCTGTGAGCTAGGCTGACGCCATGGCACTCGCCCCAGGCAAGAGAGTGAGACTCTGTCTCAAAAAAAAAAAAATTAAATTAAAATAAAATAAAATATTAACATCAAATAAAATTTGTATGCCTTTTATCTGTCATTTGTCAGTTTAATTTGCAGGGCCCTTATCACCGAACCTAAAAGGGTAGAGAGAAAAGTTTTGTCCTCCCCTATAGTCACACCCAGTTGGAAAAGCTTATTAGCTGTCCATGACAATGGTCAAGAAAGAAATTGGGTCCTCAAACCTAGAGCTCAGGTGCCAGCTTGAGTCTGGAGGGACATCTCCTGTCCTGATCATCTATACTGCCAGATGTGTCTTCTATCTTGGGAGCCATCAGACACTAACCTTCCCTCACCACTCACATCCTATGGACTCTCAAGTCCTACAGACCCTCTTTCAATAATGTCTCTCCAGCTTACCCACTTTTCTCCACCCTCTATCACCAGCCAGACAGGTCCCTCATTCTCTCTCCCATGGATGCCTATAACAGCCTTCAACTTGGTCTCCCTGATGCCAGCCTTGCCCGTTCCAATCTATCCTCCATGCTATAGCCAGAACATATCTGATCATGTCCTTCTGCTGCTTAAATATCCTTCCTTTGCTGCAAACTCCGGGCTTACCAAAGTCCTCGTTGCTTAGCTCCCATCTCATGCCTTCCAGCTATACCCCACAACTTGCACTTCCTCTCCCTTCTCCCAGCTTTGGCATCTGCTGTTTCCTCTGCCTGGAGTACTCTCTGTTCTCCCCACTAATTCCCATTTGTGCTTCAGGTCCTCCTCTAGAGACCCCTTCCTGACCTTCACCTCTGAGCTGGTCCCCTCCAAGGGTCCCCATAGCACCTTGTACTTACCCTCATCAAAGCACTCATCATTTTGCATTATAATTGCCTTTGCTCATCTGTCTCCCCTCAACAGAACAGAGCAACCTGAGTGCAGGGTGCGTCTTTGCACCCCCAATGCCTGCCACATAGTAGTTGGGCAAGAAATCATTCTTGAATGAATTAATGAATGAACAGGCAATTTATATTAATTTACGCCCTTGCATTTTAAATTGCCGTCACCCTGACTTCACTCAGCAATTACTGGTTTTATTAGATCGCATCAGTTGTGTGCTTTCAGGGTGAGCACCGGTTACATATCTAAGTCAAGATCACCCGCGTCCAACCTTCTTAGAATGTGCTATCCGCAACATTTGTACCAAATTTTATGTATAGCTGTTTGGCTCATGTTACATGGCTCCAGGGGAAAAAATCTTTCCATGGTCAAGTTCTGGGCTCCCAGCTCCTAGCTGAACTACGTGGTTGGTGGACACTGTCTGGTGCCAGGGAGAGGAGAAACCGGTTTGCTCACTGATGTGAGACGTATTCACGGAAAACTGACTCTGCAGCCAGGAAGACAAGGTGGGTGTTGTGTCTGTCCATCTGGGGCAGTTTTAACAAAGAAACCTGAAAACCAACCACTCTTGGCAGCTTCACCTGACAAAGCTGGATGCCCCAAAGCATGTCTAGACACCCTGGCCTCACATACTCTCATATCAGATACCATGGGCACAGGGAACGAGAATTTGGGTTACCAGATAAAAACACAGGACACCTGGTTAAATCTGAATTTCAGATAAACGACAAATACAGTTTTAGTACACCTCACATATTGCAATAGGACGTGCTTATATTAAAAAATTACTTGCTGTTTGTCTGAAATTCAAATTTAATTCAGCATCTTGTTTTTTTACTTTTTTGTTTTTTCTGTATGTGGCAATGCTAAACGAGGATGCAGGTTGGGAGTCTGAAAGAACATGCTTCAAATGTCACCTAAACTGATTAAAACAAAAGAGGAAAGAACAGGCAGGCATCAGCGGGCATCCCCACTGCAAGACTGCCCAGGGACCATGGACCGATCCCAGGGAGTGGGGAGAGGGATTCGAGCAGTCAAAAGGCTGTCTCCACTTACAGGACAAGACTGTGTCATTGGGGGCAGCAGGTAGAATGCCTGCCAGCCGCCGCAGCATGTTAGAGTCACCCGAGCACATCTAGATCTGTTAAAACAGAATCCCTAGGGCTGGAGCTGGGACAGAGGCTTCAGTATTTTTTTAAAGCTCCCTAGAAGATTCCATTGTGTAGCCAAGGTTGAGAACCACTGCTCTGGGGCCACTTTCCTCCCCTCCCACAAGTCACGTGCTAATCATCGTCCCCCTTTATGGAGCTGTAAGCTGTCATTCAACTAGCAAGTAGTTACAGGAGGCTCCAGTTAATGTGGTCTGGTGCCAGAGAGTTGGAGTCACAAGGCCCCACTTGGCCCATACTAGCTGGGGGTCTTTAAGCAAGAGGCCGCTCAGGGAGCCTCAGTCTCCAGTTTGCCAAAGAGAACCACTAACGTGGTACTACTGACGCCTGGCCAGCCAGCTCTGCAGAGCGGGTGGAGGTTGGGAGTTAGGCAAAGTACAAGAAGGTCACTTCAAAAGTCTGGTGAGCTCTAAATCGCTGTGGAAATGTCAATTATTAGCGTGCTGACAACCTGCTGGGCCCCGGGACAGATCTCAGACTTAGGATTCAGGAAGACTTAAATCGGAATGTGAATCTGCTTGTTAACAAGATCCCCAGGTGATACGTAGGAACACTCAAGCTTGAAAAGCACTTACGATACAAATTTGGGTTCAGTGGGCCTGAGTAGGGCCTGAGAACCTGCACTTCTAACAGGTTTTCATGCGGTGCAAGCTGTGCATCGTGGGCCACACACGACGGTTTGGAACAGTGGTTCTCAGCTCCGGCTGTCCACTAGGGTCACATAAGAGGCGACATCTGACCCTGTTCCAGGCTGATTGAATCAGAATCTGACGTGGCCCCAAGCATGAGCATTTTAGACATCTCCCCAGGTGCAGCTAGAACATGGAGAGCGGAGGCACACCTGTTTTCCAGACCCCTGGAAAACCTGGCTCAAAACCTTGGAAGCAAACGTACCTCCTTTCTTGCCCATGTTCCCTGTATCTAGCTACTGTGGGGTCCCATTGGTTGTTGCTTTATGACAGCTCTACAGCCACCTTCTTTTCCATTGCTGCTGCCGAGTCCCAAAATAGGTCCTGTCTGGGTAGCCCCAAGCCTAAACCAGGACCTGGGCAATGACCCCCGGCCCCCTGGCATTGGGAAATGCTTCACAGTTTCCTCACCCCTCCTGTCATTCGCCAGGGACTGTGCTAATCTTGCAGGAAGCATCTACTCATAGCAGCTCTCACGCTTATTACTATAAGTGACCTTCCACGGGCTTCGTCGCTCCTAAATCCCTTCCCAGTGCTTAACTGTCCAGGTACTGAGGTACACACGTGGCTCCCAGCCAGCCAGACTGAGACATGGGCTACGTCCACGTTTCTAATGTCCCGATCCTAAGTCTCCTGCCTGCACCTCCTCCTTCTAGGACTGCGACGTGGCAAGAACAGTCGCGTCCTCCACTGGGACTTCTAATTAGTATGCGGAAAGAGTCCTTTGTGATCCGCAGATGAAAGGCCACTCTCTGTGCGATGTCATTACAATGATTAGAGTTTCCTCATCTGTCAAATGGACTTTAATGAGGCTCTTTGTTCGCAGAGCTCCTGAGATGAAAAGGCTCGTGACGGGCAGGATGCTGACGTCCCTCTGATGGACACAGGCCCTGCTGTCAGCCACGTGGGCCCTGGCTGACCAGAGAGGAGCACAGCCCAGTGGGGGCAGAGCTGGGGCGAGGATGGAGAGAAGGAAGGAAGGGTTAGGGATTAAAAAAGAGGTTGTTTTCATTCCCAGGGTGGATAGATAAGATCCCAGCCTGAGGTCAGGAAGAAACCACGTGTCTCTATCCCACATCCAAAGAATCTGTTAAATCAAAGCTCAAATTAGTTATCACTCAGGTGATGCTGCTGTTTTTCAATCAGTGCCCTGTTTAGCCCTCCGGGTTCCAGATGCCTAGCTCGGGCAAGAGGCAGGGAGGGGCCGGGCAAGGGCACACAGCACCCCCACTTCACCCCAGACCATGCCTAGGGACCTGTTTTTACATTAGATTTTCTTACAAGATCTCATTTGAAGACAAGGTTTTGGTGGTACGAGTGTTTGCAAAACACAGTTTGGGGACAGGGATGAAAAAGGAAATGAAAAGGACTCTCCCAAGGACAGAACAGCATACTGATAAGAAACAAGCTTAGGGACAGATGACCTGGCTCTGAGCTGTGTGATCTTAGGCAAGTCGCTTCACATCTCTGTGCTGTTTCCTGGACAGCAAACCATGGATACTAGTAGTAGTTGCCTCCCAGGGCTGCTGCGAGGATTGCAAGAGCAATTTTACTTATAAAATTGGGGAGCTGTGCGTGGCGTGTGTGAGGGTTCTGATGTGCCCGCCATTGTCACCAGGAGCCCCTGTTTCCCTTGCCAAACTTGGGTGCGGTGCCTGCCACATCCGGACACTTCTTTACGGAATCTTCTCAATGACCCTCTGAACTAAAAATATATGTTGACCCATTGTACAGATAAGGACATGAAGGCTTGGAGAGGTGAGTGAAGAATCAGGTCTCCAAGCCCGGGGCTTCCTGCTGCAGCTCCCAAGACGAGAAGGAGGGGCCATTTCTCAGGCAGGTGCTGTCCCCCAGGTTGTCCCTTCTCGACACTCGGGCCTTCTCCACCACGTTCTGTCTATCGGGCATGTGGCCAGCGCAAGGGATGAGCTCATCTACCTCCCACACAGCAGGAGCAGAAGCCCTTGCAGTGACCTATGGGAACTGCTGACTGGTTCAGTGCCAAGGGGCCCTGGTAGCCAGGAACAAGTTCGAAGTTTCTCTAAGCCACGGCCGTTCACTCTAGGTTAATGTTGCTCCGAGGTGGTCTGTAGATCTTGTTTCAGAACTGCCAGGGGCTCTCAGTAACGTGCAGATTTCTTGGCCCCCAAAGTATTAAATTCCAATCTCTAGGGAAGAGGCTCAGCTATCTGAATATAACAAGCACCCAGGTGGTTCAGATGTTCCAGAGGTAGAGACCCCTGTGTTCAGGCCCTGCGCAGCATGGGGGAAGGATGGGCTTGTTCATCTGACCTTCTCCCCACATCTCTAGACCCAGGGCTGGACTGCTCTCCTAGAACCCTGTCCAGAGTAGTGAGACCTTTCCTGGGTGGGGCCCAAACTCACCTCACATTGCAAAATTCTGCCTGGTAGGAGCAGACGTTCAGTCCCCAGGAGGGTCCCCCTAGCCAAGCTGCCTGCTGCATCAGCCTGTCCTGGGTTCGGGTCTTCAAATCTCCCGTACGTAATTTTTTCTCTGTCTTCTCCTCCCTTTTGCAAGGCCCTCTTCTCCAATCCCTCCTACCCTGTCTCCTATAACTGCTCTTTTCTCACTGGAAAATGTAGGGGCTGCTCTTGTACTTCCCTGAGATCCTTTCTTGAAAAATATTTAAGGGGCCAGTAACAGCTGGTCCCTTTTCTAGATGTGGCAACCCCTCCCCCCAACACTCTTTCTCAAGAAGTGATGATGGAGGGTCCCAGGCGGGTACCGGAAGGAGATGTGTGCACCTAGGGGGGTTCAATGTCTGGGGAAGAACAGCCAGGGATCTCCAGGGACTAGACTGTGGCTCTCTTCCCCACAAGAGGGTATTGTGACCCAGGCAAAAAGGGGAACACTGAGGTGGGCATGAGAAAGTAATCCCAAAGAAAGTGTGAGAATACAAGATCCTAGAGGAGGGCGTGGTGGCGCATGCCTGTAGTCCCAGCTACCCCCAGAGGCTGAGAGGGGAGGATCTCTTTAGCTCAGGAGTTTAAGGCCAGCCTGGGCAACACAGTGAGACCCCATCTCAAAAAAAAAAAAAAAAAGATCTGAGAGGAATTTGTTGAGAGGTGTTTTATAAAAAGAAAAAAATGCAAAAGTGATTTTCCTCTAGTAATGTGTTGTATACATCCTGGCTTTGAGATGACACTAGGATGTAATCCAATTTAATACAGGCACAAGCCTGGGGGCTTCTCGAGGAATGAGCAGGAAGCAGTGGAATGGAGTAAGGGTCTGAGCCCCTTGGATCCACCTGGGGCTCAATGCAGGCCTATCACAAGCTGTGTGGCCTTGGGCAAGTTACTTGATCTCTCTGAGTCTCCATGTCCCCATTTGTAAAACCACATGGGTTTACGGTGAAGACCAAATGAAATCATGGATGTAGCATGCTTAGCATGGGTGAGTGGCCCATAACATATCCACGGGCTGTGACTCCCTGTCTTTCTGGGTAGCTCAAAACTCAAGGTACGAAGGAGTATAAGACTTCTAGATCTGCAGTGAGCTATGATGTCGCCACTGTACTCTAGCCTGGCAGCAAAGCAATACCCTGTCTCAAAAAAATAAAAGAAAATAAAAAATAAAGACTTCCAGATGACGTCATTAATTAAAAGACAATTGCAAGTTCCAGTCTCCAGGTAGGAAGAAGGACAAGAAGACGTTCAACTATGAACAATGATGATACATTAAATTCGTTATAAAAATACACAATAAATAAACTGCTCCCGCCTGGGCCTAGACGGTTTCCCAACCAGAAGCAGCTTCGATTCTGTTCAAACCCAGCCTCATGGGAGGCCCTGTGGGAGGCTGTCCTGCTCTCTACCTGCTAATCTGGAGGAAAGTTCAAAATTTCATCAACAATGCCAACCACATCAAACTTGACGCCGCCACCAAGATCTGGGCTGTGCAGTTGGGTGATCGTGGTCTCACTGAATCGTCACCACCCTCTGTAGTAGGTGCTGTGACTCCCTGTCTCCATTTTCAGATCCTGGCGCTTGGAGGCACCTTGCCCAGAGTCACAGAGCAGGTATGTGGCACAGCCAGGACTCAAACCCAAGCCTGCGTAGGGGTGGATGTCACGAGCACACAATCATACAACATGCCCAACACCAACAAAACGGTCAGAAGGAGAAACACGGCCAAGGAAAGCAAGAAGGAGAGGAGGAGAGGGTCTGGAACACTCTAAGAACTGTGTAATAAACAGCCACCTCTCAATCATCCACGCTGGCTCTGAAATCAGAACAGGCACCACCGGCAACCAGCAAGCGGCCGAGGAGACTTTGAGTCAGGTGCATGATGGTGGCTTAATCTCTCGCTGACATGCTGCTTTTTCACGTGATCCTTGTGATCTCTGGGACTCTCCAAAGAAGTCAAACGCTTTGCAATCGGATTAAAAGCAAAAGCAAAGCTTGCAGGCTGGGAGGAGGTGGAGCCGGCGAGGCCGGAGGATTAAAGTCAAACTCCTGACGGTGACAGCCTGTTTGTGCAGGGCAGTTTGTATGTGGCCCCGGCGGTGTGAGGGCTCGAAGGGTAATGTGCCTTCTCAGGTGGTGTCCCCGGGCATCAGACACACTCGAAGGGGCCTCTTGAGTGGGAAGATGCGAGGGACAGAGCAACTCTGAACGCAAGAGGTGACAGCACTGACCCTGCAGTGAGCCCAAGACTCAGACGGTCTGGACAGAAGGGGACAGAGTTGCCGGATGGACGCACAGGGGTTGAAAGGAGCCTGCAGGAACCGGAAGTGGAGACGGGAGCCAAGGACGGAGCCTCTCCTGGTTGACGCAGCCTGGGGGCTCGGGGCAAATCCGGCAGCCTCTCTCACCTCTCGGCACCCAGGGCCTGGTCCTCTAGGCCACACTGAACGAGAGGCCTTTTCCACTATTAGGTAGGAACCGGGAGAAAAACACAGCAACACAAAGTGTCCTGCAGTTCTAGAAACCAGAGAAGAAAGGAAGGGAGAGAGGAGGGGAGGGAAGAAGGAAGGAAAAAGGAAGGCCTTAAGTGCAGAAATAAAATCAATTAGCAGTTACTTTCTACAAAAAAAATGGCTCACGTTTTCTACAGCTTTCACTAGAAAGCATAGGCGGCCTCCACAGCCACAGGTTCCGTGTCCTCAGATTCAACCCACGGCAGATCCAAAATATTCAAAAAAAATTTTTTGAATGCAAATAAAAACCAAGAGAGTATAACAGCTATTTACATCACGTTAACACTGCATTAGGTGTGATAAGTAATCTAGAGATGCTTTCAAGTACACGGGAGAACGTGCATAGGTTATACCATTTTATGTCAGGAACTTGAGCAGGATTTTGGTATCCTCAGGAGTCCTGGAACCAATTCTGCTTTGCCTAAGCATTTGTGTAGGGCTCCTGAACTACAGTATAGAGGGGCAAGGGGACAGAGAAACTTAAAATTCAGGGCATTTGGTCACCCACAAAAGACTGCTGAATCCCAAAGCAGCCTAAGGACGGGTTGCTGTGGAGGGGAAGGAGTTAATGATGGTGTGAATCAATGCAAATTGTGTTTTAGGACAAAGCAAAGAAAGTTCTCCTTAATACGCTGGAAGATAAACTTAGAGAAGTCACACACACGTATCCAAAGCCCCCAGGGGGGTTGGTGCAAGAATACGACAGCAAAATATAGACCCATCATAATGACTTATCAGTGGATCCTGAGAATACCGTACACCCTGGGAAAGACTTCTTTTCCACAGAACAATCCTCAGAGCCACCATCGGAGACTGCAAACAACACACAGCTGCTGAACGAGCACTGGATTTGGAGTCAGGTAGCCCCAGGCACAAATTCTAAGTCGGCCTCACTCCCACCCCAATTTGACCTTGTGCAAGTGCTTTTACCTCTCTAAGGCTCCGTGTTCTCAACTGTAAAATAGAGTTCACAGAATTGTAAGGGAGGAAAGAGATTTGAATGTTTACTGAGCACCTGTTATGTGCCAAGCCCTGTGTAAGCAACGGGGACGTACAGTGAACAAAACACGGGTCTGCCTTCGTGGAGCTCATGACCGAGAGGGCAAGATGAACAACCAGCACGCACACAAACGAAGGCAGAGGACGTCGGACGGTGATGAGAAGGGGTGAGGGAGGCCAGGGAGGCTGCCGTTTTATTTAGGGCGATCAGGAAAAGCTCCTGATAAGAAGACATGAAGCAGTGAGCCTGCAACTATCTGGGGGAAGAGGGTTCCCAGCAGAAGAAACAGCAGGAACAGAGGTCCTCAGGCAGGAACCCGTTTGTCAAGGTCAAGTAACAAGGGGACGAGTGTAGCTGGATTCAGGGAGCAAGGAGGAGTGCAGAGGTGTAAATAGAGGAGGCAGGAAAGAAGACCTGGTTTTTACCCTGAGTGAGGTGGAAAGCCCAGGGAAGAATATGCTTGGCTTCTGTTTTGAAAAGATTGCTTTGTCTGGGGCAAGGGCCCCAAAAGGGAGACCAGTTAGAGGCTACTGAGATAATCCAGGGGAGAGATGAAGGTTGCTTGAATGAGACAGGGGTGGAAATACTGAGATGAGAATGGGATGGAAATATGTCTTGAAGGTAGGAGCAGTAGGATTTGTTGGAGGGTCAGCTGTGGGTACAAGAGACAAGAGTCAAGGATGATGTCAGTGTATCTTGTCCGAGCACCTGGAAGGGTGAAGTTGTCACTCACTGAAATGAGAAAAACCACAGAAGGGGTAGGTATGCAGAGAAGAAGTCAGGAGTCCAGTGTTGGGAATGCTAAGTTTGAGAAGTCTAATGCATGTCCAAGTGGAGGTGTTGAGTTAACAGTCAGACATATGTACCTGGAGTTTAGGGAGAAGCTTTTAAACCCATGGGTTTGGATGTGCTCACCTGGAGTAGGATAGAGGGGAAGAGAAGAGTTCAAGGACTCCGGGTTTGGAGGTCAGGCAGATGAGGAGAAGCAAAGGAGACCAGGAGTGCCCAGTGGGACAGGAGCAAACACCAGGTCCCCAAGGGGGCTGTGCTAAGGGCTGGTGAGTTTTGTCCATAAAGGGTCACATAGTAAATATTTTTGCTTTATGGACCATGTAGTCTCTGTTGCCAACTCTCAACTCTGCCATATAGGACAAAAACAGACAGACAATATGGAAGCAAATGGATATGGCTGTGTGTCAATAAAGCTTTATTGGATTTCGCCTGCAAGCTGTAGTTTGCCAAACTCTAATGGATGCAAATGTCTCCTCACGAGCCCTGCAGTGTGGAGAGAGAGCAGTAGACGTGGTGCTCTGGAAACCGAGTGGATGAAGTGTTGCAAGGAGGAGTGATACATGGTGTCAAATTCTGCTGACAGTTTGAATCAGATGAAGAAAAAGAATCAGCCATTTGCCTATGGGAACACAGAGATCATCGATGGCCTCAACAAGGGCATTTTCACTGGAGTGGTTAAGGGCAAAGGCCCAATCAGACTGGGCTCAAAAGAGCATGGGCATGAACAGCTGTTTTGAAGAGATGTGGTTCTTGTCAAAAAGAAAGTGTTCAGTAAATGGTAATCCCTTTTCTGCAATGGATCAATGATACAGCTGTTACTATTTTTTTTTTTTTTTTTGAGACAGGGTCTTGCTCTGTTGCCCAGGCTAGAGTGCAGTGGCATCATCATAGCTCACTGCAACCTCAGACTCCTGAGCTCAAGTGATCCTCCTGCCTCAGTCTCCCAAGTAGCTGGGACTACAGTCACATGTCACCATGCCCAGCTAATTTTTCTGTGTTTTGTAGAAATGGGGTTTCACTCTTGCTTAGGCTGGTCTCAAATTCCTGGCCTTATGGGATCCTCCCATGTTGGCCTCCCAAAGTGCTAGGATTATGGGTGTGAGCCACTGCATGGCCCAGCTGTTACTATCTTACAGGACTGCAGAGTTTACGAGACATGTGTGCAGTGTTGGGACTCATTCAGTGATGGCACCTGAGCATTTTCATTTTCATATGTTTCACATAACTCATGTTATTTGGATTTGCAAGAAAAACAGAAACTTGGGGTCTGGAGTTAAGTTAGAAGCCATGAAAATATGGTTTGAATGCGATGGTGTGGTCCCCAGGCACCATTCAGACAGGCCACTGTATTGCAGACCCCAGACAAGGGGTGCCTGCCATTTATTTAGACTCTGCCCCATGATGAAAAAGACTTGAGGCAGAGGCCTGCATCAGAGAGACTAAGTCCACACTTGGTCAAAATGTCCCATTCTGAACTCAGCAGCCTGCACAGTCCTGCTGTCTACATGGCCAAGTGAACTTTTCATTAACTGGGGTGAGTTATTGGCAGGAGGGTCCATCCAGTGAAAAAGCCTAAATTTATGCCATACTTTGTTTCCCAGGGAGCCAAAACTATTTCATATAAATTACCTCATTGATCTCCAAAGCCCTTGTGTGAGATTTAGAATTATTATTTCTTTTTCATCTTGACACCAGTCTATAGGAGGGCAATAAATATTACATTCTGCTGTTTATGATGCAGGACCACGGGCCATGTCAGTGAACTTCAAATTGCAGCTCTCGCCTCTGAGAGGAGCCCTGAGTGGGGAGATGAGTAGGAGAGGTCTGGCGTAACAGGCTGCCCTGGGCAGGTGTCCTGGGCCCACCCACCCTCAGCTCCTGTTTGCTTGTCGGATGATGTTTTTGTGTCTCATGACCCTGCTTCCTTCCGCATGCCCCCCCGCCAATTAGACAGAGAAGGGACCCCATCCTCAGAATAGTCACTCTGTTGGCTGACCTGAGGCCTGTGTCTATGTCTGGCGTAACACGACGAGCTGGACCAACCCCGTGCCTCTCTTGGGAAAGAGCTCCTCCCACCGCCACCGCATCAGACACCAGATGACAGACACGCAGAGGGCCCCGTCACATTGATGGTGCAACCTGCGAGCGAAGATCCGTGAATCTCTGGATGCAAGAGGACTCTGGCACTATCTAGGATGCAGATGCCCTACAGCTCTGCTTTCTGGGGGTCTGCACCCTATTGCACTCCTGCTCTTAGCTTTTCACGAGATTCTGACCCTATTATCACTACCCACATAGCCCTGAGACAAGCTCTCTTTCATTGTGAGGGAGCTCCAGGCTCCGGGGGAAGGGGTCCTTGTTCCTTGTGACCATGATGCCCACCCCAGCCCTGACAAAGCTAGCTCACAGTGGCCTGGGCTTGGGAATCCCAAGTAGCGAACTACACAAGCAGCCCATTGCTCTTGAAGTTCTGTCTGCTTAGAAAAAACAGCATTTGGAGGGGACAGATGGGAGTGCTCCAGCAAGGTGGGTGTCGTGGTGAGCAGCAGCCAGGAGCCCTTTCTCCTTTGTTTTAATTCTCCCCAAAGGTCTGCACTATTCTAGGCCATTTCTATTGTGTAGACCCAGAGACCCACCCTGCCCTGGCTCATCATTTGTTCATTTATTCAAGATTCACTGGGTACCTACTAGGAGCCCAGTGCCCTAGATTGCAGGAATAAATAGGACAGACCCACCCAGGCTTGGTGGCTCACACCTGTAATTCCAGCACTTTGGGAGGCTGAGGTGGGAGGATCGCTTGAGGTCAGGAGTTCGAGCCTAGCCTAAGCGAGAGTGAGATCCCATCTCTACTAAAAATAGAAAAGAAAAAAAAAGATAGAAGGGCAACCAAAAATAGAAAAAATTAGCCGGGCATGGTGGTGCATGCCTATAGTCCCAGCTACTGGGGAGGCTGAGGCAGGAGGATCGCTTGAGCCCAGGAGTTTGAGGTTGCTGTGAGCTAGGCCCTCCAGGGTCACAGTCTAGAAGGAGAAATGGACGATTAAACAAGCAAGTACATTATGATGTTCTGCAACCTAAGACAGGAAATTGTGGGTGGAGGGAACCATGGAGTGGGCAAAGCAAATTCCTGTCTTAAGGAAGTCATGGGGGCCTCCTGGAGAAAGCGGCACCTAAGCTGAGGCTGAAGGGGGAAGAAGGCTGAAGGAGCAGGTAGCAGGCCATTGGAGGTAGAGCAAACCACAGGAGCAAGCAAAGGCCAGGCCAGGCGGAGGTCCCTGGGCAATCAGACTGAGTCGAGACACCCTGCAGGGCACAGAGATGCCCCAGTGGGAGACGGCCTGAGACATATTCCCAGGTTCCCTCTAACTCACAGACACCTTGATTCTAAGTGGAGCCCAGAATCCAGTCTGGGTCCTCCTCAGAGTAGATCTAAGTTTCCATCCTGAGCCCAGGGAATCTTTGGTCAGGAATCAAGGCAAGACCAGGGACCCCGAGAGTCCCTCAGAAGAGGGATAATGACACATTTTCCTAAGAGTCTTCCCTCCACCAAGTTCCCCAATGTATCTCTGGGGAACACACATCTTGCCAGCCCAGAATGGGGGACACAAGATCTGGACGTTATGTGTTGCAAGATGTGTGTGGGAGGGGAGTTCAGCTTCTATTCTGCGCTGCCTTAGGCATAGCCCCACATGCTCCTGACTCCTCCCTGTCACGGTGCTAAGAGTGAAACAGGCTGGGTCTGTGTTATAAAGGTCTGAAGTTCAGACCGTAGGCTAGTGAGGGGAAGATGGCCCAGGAACCATCCTAGGCCACAGGACACGGAATTCAACCTGTGCCCAATAGATAAGTGCTCACAGCACGCCAGGAAGGTGCTGTCATTATTATCCCCCTTTGGGAGATGAGGAAAACAAGACTCAGAGAGGTCAAGTAACCTGTCCAAAGTCACCCAGCTAGGAAGTGAGGAAGTTGAGATGTGGATTCTTCTACTCTGCCCCTAGAAGTCAAGGGTTAGGGGTCAGGAACTGCATCTCTCCAAGTCCCTCTGGGTAGCCCATATCTCAGCACAGCTGGGCCTCCTGACACCATCCCAGGTAAGTGGGTTCTAGGGATGGCCTGCATAGTAAACAGCGCTTGACTGCTGCCTCCACAGTTCCATCTTTGTGCAGCTGAGGCTCTGGAACAAGACTTACTTAACAGCTTGAATTGCAAGTGTTTGTTGAATGAAGTAGTGACTGAACGAGAGTTTTCTGGAGGCTTATCTTCCTTCACTGTCCGCCTTCTTCCTGTGGTTCCTCCCTCCAAGCACCGTATCTCCCAGAACACTTCCCGCCTCAACAGAAGTTCTCCATTTCCACTTTCTGTCCACCTTCGCCACCCAGTTCTTTTCCTTGCCAGCTTCTCCCCCGGTTCCCAGCCTGGCTATCCTCTGGGTTAAAGTTGCGGCTCTGCCACGCACTGGTTCTGAGACTTTGTGCAGTTTCTTAACCTCTCTCAGCCTCCACTTTCTGATCTGCTATAAAGGAGCTGATAGCCCTAACCTCTTAGAGCAGTGGATCAAATAGAATAATGTAGAACTTCACTTAATAGCACAACAGTGCCCAGCTCATAGTAGGTGCTCAAAGGGTGTTTGTTCCCTTCCTCTCTCCCTTTCAAGCACAAACCTTTGGATCTCCCTTCTATCCTCCTTCTATTCAAGTATAATTCCTTGTCTAAGGATACCCTGAAGGCACATGATTCTTTGCTCTTGGCTGAGAACCAATTCTAAGCCACCACACAGAGTTGCAAAACCATAAAACAATTAGCAATAACTCTGCTGTCAAACAATTAATTACCAGGGAGTGTAAATGTGTGCTCGAGGTTCCAACTTACAGACCAATAAGAGAGTTTAGAAGCCTGCCGTTCTTTGAAGTTTTCCTGGAAATCCCAGCGGCTGGGAAGCACGGCTGGAGGCCACTTCTACCTGGAGGCAAAGTCATCAGGAAGTGGCCAACAGGACTTGGGTCTGAAAAAGTTGAGACTGAATTTCTTTTTTTTTCTATAAGACTGAATTTCCGTGACTGACATCTGAAGCTTCTCTTCAGGTTCAATTCAAATATCTAGTGTTGGGGAAATCCAAAGTAGAGAGCCTTTGATGAATCATCTTAATCAAAGCATTGGCTCAGATACTCTGAAGGATCTCAGAAACAGCAGGGTTAAGGGTTCTTCCAATATTTCTGGTTTCTCATCAGGATAAAAGCTTCCTGGACAGTTGGAGAGGCAAGTACTTGTAAGCAGGTAAATGGAAATCTGCAGAGATTAAGAGCCCACCTCTTGTATTATCCTGGGTGGAGCTAGAGCCCATCCTTTGAAGTGAAGTATCATAAGAATGGAAAAACAAGCACCGCATGTACTCACCATCAATTTGGTACTAACTGATCAACACTTAGGTGCTCACAGGGAAGTAATACTCATCGGGTGCTGGGCAGGTGGGAGGTGGGTGGGGGGGTGGTTAAACTCACATAATGGGTGCGGAGTGCACTGTATGGGGGATGGGCACGCTTGGAGTTCTTGCTTGGGTGATGCAAGGGCATGATATGTAACCAAAATGTTTGTATCCCCATAGTATTCTGAAATTTAAAAAAAAAAGAGCCCAGTAAAATATCAGGATGGTCTTGAGGAATGGAAGTCAGGACTTCTGGTTTTCAATCTTTGACCCAAGGCACATGACCACACTAGAAGTCAACAAGTGTGAATTCTTAGAACCGTCTGAAGAGGTTTACTGACTAGTTGGATGGCAAGGCCTTCTTCCCTCATTTCTTTGCCAGCTAAGATTTTTTTGAATCAGCAGTGGAAATATTGGAAGAACCCTTAACCCTGCTGTTTCTGAGATCCTTCGGAGTATCTGAGCCAATGCTTTGATTAAGATGATTCATCAAAGGCTCTCTACTTTGGATTTCCCCAACACTAGATATTTGAATTGAACCTGAAGAGAAGTTGAGATGTTTGGGAGGTTAAGAGAGGACTTAAGATGTCTTGGTTCCACTCGATGTCTCTTGAGGGTCAACTCTTGGAATTATAAAGCAAATATATTTGTATTTTGTAATATATTATTCTTACGTAATTTCTCCAGATTTCCAAACTTTAAGCAAAAGGGTAGGAGATAAGTTTAATGGCTTCTATTTACTATAACTCAGTAATACAAAGTTTAACTAGAAAGTAATCAAGGTGAATTTTAGAATAAACACTCCAACACTTTCATAACAGAACCAGCAACGGCTTCAGAGTGGTTACCGGCAGAGAATACGTTCCAGTCGGGAAAGTGTTGCTCTAGCTCAAAATACGTTCCGCGACTCCTCTTCCAAGGTTCCCTTCAAGGCCGATCGATGCACAAGACTTAAGTTAAAATCTACTTTTGACTCCAAATAGCGTTCCATGACTTGTCTACTCTATATTAGTCCCCAGATTTGACCAGGAATGTTTTGTGTCTATTTCTAAAAATCAAATCTACCTTAAAAAGATTAAGATTTGCCAACCCCAAAGATGTACTGAAATAAAAAATGCACTGTAGGCTGTGAAGGTCATTGTCAAGAACAGTTGCTAAGGTGTGAACAATGGAAACGTCGTTTGATAGTGAAGCTTTCCAGGGTGGTGACTCTGACGACCACATGCCTCATGTGTGTGCACTAAGTCACAAAATGCCAGAAGTAGCAGAGGCCGTGAAGACAGGGTGCACACTAAGGGGACAGGGTCCTGAGAGTGACAACCTCCTTAGACTCACTCTCCTCATCCGCATCCTGACCACATTTTCTAATATACATTTAAACTCCCTTCCCCACCTCACCCCATCCATGGCTTTGTTAAAAGTATCAATCCTTTTATTTATTTATTTATTTTGAGACAGGGTCTTGCTCTCTCACTCCGTTTCCCTGGGTAGGGTACAGTGGTGTCATCATATCTCACTGCACCCTCAATCTCCTGGGCTCAGACAATCCTCCTGCCTCAGCCTCCCAAATAGCTGGGATTACAGGTGTGCACAACCGTGCCTAGCTAATTTTTCTGTTTTTTGTAGAGATGGGGTCTTGCTCTTGCCCAGGCTGGTCTGGAACTCCCGACCTAAAGTGATCCTCTCACCTCAGCTTTCCAAAGTGCTGGGATTACAGGCGTGAGTCACCGTGGGAGGCCATGAATGTGGTTCTCAACAATGATAACAGAAGCTGAAAGAGAAAACCAACTTGCAGGTTTCTGTTAGATTTAGTGCCTTGCACATCCTGGTAAGATGATCAATAATGCTGATGAAATGAACTGGACTTGATATGCAATACTAAGAAATTTATCTTAACTATGAAATGTATTGTCACCATTATCAGTGTTAGCATTCACCGCCAGCTCCGCCATTCGGCATTGCAGACTGTGGTGGGAATTACAAATATCATGCTGCTAAACCACCATAGATAGGTGTCTTGTGAATTTTTTTCACTTAAACTATTACTGGTATTGATTTGCCTGAACAAGGGGCTGTTATCAAGAACTGTAAAGTACTCTGCTCAGTAGATAACCATGAAAATCCAATCCCTGCCCAATCGCAGAGGGAAGAGATGGGAAATGTGTTTTGCTAGAGGCTTGTGGAAGTCACTTGCAGGAATAATTTGGGGCAAACCTTAGGAAGAGCTAAACTGATCCAAAACAAAATTGTCAGCCTCAGTGACAATGAATTGGCCATCCTGGACGTATTTGAGTAGAGGTAGGATGCCCCCTTTTGGGAGATGTTGTCTATAGAGAGGCTTCTGCAATAAGCTACAGAGCACCGTGCCCCATCAGAGGTAGAGTTTCTAGGATTCTGTGACATGGATTGCAAGATGAGTGTCTTCGTATTGCGGAGGTCACCACATTCCTTGACTAAATCATTATCCTCCTATTTTATGTTCTGATAGAGCAAATTTTCCTTAATCCCTCTCATCGCAAGGAGTCTTTCTGATTAGCCAAGGGAGGTACTGACTTCTTACCCATTTCCAACTCAATCAGAACCGTTTTTGCCTTCCTGGCAAGATTCCTGGACAGCAAAGGGCATCGCTAGGGAAGGGAAGTGGCATCTCAGCAAATCTTCACAAATACTCTGATAAGCAAAAATTCAGGTCTGCATTTTGGAAATGAGGAAACTGGGGTCCTGGGAGGTGAGGTTACTTGCTCAAGGTCTCACAGCGAGCAAAAGCTAGGTGGGCATTCCTATCTGGGTCAGCATGGCCCCAGAGCACGTGTTCTTTCTGTTATACCGGAGTGTATCCTGTGTACAAGTGCATGTAAACACTGCACTGAGCCACCCAAGCCCGATATTGCTATTTTACTTTGCACCGATGCATCATTGCTCTTCATAATACAATTCAACAATAACAACTCAAGGTTACCCAGTGGTAGCCGTGTGCCAAGCGTGGTTCTGGGAGCTTACCATAATAAACTCACGGTGCCCTGCGCAGTGGGTACTGTTATTATCCCCATTTTTTAGGTAAAGAAACTGAGGCATAGGGAGTTTGAGTGACTTGTACAAGTCACACAGCTTGTAAGTGGTAAAACCGGGGCTTGAACCCAGACTTACTGTCATCGGTACCCGTCCCACCTTACCTGCTGAGCATACATATTGTCTCTGCCCGACCTGAGGGTGAAGAGTCACTTTACAATCCTGTGAACCATCCATAGATGTTAGCATAGTGCCACGTACACAGCAGGAATTTAATAACTATTGTATTAATTGGTAACTACAGGGGGGGAGGAGGTGGTTGTCAGGGTGAGGAAATGACTAATTACTAAGTGGGCAGTTACTATGTGAGCAGTTAGCCAGGAGGGCCTGGCGAACTGTCAGAGATCAGAGATGTCTCAGGCACATTCAAAAGCAAGTGCAAGGTCAACGCCTTTGGAGCAAGAGCTGTGGTTATCCAAGTGCAGTGTTGCCATCTGGTTTCAGAAAGGGAGGCCGAGGGCAGGAATGAGGGAAGAGCACCCGAGCAAGCCTACCGGATCTGAGACACTGGCCCTGCCTGTTTGCTTTGATGCCTTTGAAGGGCTGAATCACCTCCTCTGTCTCGTCAAGCATTCCTTCAACAGATATTTACCGAGAGATAATTCCATGCTGGGCACTGGGAATAAGCAAAGGCCCAAATGCAGCCCCTGCCCTCATGCAGCTTACATTCCGGTGAGGAGCATCAGAGGAGTAATGAGTACTTTATAATACATTAGGTGGGGCTAACTGCCATGAAGATAAACAAAACCAGAGCTAGAGTGCTGGGATGAGGGGCTCGGGTGGGGAGGCGTATTTTAAATAGAGAGGTGTATTTTAAATAGGGAGGTGTATTTTAAATATCAGAAATGGCCTCTCTGATAAGGAGATCTTTGAGTAGAACCTGAATGAAATGAGAGGACAAGCCATGCTAATTTCTGGAGGAAGAGTGTTCAGGCAGCCGTGCAAAGGCCCTGAGGCTAGTTCAAACAAGAGCAAGAGCAAAGAGGTCTGTGAGTCTGCAGCATGAGCACCATTTATTCTGCTGAGATCAAATCAGAGTCATGAGGAATTTGAAAGTCCCTTTGTGGCTCTCCAAACTTGGGGCAGACCCAGCCAGTTTTTCCATCTTGTGGAAAATACATCTACGTGATTAAGAACAGCTTGTGTTTATATAGCACTTTGTAGTCTTGAAGTGCTTCTACATATACAATCTCCTGGGTCCTCACAATCTGGTGAGGTAACACTGTGCCCCCTTAACACATTAAAAAAAACTGAGGTGAATAGAAGTTAAGGGATTTGCTCAAGGTCACATGGGTGCATGGTCACACAGGTAACTGCCTAAGGTCACATAAGCCAAGAACAGACTTGCTTGCATGTCCAAATCCAGTACTCATGCCTGCATCATCTTCCCTCTTCAAAGCCTAGTTCATCTTCTCTCTACTCACTGCCACCATCCTCTGGGCCTAGAGCCTGCTGGGGTCCCCTGCACCCTCCACAGATGCCTCTTGATGTTGTTGCCAAAGACTGTCTCAAAGGGAGCCAAGGGGACTTCCCAGAAGAAATGAAGTGGCAAGAGCGATCGAAATATGTCCCAGACTGGCTGGGCATGGTGGTTCACTCCTATAATCCTAGCACTCTTGGAGGCCAAGGTGGGAGGATCCATTGAGGTCAGGAGTTTGAGACCAGCCTCAGCAAGAGCAAGACCCCATCTCTATTAAAAATAGACAAAATTAGCCGGGCATGGTGGCTCATGCCTGTAGTCCCAGCTACTCGGGAGGCTGAGGAGGGAGGATCACTTGAGCCCAGGAGTTTGAGGTTGCTGTGAGCTAGGCTGATGCCACAGCACTCTAGCCCGGGCAACAGAGTGAGACTCTGCCTCAGAAAAAAAAAACAAAAAAAACAGAGTATGTCCCAGACTAAGCAGGGTGTTGAGTCATCCTATGGATAGAAATTCCAAGATTCAAAGAGGAAAGTGACCCGCCCAAGTTCTCAGAATGAACAGAGATCTCAACAGTTTATGCCCAGTTCTTCTGTTCATCTCACCTGGAAGAGAATATTTGTGTAGGTACACACATACACGCTCACATACACGCTCACACACATGCTCACACTCACACACACAGAGTCATGCATTGCTTAATGATAGGGATACGTTCTGATAAATGCATCATCAGGTGATTTTGTCATTGTGCAAACACCACAGAGGGTGCTTACACAAACCTAGACGGGACAGCCTAGTACACCCCTAGGCTATATGCTACAGCTGATCATCCTAGTCTACAAACCCGTACAGCATGTGACTGTACCATGTGTTGTAGGCGGTTGTAACACAGTGGCAAGTATTTGTGTATTTAAACATATGTAAACATAGAAAGAGTACAGTAAAAATATGGTATTATAATTTTATAGGACTACTGTTGTATAGATTGTCTGTCATTGACTGAAACATTGTAATGTGATGCATGACTATATATATTTTACTCACTGAAAAAAATCATAATATATATTTTTCACTTACTGGAATATACATATGTAATAATTTTTTCACTTACTTGAAAAGGCATGAAGCAAAGTAATTAAGGATTTAAGAACTTGGGCATGTGTCTGAGGATCCGCCACTGAAGCCCTGGATGGTGTGCTAAGCCCATAGTGCTCCCCACTGAGACTCATGCTACAGTCGCGTCCTGCTACCTGTGTCCCCCAACGCATCTCTGTTCATCAGGAACGTGGCCGACGACTCCAGGTCTGATGATTGATGGGCGAATGTGGCTGCTATGGTCCTATAGTTGACGCGCATGTTCCACTTGATTTCTACACTCACCATCCAAGAGGATTTGCTTATGTTCCATTTGAGGACATTTGTGAATCTGAAGATGCTTTACATAATTTCAACAGAGAATGGATTTGTGGACATCAAATGGAAATGCAGTTTACACAGGGGGATTGGAAGACACCAAACCAGATGAAAGCCAAGGAAGGGAGGAATGTGTACAGCTCTTCACACTGTGATGACTGTGATAGATATAGACGTTCTAGAAGCTGAAGTTACAAAAGAAGGAGATCAAGAAGTCAGTCTTTTGATTACAACTACAGAATGTCTTATGGTCCCAGAAATAGACTGACTGGAAGACCACGGAGTAGCAGAAATCTTTCTGACAATGACAGATCCAAATACTGAAATCGATCTTTTTCAAGATCCAAATACAGTTCAAGATCATGGTCCGAGTCCCAGCCCAAAAAGCGAACGCTAACTCATGTTCTGGGTCTGCATCCCACACCAAAACTAGAGACATCTCTAAAAGAGATTCCAAAACACATTGTAAGTCTGCCTCAAGATATGAAAAGGAAGTAAGGAAAAAGAATCACCTAGATCGAAATCTTAGTCAAAATCACAGTTGAGGTCTAGGTCTAGGTCAACGTCTAGATAAAGGTCTTGCACTAGTCCTAAGTCCAGTGGCCACTGATAGTATAAACCATGATAATTTTTAGGCAATTATTATATCATTCATTTACTCATAGTTTGGTTTACTTAAATGATCAGGAATACAATGTTGCCATGGTGCTTTAAAAACACTTGCTATTAATATTAATAGTTTCCCCCGTACCTGGCAATGGTTACAATTAAAATGTTATGTTGTTGAGAAGCTACTCTTAAGAGTCTAGTTTAATGTTATGGACAGCTACCAATTTGTGGTGTCTGCATATTTTTCTAAAGATTCTCTTTTCTTTCTTTCTTTTTTTTCTGGGACAGGGTCTCGCTCTGTCACCTGGGCTAGAGTGCAGTGGCATCAACATAGTTCACTACAACCTCAAATTCCTGGGCTCAAGCTTAACCTCCTGAGTAGCTGGAACTACAGGTATGCGCCACCACAGCCAGCTAATTTTTCTATGTTTTGTGGAGATGGGGGTCTCACTCTTGCTCAGGCTGATCTTGAACTCCTGGCCTCAAGCGGTCCTCCTGCCTCAGCCTCCCAAAGTGCTAGGATTAAAGACATGAGCCATTGCTCATGGCCAAGATTCTCATTTTTTATGCTTAAAGTATTTGGTAAAAAGATGTTGGTTGACCATAATTTGCAACATTGTCTTATTAAAAAATCAACTTTCATAATCATATTGGGTAGAACTGTTAACCTAGAAATATAGCTTGCTAATAAGACAGAATATACAAAAATGAAATTGTAGTCACAGTACAACACTGACTGCTCAGACAGTTTTAGGTTCAGGGTGGACATTTATGTGTTGTCAAGATATCTAGGCCCCTGACAATAGTTTATTTATGATACAGCGTGGAGTAGTTCTTTTGTTAACCCCACTGTCTTGGGGAATAATGCCAACTGGGTTATGTAGTATTTTCAGGGAGATTGAGTTTCTGACTAGTCCGTGGA
>NW_012154951.1:4634644-4640120 GCF_000956105.1 Propithecus coquereli | reverse complement strand
TGCTCATGGCCAAGATTCTCATTTTTTATGCTTAAAGTATTTGGTAAAAAGATGTTGGTTGACCATAATTTGCAACATTGTCTTATTAAAAAATCAACTTTCATAATCATATTGGGTAGAACTGTTAACCTAGAAATATAGCTTGCTAGTAACATAGAATATACAAAAATAAAATTGTAGTCACAGTACAACACTGACTGCTCAGACACTTTTAGGTTCAGGGTGGACATTTATGTGTTGTCAAGATAGCTAGGCCTCTGACAGTACTTTATTTATGATACGGCGTGGAGTAGTTCTTTTGCTAATCCCACTGTCTTGGGGAATAATGCCAACTGGGTTATGTAGTATTTTCAGGGAGATTGAGTTTCTGACTAGTCCGTGGAGCCTTCATTGATTTTTTTTTTCCTGTTTTCTATGAATATTTGGAACATCATCTGATTTTCTGATGTTAGAAAACATCAGAAAAACTCACCTAAAACTTTGAGCAGGTCAATTATGACAGAATAATTTTAAGAGAAAAAGAATGTTCTGATGTACATACATGAAAATTAGGAACATTGTTGAACACATATTGCCTAGTTTTCTTACTGCTGTTAGAAATAAGTAAATTGTTTCAGAGTAGGTTTTGTGTGTTTGTGCATAGTGTCAAAGAACTGATTTTTGATGCTTACAGCACTTGGCCTGTGCATTTGTATCAAAATTTACCTACCTCTTTATGAGGAAGGTTTGCTCTTCATACCTCAGTTTATTTAATATGAGGCAAGTTGAAAGACAACGTTCTAATTCTAGGTGATTCTGTAATACAAAGAAATTTAAAATAATTTTGGAAAAAGCATTAGTCAGTTTTAAGTAAGAGCCACATCTCTGATTTTTTGATTATCAATGTGTAGTACTGACTGATAAAGAAGAAGTAATATCCTATCCATTTATAATTTCTAGTATTTCTCTGAAAGATCATTTTGGAGGCAAAAGTGATTTGACATATCCAATCTCATTTCAGAATAAAAAGCTAGCATCTTTAAGAATCCAGATTGCTTACTTGCAGATATAAGTAAGAAATATTATGGGGAAATGATTCCTTCCAGAGGATTACTTTGTTCAATTTTAGTTTTAGTAATCTAGGCTTTGCTTCTAAAAAATGAAAGTATGGTTTTTAAATACTGCTTGTGGAATGTGTTCAAAGGATTGATTCTAGAACCTTTGTATATTTGATAGTATTTATAACTTTCATTTCTTTACTGTTTGCAGTTAATGTTCATATTCTGCTACACGATAATCTACATGCATGTTTCTTTACTTTTTTTCGGGTTTTCCTAGATGTAACAAAAAGTTTATTTAAAACTGTAGCAGTAGTTTGCAGTTCTAGCCAAGAAGAAAATTGTGGGGTTAAGCTTGTATTTTCTTTCTTACACAAGCTTCTAAAAGGGTATTTTTATATGTCCTTTTTAACAAATGTTGTGTACAACCTTTAAAACCTCTATGTTTGGATCAAAACAAGACCTAGCTTATTTTCTACTTCCTGTAAATTAAGCAAACATGCTAGACTAAAAACAAAACGAAGAGAAAAAAAGAATTTAAGAACTCGGTTCTTTAGTTAGGCAGCCAGCCCTTGGCCTGAATCCTCCTTACTGTCTCTGTGTGGCTTAGGTAGAAACATGTTCCTTTACGACTTAGTTTTCAAGGCTGGCAATGGTGGCTCATGCCTGTAATCCTAGCACGCTGGGAGGCTGAGGCTGGAGGATTGCTTGAGGTCAGAAGTTCAAGACCGGCCTGAGCAGGAGCGAGACCCCCGTGTCTACTAAAAATAGGAAAAATTAGCTGGGTGTGGTGGTGCACGTCTGTAGTCCCAGCTACTTGGGAGGCTGAGGCAGGAGGACCACTTGAGCCCAGGAGTTGGAGGTTGCTGTCAGCTATAATGACACCACTGCACTCTAGCCTGGGCAACTGAGTGAGACCCTATCTCAAAAGAAAAAAAAAAAAGACTTACTTTTCGCATCTGCAAAATAGAACTAACAATAATTCCTGTGGAATGGGGTTGCTGTGAGCATTAAATGAGGTGATGAAAATAGTGTGCTTAGCATCATCCCTGCACAGAACAAATAAATGATAGCTACTACGATATTATTACCACTATTATGAATATTAAATACCTACTCTCTGTCCAACATTTTGTGTATATTATCTCTATCCATTAATCATGTAAGACGAATGTTATTATCCCCAAATACAGATGGGAAAAAATCCCCCAACTGGAGAAGTTGAGGAACTTGCCCAAGAGGAGTGGCAGCTCTCAGGAAAATCTCACGATGGTCGTAGGTCCCCAGGACTGTGCCCACAGTTATTTCCCTTCTCCGGGGAGCACGTGTGGGTAACAGCCTGTGACTCTCATTGCCTTTTGTCCCCAAGCAAGGTGTGCGGAGGTATCGGTGTGTCCCCAGATGGGAAAGCCACACAGTGCAGCAAAGGCAAAGGACACGACCTGTCTGCCCACTGCACATTAGGACTCGCTCTTGCTTAGAAATCACTCTGGCTGGATTTGTTATTTCTAGTAAAGAACAAGAAGACCTTTGTCCTTGATACCCAAGTGAGATGGGAATTGTGACTGCATGGCCCCACCACAATTTCTGTCCCATGAGCAGCAATAAAGGGGGTCAAACCTCTGCCCCGTGGGAGCCCATTGGGTCTTGGCAGCAGGGAAAGGCCCCCCGTCATCACCCCAGACACTGAGGAGTAATGCCAGGTGGAAGGTACTTCAGTAGGATGGAGGAAAGCAGTGAAGGTGCTATTTGGGTATGAAAGAATAAAAGACAAGAGAAATCCCTTCCCTGTCTCTTGGACTCATCTCCTTGAAATGAAAGGAATAAAAAAAGGGTCTAACTCAAGGGAAGAGATCTCCAGTTTGACAGAGCCTATCAATGCTGTGATATGGTTCAGCCAGGCCAGGGTTCTTGGGCCTCTTAGCACCACGCCGCTTAATCATGAGATTCTGCAGTAGTCTCCACTAAAAGATGAGCCAAGTTCAGATGACAACCCTAACCCAAGTTCTTGGATATTCTTAACACCTACAAGATCAATAACTTTCGTGATTCTCTCATTCTAAACATGAAACAATTGCTCACTGGACAAAGAGTCATTCGTTCGCTCCTTCGCTCAATAAATATGCACAGCAATCCTACGACACGTGTCGGGTGCTGTTCTCAGTGCTGGGGCTATCGCAGTGGACACGACGCACAGAAATCACTGCCCCCACGGGGCCCATATGCCATCAGGAAGAGACCAATAATAAATGTACAATAAATAAGTTATACAGGATGTTGGAAATGACAAGAGCTAATAATTAAAAAGGAGATGGGGGTAAATGTGTGGGGTGAGAGGGATTGAGAATACAGGTAGGGTGGGGTTGATGTTTTCAGGAGAGAACTTGAGGTTTGCCAGGTGAGAAGAGAACATTTAGGCTTGGGGGCTGTAAGGGGTCAGCCATGTGTGCGCCAGAGGAAAGACTGACGTAGGCCTATCATAGGCGGGTGCGTGACTCACATTTTATAAGTCCGATTCTACTTTCCCACCAAGTTACGTGATAACGAGATATATATCCCCAAAGAGGGAGAAAGGTGATTCGAAGAGTAATAAAAAAGAAATCATAGTTGATGCAGGGAAGATGGAAACATATGTTTGAAGCTAAGTGACAGCATTTAACTAAAATCTGAACAATAATTCTTAATCAGTCCCTCGTGAGAACACCTTGCTAAGGAGATTTACACATGGCGGCAACTACAGAGACACGCAAAGCTAAAGTCTTCTTCTTGCAGGAGAAACTTGGGGCTTGTTTTCCTTTTGCAAAAGGAGCCTTTCAGAAATGCCTTGCAGGTGACTCCTGATGCCACGCACAAGAAGGACACAACCTCCCTTCTGTAGCTCCCCTGCCAGGAACGTTTGCTCTGCGTCTATCCAGGGGCCGACAGCCAGACAAATCCAAACTGAGGGACACTGTACCGGCCTGGACTCTTCAAAAATGTTAATGTCATAAAAGAACATATAGGCTTGCAGAACTGTTCAAGAGTAAATGAGCCTAAAAAGAACAACAGAATGCAATGCCTGAAACTTCTCTGGATCCTAGATGAATTTAAAAAACAAAACAAACAAAACAAAAAACAGCTATAAAAGACATCATTGGGACATTTAGAGAAAAGTGGTTATGGGCTCTATGTTAGAAAATAGCACCCTATCGATGTTAAATTTACTAAGAGTGACGGTCGTATTGTGGAGGCAGAATGGCTCCGTTGTCGGGAGGCACAGTGCTGAAGTGTTCAGGGAGACGTTATCGTGATGTCTGCAAGGGACTCTCAAATGGTTTTGCGGAGCCGAGCAAACATAAACAAAGCATGTGTGCATATACATACAGAGAGCGCAAATGCGGCAAAAATGTGAACAACCAGTACATCTAGGTGAGGGTGTAAGGGTGTCATTGTCTTATTCTTGCAATTTGTTTGAAGGTTTGAACTTTTTTTTTTTAAGTTGGGGCGGGGTGGTCCTTGAACCAGTCTCCTCTGCCTAGAATTCTTTGCAGTGTTTTTTGTCCCCATATGACTTTATTCGTGACTTATGCTCTTTTTGGAATAAGGAGTGTGGAGTGTCAATAATTTTAAAATAGCAGCTCCTTTCCAGACATCTTTAGTAGAGAAAGTGAAAGTGTGATTGAAAAAACAAAAACAAAAATCACAGCTACCTTGCCATTTAAAAGTAAAAAATACCTACTCTAAGAAAGACGCAAAAATCAGGACAGTGGCTGCCAGAGATTGCAGACAGGGGAGGAGATTGACTACAAAGGGGCACTTTGGGGGATGATTCAAACAGTCTACGCCTTCATTGCGGTGGTGGCGGCGTGGCTGTCTGTATTTGTCAAAACTCTAGAACTGTATATCCCAGAAAATTATACCTCGGTAAACCCAGCTTTAAAAAAACACATGACAACAACTCCGGTTTTAAGCATCATGCACATGTTTTCCACCTGGCTTGAAGGGGGCCCTTCTGCCCAGAGAACTGTCTGCTCACCCCAAGCAGGGGAGAAAGTTGAGACAAGCACAAGTCGAGAAAGGTAGATAGGGTGAAGAAAAAGCACTTAGGGAGCAAACTCAGAGGCACCAAAGCCAGGAGAGCCAGTTGTCCACAGGGTGGCACCTGTAGGAAGACTTTCCAGGTCCAGGCTGCAGCCCCTAAGTGGAGACACTGGCAAGGATGTTGGTTTCTGGGCATCAGGAAAGGCAGGGAGACTGGAAGACCTCCCAGGAGGCACACTTGCTCCAGACTTCTGTCCCACCAGCCTCCCTTTGGGCCACCCTGCCCTCTTACCTGAGCTCCAGTTCCCACCATGGGTCACATTTTTAATTTAGACACAAAAATCTCAGCTACTTGGGAGGCTGAGGTAGGAGGATCGCATGAACCAGGAGTTCAAGAGCAGCAAGACCCCATTTCTATG
>NW_012154951.1:4629505-4632182 GCF_000956105.1 Propithecus coquereli | reverse complement strand
CCTCGGCCTCCCAGAGAGCTAGGATTACAGGCGTGAGCCACCGTGCCCGGCCGTAGGGCCTGCTTTTAAGTGGCCGTCTTCTCCACTCTGCTCCCTGACATTTGTCCACTTCCGTCGGGTCCAGCAGGCAAGAAAGAGGTCAGCTGGGACATGACCTATTCCCTCCCTGAAACCAGCCTGTCCTTTCCAGCTCAAGCTGTTTCCCGGTCAAGGCCGTGGCCTCAGGATGAGGCCAAGGGTGTGTTTTCCACATCCTGAGCTGGAGGTGGACGGAGGGCGCTCCTCCTAGACTGCGCCAGTCAGGTAGGCAGATGATAACTGCCTGGGTGAGGAACGAAGGGAGGAGATACTACCTGTCCCACAAATGACAGGGGCCGTGACAGCCTGCAGCCCTAATTGCTGCTCTGACCCTTTAAGATCAATCCCCACTTAACTGGTAACAAGCCCCTTCTCCAGGAAACTGGCGAAGACCCTTGAGCTGCTGGCTAGAGCCCCTGGAGACAGGAGGAAGGGGTTGGCAGAGCTGGCTACACCTGCCTTGAAAATATTTACCAATAGTTAACTTCAGCAGTAATTCAAGATCTTGAATCACGGGCATTGCTGAGGCTCCGGTAGAGCTGTAAAAGTCCTTGCTCTAGGCTTTTGTTTCCCCCTGAAGAAAAGCACGTGGATGTCTCAGTCAGCTCAGACTCCTGCCTGGGCTGCCTGGGAAACCAGCGTGGGCTGGCAAGTGTGCACAGAGCACGGCCTCTGCGTGTAGCTGCCCCCGGTGGGGCCTTCGAGCGTGTGACATCACCTTCACAGATTTGGTTTCATCCCCAGAGAAAAACACAGACAGAAAAAAACCAGAAATAACTTTCCTTTAAAGAGCTTCAAATCTTGTGCCACCAAAAACTAGAATTCCCGGTCCCCCAGGTTTTGTTGTTGTTTTCGCTTCTTCCGTGACACTAACATGAATTCGGAGAGTAATCACCTGCATTGATCTCTGCTTGCCTCAAGGCTCACACTCATTTTTTGGCTTCTGCGAAGTCAGAAAGAATCTGCGAGGAGCTTTGCACACATCATCTCTTGCAAACCTCACAACCTCCTTGTAAGTTTGGGTATAGTTTTTTCCCTGTGTTACAAATGACGAAACGGAAGCTCAAAGGGCTTACGCAACTTGCCACAAATCCTGATGCTAGTGAAAAGAAGGGATGGGATTTGAACCCAAGACTGTGCCCCAAAAACTCTTTCTGCTTCAAACATCTCTATGGATGGAATAAGGGGACGGGAATGACAGGGCTATGCCCACTCAGCCTCAAGGACACCAGCAGAACCCTCAGACATGCCACCTCCTGAGCCAGACACTTAGAGTTCAAACGCAGGGACCAGTAATGAGGAGCCAGGGGAGGGTTCCCAGTTAAATTCCAATTTCAGATACACAAGGAATGATTTTTTTTTTTAGTATAAATATGTACGTCCACTCAACATAATGTAACAGGCAGGTTCGCAGAGATGATTCGTTAAAATAATACTATACAGTACTTCGATTTCTTAGGAAACAAACTATGTAAGCACAAAACATTATGGCTGTAGTATACTATTATTATTATTGTTATTGTTAAGATTAGCCTAATCTTAATAGACTAAAATGTTGTGTTAACCAATGACATGAATAAACATAAGAGTGCAAGATGTGAAAGACTATAGCACAGATAAATTCTACTGCAGCACAGCACTAAGAATGGATGTCAGCAGTTAGGAGACACATATATATATATTCCAGCCTGGTCTTGAACTCCTGGCCTCAAGCAATCCTCCTATCTTGGCCCCCCGCAACGTGCTGGGATTACAGGCGTGAGACACTGAGCCTGGCCCTTGTAGAATATATTAATTCTTTTTCTCATGTGATTTACTGGAGCTGAGGGAATAAAAATAAGTCTTTGAAACTATCTTTTAAGGCTTTTATAAATAACAGAAGGTGAACAGAAATATGTAAAAAGTGTTCAACCTAATAACCAAGAAATTAAAACAATAAAATATTACTTTTCACTTATTATGGAAATAAATAGATTATATACATTCAATAAATAATGTCGACAATGGCTAGTGTGGTGAGGGTGGGTGGCGTGTGGTGGGTACCCCCATTCAACGCCAGGAGTAAAAGTCTCTGCCTTTCTCTAGAGCAATTCGGCAATATTCATGAAAAGTCTTAGAGATGTGCCCATGTTCTGACTCGGAGAAACTGCTGCTAGGAATTGATCCTAAGACAATAAGTTGGCGTATGTGCAAAGATTGCATTGCAAAGATGTTCACTGCAGCACTGTTAATGTATACAGTTGGTCCTCTGCAGTGTGGTTTTAGTATCCGTAGATTTAACCAGCTGTGGATTGAAAGTATTCAGGAAAAGAAATGGATGGTTGTGTCTGTCCTGAACATGTACAGACTTTTTTCCTTGCAATTATTTCCTAAATAGTATGGTATAACAACTATTTACATAGTGTCTGCATTGTATTAGGTATAAGTAATCTAGAGATGATTTAAAGTATACAGGAGGATGTATGTAGGTTATATGCAAATACTACATCATTTTATATCAGAGACAGGGATTTTGGTATCTAAGGGAGGCGCTGGAACCAATACCTCAGAGATACTGAGGGACGACTACATATAATAATATATATCATTATATGTAATT
>NW_012154951.1:4627560-4629455 GCF_000956105.1 Propithecus coquereli | reverse complement strand
AGCAGAAGCTGGGCCTCCAAGTCCCGGTGCAGTGGGCTTCTCATGAATTCACAAAGTCCCCTTCACAGACTGTCACGGTGATGGGCCGAGTGACCTCAAGGCAGGAGCTAGAGCTTCCGGGCTGGATGTGTTCCCATCTGAGCTCAGCCTCTCACTCTGCTGGGTGACAGAGGGCCTCAGTTTCCTATCTGGGAAAGGAGAAGACAGTGCCCTCATCACAGGGCCTCTGGTGAGAATTAGAGTAGTTCCTCTAAAGTCCCTGGTGTAGAGTAGGCTACTCTTACTAGCCACTGTGGAAGACACACGGCGTGCGGACCAGCTGAGGAGCAACAGTCCTCAGGACATTCTGAAAAGAAGGTGGCGTGTGGGGCAAACCTCACAGTGTCACAACCCTGCTTGGGTCAGCCAGCAATACAATTCAGTTAACAGGTTGAGATGAATCTGTACTAGAAATGTGTTCTAAATGAAGTTTTACAGCCGATACTCTCTCAGAAAGGCGGGGGAGACAAGACAGGTTTTTAACAGCGAAAGCATTTTCTGAATGGTTAAAAAATACACACCACATGGGCTGTGCGTTGTCTGAGGTGGTCTGGAAATCGAAATTAATGGAAAGCTCAAATTCTGACTCTCTGAAGCGGGCAAGGAGGCACTTCCAGGTCTCCAACTTACCTCGAACTGGGCTCCACCTGTCAGGTTGAGATTCTTTAGGGATCTGCTGTGAGGAAGAGGTGGATGGTTTTATTGACCAGATCAACGTGTTGTCATGTGAATGAAGGCATCTGGGTGGTCAAAACCAGATTATTCTCAGAATGATCAAAAACTTCCTTTGAAATCTCTTTTGGGCCCTTAGGCACTGTACATTTATGGAACAGGTTGGATTCAAGAGGCCCATCCCACCTCCTTTAGAGGTAGGCGTGTAGAATATTGAGGCAAACAACTCACGCCCAGTGCCTTTGTTCAAAGCTGGAACAGTTGGTTTGCCCTGGGGGAGAAGCGACATGAAACAGGATCCCCCTCCTCTAGAGACTGTGCCCAGAATGGGCAAAGATGCAGCGTCCTCCTTGGATGTCCCTCACCAGGCTCAACGGGGCAGCTTAGCACGGGGTTCCTGCAATCTCCCGGTAGACATCCGGCTCCTCCATCCTCCAGTTCTTTACGAACAACGCACCCCTCTTTCGCTAGCCGGGGAAGCTGGCGCCACGGCCCCAACCCTTTGCATCCAGGTGCAAACAGTCTGCACATCTTTTAGGTGGGTTGGGATCTGGTCTCTAGGTAGTGTTTCCAGGAGGTGGAAGGTGAACAGCATCACGGATCAGAGTCTGGGCTCCTGACTCGGTGTCTGGGTTTGATTCCACCATCTGGGGTCCTTGAGCAAGTCAACATGCCTGTGCCGCCTCCATTTTGCCATCTGTAAAATGTCGATAATGACGATCATAATAGCAAACAGGGTATCTGTTCTCTCCCCGTCACGCATAGTTCTAGCACTTTGCATGTATCGACCAGCTAATCCTCACGCTGCAATAGTCGAAGTCAGCACTACCATCCTCCTCCTCCTCCCTCCCTCTCTGTGAGGATTAACAAAATTCATGCCTATGAAGGATTTGGAACAGTCCCTGACCCACGACACTCAATAAATCTTAGCTATTATTACATAAGATGATTTTAAAGGTCACACAGCACTTTTAGGTCCAGAGATGTACATTTATAAAAATAAATGCATATGGGAAAGAAATCATATACTTTGTCCATGATTTCATTGATATTATTGCCTGACTTGAGGATAAGGATGGTATTTAAGTAAAAATATCGTCAATTAAAAAAAGATTAAGTTCACAATAACATAGATATTAAAGAGATTCAGGAAAAATCACAAAGGTGGAATGTAAATGCACAAA
>NW_012154951.1:4597191-4624535 GCF_000956105.1 Propithecus coquereli | reverse complement strand
TAATAGATGTACATATATGGTGTATTCGTACACATAATATATACACAATATATACATATAAACACACACACAACAAGGGGGGAAAACATAAATAAGTTTTGGGACACCTATTCACAGATAGGTTTTAAATGATGTTGTAGAAGAATATTTCAAGACACGAGGCCAAGAGTAGTGGCTCACACCTATAATCCTAGCAGTTTGGGAGGCTGAGGCAGAAGGATCGCCCGAGGCCAGCCTGGGCAATAGCAATACCCTGTCCCTACAAAAAATTAAAAAATTAGCCAGGCCCGGTGGGGCACTCCTGTAGTCCCAGCTACTCAGGAGGCTGAGCCAGGAGGATCTCTTGACCCCAGGAGGTTGAAGTTACAGTGAGCTATGATTGCGCCACTGTACTCTAGCCCAGAGAACAGAGCCACACTATCTCAAAATAATATTATGAGATGTGCATTCTGGGAAATCTGCTGCAGTCATTAAAGACTGAGGTTAACGAGGTTACTGAGGAGATAGGATGCCCTCGATGGCCTATGAGTTAAGGGAGGGACAGAGCTGTGTGTTGAGTGTGACCTAATTAAAAGGACAATAGACCAATAAAAAAAAGGCATGAGAGTGTTCCTGAGTGCCTGCCTTCTTCCTTACTGGGCATGGACCTGAGGCTGAAGGGGAAAGAGCCCTTTGCACCCACGAGGTGATAAGCATGCTGACTAAAGCCGTGCGGTAAGGATGGCGAGGAGGAGCGGAGGAGGGCCAGGAAATTCTGACAACATTGGGGAGCCATCACACCACTCCTGAACTTTAACTCCAGACTCCTTATTGAGAAATTGGCCGTTTCTCTCTGGGAGCTTTTAGAATTTTCTATTTCAACAACAACAAAAAACCCGGCATACCCAGAATATGAATAACTTAAGAAACGTGCGAGATGTAGGCAAAGAACATTTTAAAATCTTACTGAAGGTCACAAAAGACTTGAACCTGTATTTTCTCCCAGTCCTCACCACAATGCTTTAAAGTGGGTATTATTTTATCTTTTTCCACCCAGTAAGATTAAGTATGTTGCTCAAGTCCACAGAGTGGCAGAGCTGAAATTCAAAGCAGATCCTCATGTTTGTGCTCTGTATAGAAACCCATGCTGGCCCAAATGAACTGATACAGATTAATGAAATGACAAAATGTGACTTTTAAGTATTTTTTTACCTGAAGATTACTATTTCATGTGCGTCCTGGCTCACAAATTATAGGCAGTTCTCCTTGGCTGTAAACACAGCATGAGTCCTATATTTGTGACAAGAATCATCTAACAGTGAAAGGAAATTTAGAGATTTTTGGAGTAGATGGTCATAAGATTGTGAAATGATGACTGATAAAATGTGCCTCAGGGCCTTTGCACTTGCTATTCTCTCTGCCTGGAAAGCACTTTCTCCAGATGCTGGCATAACTAGCTTCCTTACTCCTTCAAGAATTTGGTTAGATATTGCCATTATGAAGAGTTTTTTTCTGACCTCAGTTTAAAATTACAGGCCAGGTGCGGTGGCTCATGCCTGTAATCCTAGCACTCTGGGAGGCCGAGATGGGCGGATCGTTTGAGCTCAGGAGTTCAAGACCAGCCTGAACGAGAGCGAGATCCCGTCTCTACTAAAATATACAGAAAGAAATTAGCTGGACAACTAAAAACAATATAGACAAAATTAGCCAGGCATGGTGGCACATGCCTGTAGTCCCAGATACTCGGGAGGCTGAGGCAGTAGGATCGCTTGAGCCCAGGAGTTTGAGGTTGCTGTGAGCTAGGCTAATGCCACAGCACTCTAGCCCAGACAACAGAGTGAGACTCTGTCTCAAACAACCACAAAAAAATTACAACCTCTCCTGGCTTTATACATCCCCATGGTACTTATCACTCTCTACTCTGCTGTATAAATGACACGTTTCTCTTGTTTATCATTTCCCCATCCCGACTTCCCAAAAATGTTAGCTCCAGGATGAAGGCAGGATTACTGCCTTTTTGTCTTCTTTTCCATCAGCACTGCGAACAGTGCCTTGAACAGAATTGGTACTTAGTACTTGTTGAATAAATGCACGAATAAATGAAGCCAGATGAACACAGTGTAAACACCACTCAGAAGAGGATCTGCACTAGCAAATGAAGAGCTTGACTCCAAGGTCATCTCAAGGTGGCAGGAGAGAGGGACAGAGGAGAGAGAAAAACAGAAGAACTGTGAATATATTTATAGTTTAGTTTTACTGTACCTGTTTTTCCACTTTCCATAAAGGATTCATTCTTTCCATGTCCTTTTGTGCCTTGCTTCTGTTATTCATATTCCAGTTGCAGGATTTATCCTTGTTGTTGTGTGCAGTTGTAAATTATGTCTATTACTATAGCTGTATGGAATGCCATTGCAGAAATAATATAAAATTTATCCATTCTATTGTTTTGGACATTTGGGTGGATTCCTCTTTAGGGCTGTTTTGATCCATGCGGGTGTGACTACTTTGCCAAGTTTCAGGTGTACATGTGTAAGATTTCTATAGAAGGGCAGACACTTCTTCTGTTTTGCCAGATAATGCCAAACTGTTACCTAAAGCGGTTGCACTAATTAAGAGTCCCACCAGTAATGTACAGGAGTCACTGTTCCTCCACATCCTTGCCAACATTTGGTATTATCAAACTCTAATTTTTGCCACTCTGGTGAGAGTAAAATGGTATTTCCCTGTGGTTTTATTTTGAATTTCTCTGCTTATAAATGAAGTTGACAACCTGCTTATAAGACACAATTGTGGTTTTTTTTACTTATTTTCTTTCTTTAATATTATCATACCCTGTTTGCTCCCTGCCATCTCTATTTTCTTCATTCATGCGCATTAACAGAGGAACAGGCACATAAGTAATTTGAAAATAATTTTAACTGAACTCTGGGATGATCAGTGTTTTGTCTCCACATTTTCCTTTTTAAATCAATTCTGCTTAGTCAGTCATTAAATCTGATTTAGAATCACATACTTCAAAAGTGGAAATAATGATAGCTAACATTTGTTGAGCATTTAGTTTCCTGTGTGCTAGTCATCATGCTACGGGCTTTGCATACAAATGAATGAAAAACTTGCTATTTAAAAATAGCAACTTCCTTGTAAAAATGAGGAGTCTCTTATCTGGACATCCCTATTCTGCAGACTACCTTGGCTCAACTATGCAAAGCGAATGTGGAAGGAAATTAGATCCCGGAAGCTAGAGAGAGCCCAACTGCTGTGCCTGGTGGAGTGAGAAGAATGTGAAATTCTGGGGGAGTCACAGAGAGCAGGAATGCGGAGGAGACACGGGAGGTGGAGTGGGGGGTGCCAGTCAATACGGTGGTACAAGGATCTCAAGTTGCTGAAATGACCAAGGGATCCTTCAATTTTTAGTTCGATAATGTCTTTATTGTGCCTGTTACACAATGGCACAGTGCCTTATGAGGGTGGCTTATGTTTTTTGGGTTTTGTTTGTAAAATTTTCTCACGTGGGGCAACGAACAGCATGTCCAAGATATAGGAGGAGATTCTCATAATTAATTCTCCATGTGCCGACACTCAAAGCAAAGGTGAGCAGAAAGACGTAAGCACCTCCGCCCCCGACTCACTGTGCGAGGGGCGGGGTCTGCGGACGTTTTCTCTAAACTAAAGAGGGTGGCAATATTCTAGCTGAGCTCTAGGTCACACTTCCATTCTCTCCTCCCTTTAATCTTCACAACAATCCCGTTAGGTAAATATTAATGTTATTCGCAAACACAGTTAAGGATATCAAGGCTCGAAAAGGACAAGTAACATCCTATGAACAAAAACGGACTAGTTTATTACTGAATTTCTAATTAATTTTGCAGACTGGGAGATGCTTCCACTCCCATCACATAGAAATGCTGGGTAAAATGTGACCCCTTCCTGCTGGTTTTTAAATACATGGCCAAGCTTGAAAACAAGAAAGGAGTATCCCCAGGTTCCAGAGCAGGGAGCCGGGAGCAGGAGCTGAAAAGAAACAGTCCATGTGGGAATTGGAACTAAGGCAAACACTGCAGAGACTGGTGGTTAAAATACCCACAATCTCAGCCCCTGAGAAGTGGGGGGCTGGAACGGAGCACCCTCTCACCCCTCAGAAAGCTAGGCACCAAGAAACAGGTCATAGAGGAAGTTCTTTCATTAGCCAGCGATATAACAAGAAAGTTGACCCATCTTCCAGGGCCACGGAAAGTAAAGAAACCACTCCAACGAAAGCAGAATATCATCTTGCCCAGGCATGTGGTCTCTGTCCATGCTACCAATCAGGCACAAGAACCCATGCTGAGCAACTAATGTAAAACCGGCCTAGAATCTATAAGGTCTCAACCAAATACATGCATGTCACAGAAAATCACTCCCACCAAAGATAAGCTCACAGTAAAAAAATTGCTAAGCTCATGAAGTAGATAACTGCTGTAAGAGAAAATTAGTAAACACAACAAATCCAACAAAATTCAGAACCAAGAACTATAGATGTGAAGCAGTCTCAAAGAGACCTTAAAATCCTATAATTCAAACACATACTAATGTAAAGAAATACATATTTTAAAGAATATATTTTAAAAAGAAAGAAAAGAATATAGCACCAAGAGGTGGACTGTGAAATTTAAAAAGAAAATGCAACTGAACTTTTAGAAATAATATAATAGTCATTAAAATGAAAACTTCAGGCTGGCCCGATGGTAGTGGGTTATCAGAACTTATTAACATTAGTGTCACTAAAGTTGGTATTCAACCCCCCACTGCTAAATTTGACTGGCTTAAAAATAAATAAATAAATAAAATGAAAACTTCAGTGGACATATTATGCAATACACTAATCTGAAGAGAGAACTAAAGAACTAAATGGTAGATATGAAGAAATCATCCAAAATGCAGCTCAGAGACATAAAGAGCTCAAAAGTACGAAAAAAATTTAGGGATACCTAATATAGAATGAACAGATTCCGCACATATTTAATAGGAGTCCCAGGGGAGGAACAGAGACAACGCGAGAGAGATAGATTAGGAGTCCAGGCCAAAGCATTATGCAGGAATGGACAGAAAAAATCTTTTAGACACAAAAGTCAGAGAAATTTTACTGTTAACATTTCCTCCCCTTCCCTTTTTTTTTTTTTTGGAGACAGAGTCTGGTTCTGTCACTCTGGTTAGAGTATAGTGGCATCATCATATCTCACAGCAAACTCAAACTCCTGGGCTCAAGCAATCCTCCTGCTTCGCGCAGCCTTCCGGGTAGCTGGGACTACAGGTGTTTGCCACCACGCCCGCCAATTTTTCTATTTTTTGTAGAGATGGGGTCTCGCTCTTGCTCAGGCTGGTCTCCAACTCCTGAGCTCAGTGATCCTCCTGCCTCAGCCTTCCGGAGTGCTAGAATTACAGACTTGAGCCACCGCACCTGGGCAACATTCCCTTATTAAAAGGAATATCAAAGGTGATATCTCAGCAGGAAAGAAACCAAACCCAGAAGGAAGGTGTATAATGCAAAAAACAAATGGTAAGCCAAGAATTGATGAAAAAGTTAGTAAATCTAAACAATATTGACTGTAAAATTATAAGAATAACAATCATGATGAACTGGGATCTTTTTTAAAAGGTAGGACTGAAATATTACCCAACAAATATAAAAGATGGGAGAGAGTTTAGCAGTAAGTTCCTTGTATTGTTTGAGAAAATAAGGTTTCTTTAGATTAGATGTAAACCTTTAATCACAAATGCTAATCATTAACCACCATATAAATAGAAATGGAATGTTTAACTTCTAAACAGGGGAAGGGGAAAGAGGTGGGTGAAGAAGTGAAGAAAAAGCATGGTAAATAGAAATAAAAAACATAAAATAAGCTACATAAGGAAAAATAAGCCCAGATGTATCAATTAATCATAAGAAATATGAATGAACATAGAGAAACTCTTGCACATATTCCCAAGAAAAAATGTACCAGGATGTCCACCACAGCATTGTTTTTTCAACAGAGAAAAAAATTGAAACAGCTCAAATTCACCATCCTTAGGGGACTTCATTAAAACATTGTGGCATGTTTATAATTTGGAACTCTCTAGAAGGATTAAAAGTGAATGAAATTGATTTATATATGAAATTCATTTTTATATCAACATGGTTAGGGCCCAAAATTATAATAAGTGAAAAAAGCAAGTTGCACAATGACATATATAGTATAATGTCATTTGTTCAAATTGTTTAAACACTCAAACAATGCTACATATTGTTTATAAATAAACTATAAAAACATGGATGGGAAGGGTATTCAAACTTCTGGAATGGGGAAAGAAGGGAAAGGAGAGGTTCAATTGTATCTTTAATGTTTTATTTCTTTAAAAGTCTCTGAAGCAAAGATGACAAAAAGTAAACAATGTGTTCATTCCAGTTGGTGGTTTATCATACTCTGTGTACTTTTCTGAATGTTTAAAATTTCATAATAAAAATGCATTATTGACTCAAAATATTATAGAGCTGGAATGTCTAATAGTTAAATCAAATTTACATTTACATTATAATTAAATTAAAATTTCAGTTTCTCAGAGGCTGTAGCCACATTTCAAGCACTCAAGAGCCATACTGGTTGGTCACTACCATATTGGATAGTGCAGTTTTGGAACATTTCCATCATCACAGAGAGTTCTGTTGGGCAGTCATAGAGCCTCAGGGCACCCCACCTCACATCGCTTCTCATTTTTCATACTGTAAATAGATATTAATGATAGTGATATGCACAATATAGACCCAATATGCACTGAATATAGACCCCTTTGGGAATTTGGTTAAGTGTTGGTGTTGTGTTGTGCTGTGTTTTGTCAAATTACTTGAAGTTCCTAAAAGGCTGATGTCCAGTTAATTGAGATTTCCCTCTAGTATGTCAACTGATAATAGCCAGAGTAATTTAAAACTCGTGATAATGATAGGGCTGTTCCAGCCACTATATGTTTGATTCCCCAACTATTTCAATTCCACCCAGTGACTTGCCAAGGTATAAATCTGGTAAAATTAACACAAAGAGGGACATTTCTCAGATTTTCTCATTTACTAAAGTAAATGCTGTAAACAGTTATCTGAATGGCCAATATTTCACTAGGAATTTCAACATTAACGACAACAAAAACCCATTACCAAAGCATTGAGAAGGTTGGAAAAAAGAGCATTGGCTTCACGAAGGGAGAGACTTGAGATTTTGCCCTCAGACCAAACAAAGAATTACTGCAGGCCATTAACTTCTTTTCATTTGGGCTTTAATTGGCTTTCTCCCCGAACGAATTTTCCTGAATCTCCTCTAACTGTCTAATCAAGGATGAACCGTGAAATACACCAAAGCAAAAGTGATCTGGGTTCTGTATGTAGATGGCTCCCAAAATACAGATGTTTTACCAGTCATCGTCAGGTTAACATATGCGAAATCCTTTGGGTTACAGAGGCTATGGGGGACATAAAACCACTGATCATATCCTCCCAGGTAGCAAGTCAATTTCAATACTGTGACTCCATGAATGTGTGAGATATATTCATTCATTCATTCATTTAACAGTAATGTTTCTGAGCACCTATTAGGTCAGGCACTGCCCTAAGAGATACAGCAATACAGAGACAGATATGGTCCCTGTGCTCGTGTTGCTGCTAACGCACAGGGCAGAGCTGTCGTCCTGGCCTACGGTACAAGGCAATTTGTGAGAGCATCCTAGCCAACCACAGATGCTAACAGAGAGCTTTGAGACTTGGCAAATTGTGGAGTCAGGTTCTCTTTGTATTAAGAAATAGAATTGGGGTCTTTGGAAAAGGTAAAGCTAAATTTCTTCCAAAATTCCAAAGTCATTTGAAAGTCTCAGTGAAGAAAATCCCACCTGTGAGCCATGCCTGTGGTTTTTATTAAACACCCAGATCTCCCTAATCTTGCTGGGATAAGTATACAGTCACCGCCTTAGAGACTTTCTGAGGAAGACCTGAATTCTAACAAAAGGGTCTAATTAAAAGGAGAAATGAGATGTTCCACTGTGGTGTAAGTCTGAACATGACGCATGCGGAGTAGGAGAGAAGAAAGCACAGTGGGTGGAGCCAACGACCCTGAGTGGCTCCTTTGCTTCAGGAGCCATTTACCCATCACTCATTCAGCTCTCCCAACAACCCTGCACCCCTATTTTACCATGGAAGAAAACAAAGCTCAGAGAGGGGCCTTCTCCAAGGCCACGAACTAAGGAGTTGAGGCTACAACCCAGGTGTGCCAGCTTCACCTTGGCGACCCTTAATCCACCTTGTCTGACTTTTGGGTAAGGATAACCTCAAAGGTTCTTTCCACTGTCTCTGTGTCAATGAGTGTACCCCGTCATTCAGTGTGAACCCAAAGAGAAGTCATGAGAAACATTTAAGCTACCGATAATTAAGAGATTTGAACTATAAACCAAAATGAGCATTGTTTCATGAGTCTCTTTTCATTACTTTCAAGTTTTATTCACTTGATAAGGTAAAGAGAGAATAAAACAATCAAGAAGGCTTTCAAGTTCCTCAATACCCAGGTTGCAATAACATCTTTTTTATCATTGTGTTTTGCAGAAAGATTAAGTATTAAATTATAAAACTAATCTCTTCAGATATTAGGAATAATGTCAACTTTGATAAATCTTTGCTCACTATGAAGATTGCTTTCAAAATGACCTGACCCAACTTAATGAATAATTTTACAATTGATTTTTCTGGCAGAGACACTAAAGAATGAAAGACAAGTCCTCCCAAGATAGTCTTGGGAGGAAAAATTCCTTCTCCCTGAGACCTTTATTTCACCTTAGGTTGCCGTGACTGGCTATGACAGGGACATTCCACCATTCGTCCCTGTTAGTTCTTGATGGACTGGATTTATAGCTTTTGAAATAAATGCTATTTATTTTGATGCAACAATATATATCCTAATCCCTGCCCAACAAAGGATGCTTCTGGGCCCAAACCTGGGCCACACACTAGGGATACAGAGGCCAACAGTGCATGGCCCTTACCCTGATGGAACTTAAGGCCTGGTGGCAGAGGCCTCAGATGGAGAATCAGCTGCAGTGTGAGAAATGCTCTGGAAATCCAGAGGAAGGACTCTTTCCTCATACGGGGTGGTCAGGGACACTCTTCAGAGAAGTAAAGTAAGCACAGGAAGAGCAAAGTCCAGGAGCAGAGAGATAGCATGGCACCTTCAGGGAACTGCCTGCATCTGAGCAATATTTGGGCACTAGTTTACCAGAAGCCAAAAGGAGCAGCTCTCATTTCCATATAGAAACACAGTGAATGCAACAGCCAACCAACCTATACAAGTATGTATTATTGTATTGGTGATGAAAACACCATAGGAGCCATTGTGGTAAGAAAATGTCATAATTTTCTGAAATATTGAACACCCCTCGGGTAAGTCCTCAACACACCAAAGTGTAATCAGCACTAAATTTATGTAGTATTTGCTTTTCTAGAAAATTCAGTGTATGGTGTATATTAAAACTGTGCAAAACACATTCACTATGTAAAAAGAGAGTTATGTTCTAGATGCAGATAATTAAGGCCGTTCATTCACCTATATAGAATGTCGGAGGTGGGGGAACATTCAAAGGTCACACAGGATTAGGGGGAATTCTTTCTTTGGAGACAGGATCTCACTCTGTCATGCGGGCTGGAGTGCAGTGGTGTCATCATAGCTCACTGCGACTTCCAGCTCTTGGGCAAAAGCGATCCTCCTGCCTCAACCTGCCGAGTAGCTTGGTCTACAGGCACGCACCACTGCACTGGGCTAATTTTTTTTTTTTTTTTAGTAGAGACGGGGTCTCACTCTTGCTCAGGCTGGCCTCCTGGCCTCAAGAGATCCTAGGGAGAATTCTTTAATGTGTAGAATTGAGGACACCTAGTATCACTGTCCCCCGTATACTAGATGCCTTAGCACACCACAAATTACAAAAACTCCCCAGGCAGTGGAACCACTTTTGTTGACAGAGGTTAATGTTCCTGGTCTCTATGTCCACTCCTTCCTGCCCCTTCCCCATGGGAGGAGAAGTGACTTTGATTGGCAAGTCTGAGAGAACTTCACCCCTTCTCGTCTGGAGTCAGCATGCTACAGGATACATGCAATCCGAATCATTCTCCAGGAGGACAGGAAAGCTTGAAAATGTCCAGTTTTGCCCAGGACTGCTGGATGAGTTAACTCTAGGAAAAACAGTAAGCTCATCTGGCTAAAGGTTTAAAGCCGCTTTCTCTAATCAAGATTGTCAGTAATACAGCTGACTTTCTTGCCCTTCATCTGTCTGTCTCCTGAGTCTTGTTTCTCAATTGCTTGGAAGAAGGATTGGAGTAAGAAAAGGAAGTTGTTTATTGTGCCTCCACGCACACCACATTTGGAGAAAGGGATGGTGATTGTTACTACTAGGAAGGATGGGGCCTTCCAGAATGAGTGAGTGGGGTGAGTCATGAAGAGGCCTGCAGATCTCGCCAGGGAAAGCTGTGCTTTGCAAACTGTGCTTCTCAGAGCCAGGTTCTGGAGAGGCCTCTCCGGGGTTCCAGCAGAGGAGATAAGGGAAGGGAAAGTGCCGGCCACTATTTCAACCATAGCAACTGTGGTTTTCTGTGTTTTCTACTGGGCTTGGATGTACATAAAATTTTATTTGTTAAAAAAAAAAAAAGACGTTCCACTGCAAGGAAAAAAAAGTTTGAAAACATCTGATCTAAGATGGGCAGAGAAGAGAGCAACTCACAAAGGGGAGAGGAGAGTGATAAGGATATGCCAAAAATGCAAGAGGAAGGAGGAACATTTGCAGCCCAGGAAGCCTGAGGAATGGGACTTTTCAAGCGAGAGGGAGTGGCCAGAGGAAGGTCATGTAAGACGAGGACAGAGAGTGACCACTTCATCTATTCACAATGCAATCTTGGCAGGCACAGGCTCCAGGCAGTGCCAAAGGTCCAAATGCCAGTGGATTAAGAGGCAAGTTAAGAAGTGAGGAAGTTGAAGCCGTCTCCAGTGTGGAGATGATGGAGACTGGCTGGTATCAGTTTCCACAGTGCCTACGTGCTGTCGAAAGGGTCCATGCACAAAGGAAATTCAATCACTGCAATGTGCTGAACAATAGATATTATTCGTGGCAGAAGTGGAGAAATCCTTCTTCAAAAAGAGTGGCCAAAACAGGAGGCACAGGGGCTGGGAAGAATACAACAGCTAACCCTTGCCTTGCCTTCTTCCCTGGAAGGCCTGGTGTTGGGTTTTGTTTTGTTTTGTTTTTTCCTATTGAAGAGAACATTAATCTTTCTGGGAAGTCCGTGTATCAGATGGGAGCTGAGTTAACAATGCCTCCTCTGTTTCTAGCACAGTAATGAACGTCGAATCAGCAGGAGACAAATGACTTCTCCTCCCCCATATTCCATATCCTGCTGGTAGCAAGGACATAAAAGCTGCTGACTGGCTGCCTAATGGCCCGTGGAAGTCACGGAGGTGACATCGTTAGTGTCGGAGACCTCAAAAGGGCTCCTTCCTTCATTCTTAGACCCAGAGAAAAGTAGAGAGGAACCAGGAAGCAACAGCTAGGCAAAATGAAATCTCCTTAAGTTAGGAAACACTGGAGAAGTTACAGGGGGGAAAATTATGCATCATAATTTTCATTGCCCCAAATGCGGCTCTGAAATTCAAATTATGTTTGACCACCCCCACACGAGGACATGGTGAGCGGTCAGAAATGCTCGCATGATCTGCTGAACTCCACTGGACAAAAGACCTACGAGAGGCACTTTGGATCGCTGATCACTGGAAGAAACAAAGACGCATGTTCTTCTGCTGGCTCTGCCTCTGGTCTCATAAGCAACCCTGTTCCACCATTTGCATTTCAGTGTCTTCTTCCACTCACCAGCAAAACCGGTTTGCAGGCCACCATGTGGATAACTCCTTAGAGCCTGCTAGGTGTTCCAAAGGAGATTGAAAGGTCAGATGGGAAAGGTGCTCCCTGGACTTACTAGGTCTTATACTTGTACCGACCTTGAGGGAATTATCACTCATTTTATAGATGGAAAAATTGAGGCAAGAGAAGATAGGTCACTGGCATAAGGTCCTTCAGCTGATAAGTGACAGGGCTGAGTCAAGCACCCAGGTACATCTGGCTCTAAAACATATGAAAGAAATGATGAGTGGATGAGTAATAATTAAGTGAATGATAAAGGAATTATTAATTAACATTATTATATAGAAGGGCTGTCCGGAAAGTATCCAGCCATGTAACTGTTCTTGTTATATTAACAATGGCTGGATACCTTCTGGACAGCCCTCATTTTTTAGAAATGTTAAGTCCCATTAGGGACTTTTGACTTTTGTTTCTTTCCCTACTTTCAGAGTCACTTCTTTGTCCATAAACAACTGTTAGCCAGACAGTCTTGTTAATGGTCAGAGATTTAGTGCTCAAAAAGCGATAACCAGGCAAGTTCTGGCACCTTCTTCCTGTGGTGCAATAAACTGTGCAAGATTTGTAAATTTTAAAATAGCCATAAACCATAGAAAATATTAAGTGGAGAGCAGAGAAAGAACATCATATCATGGTTAAATACATTTCGATATATCCACAAAATGGAATGCAATGCAACCATTAAAAAATATGATATGAAAGAGTTATGAATGGCATATTATAATGTTAGGTGGGAAAAATGTGTGTATGTATAGACATTATTAATAATCATTGCCTTTGGGAGATGGGATTATGGATAACTTTTTCTTCTTTTTTGTGCTTTCTTCTGTTTCCAAACTTTCCTTCAATTAGGATTCATAATTTTCAGAATTAAAAAATATGTCAAACCTTCCATTGTCGTTGAGGGCTGACAAAAAGGCAGTCCATAGGAGTTCATCTTTCTGTTGGGCACAGTGTGTTCAGAAACCTCAATACATCTTCTCCTCCCGTTCTCCATGGACACCCTGACTCTTTGGGGCATGGTTTCCCCGCGTACAACATCACACCATTTTGTTTGACCCTTGAATGCACTTGGCTAGAGGCTTGTGGCTTCCAGAAGGCACCACTGAAGTTAGCTTCCTTCCTGCCTTGGAGTTTTCCACAGTCAGAGCTTAGAACAAGGGGAGAGAGCCATACACAGAGCCCAGTGAAGTAGCTCCAGGGGTTTGCTCGTTTCCCGAGGAAGCCCCCAGAGCCTGCTCCAGCACTCCCAAGGAGATCACTGCCTCCCTCTCACTGGCCCCACAAAAGTGACTTCGGGATTATTTTACAGAGCTCTGCTCCATGTCTCTTTGGAGCCCCTCGACCACTCTTACCCTGTTTAACATGAGCAAACTGAGGATCCAAAGGTTCTGTGAGTTCCCAAGGATCCATGGCTCAAAAAAGGGGAGAAGTAGAATCTGAACCTCAAGCCTTTTGGTCCTAACTCCCTACTGCTCTCCAGTGTAGCATTCTGCTGCCTGGGGGCTCCGTTGAGAGACATGTCCTAAAGGGCTTCATGGGCCACCAGGAGCCATCCTAGCCTTAAGGATCATCACTCTGGTCACAAACAGCTCCTTTGGTGACAAAGTGTTAACCAGTGTCCAATGCTGACTTTCCTTGGAGGGAACCTAAATCCCAGAATGGCAGCCAATGCCTATGGCAAAGCTGAATCAGACCCACCAATAACCCCAGTGATAATTTCTAAAAATGGATTTATGCCTCTTATATGGAGGAAAAAACAGTCACGTGAGCATAAGTTCTCTGAAAAGGAATGTGGAGGAAAAAGACTTTATTCCAGTAAATAGACACAGCCTTTCAGGTAAAACAAAGGTGCTTTCCAAAGAGCAGAGAGGATTCTGGTTTTATAGCAAAAGTTCCTGCTCAGCTTCCCAATCAGGTTTGTTTATGCAATTGAAAGATTCAAACTTGCTTAGTTCTGATTGGTCAATACACTGAGCCCTGATTGGTCAAGGCAAGTTAGTTCTGATTCGTTGGTTCAGGTGACCTCTGAAAGTCCCAAAGATAAAATAGGTGTGTATTTTGGGGAACTCAAAGTACATGTGTGAGCTCTTGTCAGCAAATAGCTATTTGACTCTACTTTAAATGTAGGTCCAGTTAGCCATGCAGGATACATCTGGAGGAGTTGGCTCTTTCTGGTTCACATTTGTTTACCCAATAGCAACTCAACATCATTACTTGTCAGGGAAATGAAAATTGAAATCATTCTGAGATAATCACTGTGCATTCACCAGGGTGGCTAAAATTTTAAAGACTGAGAGTACCAAATGGTAGCAAGGAAGTAGGGCAATAGAATGTTCAAACATTGCAGATGAAAAGATAAACTGGCCCAACCACTTGGTTAAATCATTTGGCACTATCTGCTACAAACATATGCTTCTCTAAGACTTGGCAAATCCACTCCTAGGTATAAACTCAAGAGAAATGAATGCCTACATCCACTCAAATATGTATACATGAATGAGCACAGTAGCTTCATAATTAAAGCTAATTAGCAGCCGAAAACAGGAAATAACCCAATAGCCATTGACAGGAGAATGAATAAATTGTGGTGTATCCATACAATGGAATACTACACAGCAGTAAAAGAAAGAACAAACAACTGCTGCACAGAATGACAGGGATGAATCACACAGTGTGTTGAATGAAGGAAGCCCACACAAAAGAGTGGTACATAGTGCACATGATTCAGATCACACAGCTCATGCTAGTTGGTGAGAATGAATTGTTGCATACATACATACATTTTTAGGAATTTTCCAAGCCAATTGTTAAATACAGGCTTTATTAGAAATTAAATTATGTAAACTTACAACTAAATACTCAAAACTCTTTACTTCCTAATTATTTTACTACCTTTTTACTCTTATCTATGCAATTGATGTTATTTACATCTATTGTATCTGTTTGGTGGAAATACTATATAATCGTGTCCTACTGTACATCTGTTTTGAATTCTATGTTCAAAACCTCACCTTGAGAGCTTCAAATCAATGGTGGTGATTGCCAGGGAAATTGACAAAGGTAGAAATCAGGGCTTTCTTCTTCTTTTTAAAAAAATTCTGGGGCACCAGCCGTCAAACATTTATCGGTACACCACTGCTATGATTCCAGCTGTGTGAAGCTCATGATAGGAAAAGCTCATATATGAGTGTTAGAAGTCAGAAAGGAGATTACCTGGGGTGGGCATTGGGGGGCTCCTGCCTGGGAACCTTCCAGGGTGATGGTAGTAATACTCTACATTTTTTTCATGGTTGTGATTCTATGGGTGTAAACATGTATGCACATCATACAAGTGATACCTCAATTTTAAAAATAAATTTTAAAAGTTTTTCAAAACAGTTACTCTGAAGGGAGCTCCTCCATAGGAAGTTGGGAGGTTTGGCGTCCTTACAAAATCTGTTCTATCTTTGTGATGCAACCTGAGTCATGAGGACCCTGGGAGGAAAGAGAGTCTGCAGTAACAATTTCCCGTGACTAGACTACAAGCTTGGAGAACAGGTCCTGCACTGGGTTAAACTTTGTAATTGGCAGATAGTGCCCCTGAGTGCAGATAATAATAAGGATGGCTGAGGTCTTTTACTGAGCACTGTTTTAAGTGCTTTACATGGGTTAACTCATTTAATACCCTCCAAACCTGAAGGATTTTATGATTCTCATTTTTCAGATAAGATAACCGAGGTTAAAGGCGTTACTCTAGGTCACACAGCTGGGAGGTGACAGAATCAGAATTTCAACCCAATGAACCTGCCTCCCATGACTATGTTAATCTTTACACACTTCTGACAATAAACAATAAAAATAAGCTATTAAGTTTTTAATTAATTTGCACCGGATAACCCGGCATGGCCCCCCTTTTGGGTCAACACTACCTGTACCTGTGAAAAGAGATACATAGATGAAGGTTCAAACAGGTGGCCTCAGGGACTTGCATGCCTACGCTTTATTGCAACGTGGCAGGCACATTCTAGGACTTATCTGATGTGAAGTTAAACTAATGTGCAATAAATATAACTAATTGGAAATGATCCAAAAGGGGAAACTCAACTGGCGGTTTCAGAGGTGCAGCTTGGTCGACTGTGCCAAGGGAGGCTCCCTGTTCCATCAGGGGGACGGGAATTCAGAGATAACGCGTTATAACACATTATCACTGAACTCGCCAAGTCGTGTCAGCCCTGGCGAGAGAAATATCGAAGTCCTAATGTGTGGCCCACGGCCCCTGTGCATTAATTACCCTGGCCTCACCCTGTCTGAGCGTGTGCTTCTCCTCAAACACAAAAAAATTCTGCAGCAGGACCTGTGCACAGTGAAATCCACTCACCTCTCTGAATTAGTCCGGGGTGATTTATGGAGTCAATTAGCCAGATCTGGAAGGTGCTTTACAAATAACGGAGACCTTGCTTTTATGGGTGAGAAGACTGACATTCAGAGAGAGGTTGTCTAAAGGGATCCCCATGAAATAGGTAAGAGGATTCTGTCTTCAGACCTACCCATTTAGTCTGTTGTCCTGCCCAATGAGTTTGGTGCCAAAAAGTGCTTCTCTAGTGTCTAAGATCATGCCCTTTGTGTTACGACCACAGCCTCTGTGAAAGTCCTATGCCACCATAACTGCTCAGTCTCAGCAATATTCATTGAGTGCCAACAAAATCTGAGAAAGCAAACCAGAGCCCGTCTCGGGTTGCAGGTGGGAGCAGAGCTGTGCAGGGCAGTGTGGGAGGACTGCACAGATCCAGCTACTGGAGCCGCGGCCGGAGCTCGAGGGAGGGTGGGGCAGAGCCTTGTAGGATCCTGGCAGGGTGCACGTCCCATCTCCTCTCAGCCTTTCTCCAAACCCTCATACAATCTTTCGTCTTCCTGTATCCTGTCTCTTCTCTTCTCCATCTTACTCCTATTTCCCTCTGTCCTCATGAGAGAACAGAAATAAACTGGAAAGATGCAGTGAGAAACGGGTGGGTTCTACCTGAGACCCTAACCAACTTAATCATCTATCAAATGGGGAGTCTCATGGGATGATTAAAGGGTTTAGAAGACGCCATGTATATGTAAATGTATGCACACATACACTGCTTTATAAAAGTATGATATACTTACCAAGGAAAAAAATAATAAACCATCTCCTACATCATCTCCATCCTCACTCTTCCCCTAACTCCAGGAAAAGAGATCAGGATTCTAATATGGGAATTTTACCACTGGTCCCCAAAAAAGGATTTTTTGGGTTTTCAGGGCCCCTGATCTCTCAGTCTTTACATAAGATGGTCCCCTGGCCTGGAACTACTTTCTCCTTCCCTTTCTTTACCTGGCTGATTCCTACTAATACATGAAGACTCAGCCCGAGTGTCCCTTCTTCCTAGAAACCACCCCTTATCAAGAAACCCTACCCTTTCCAGAGTCCCAGAGCTGACTTCTTTCTAATCACACCCATAAGGTCTAGGACACAGACATGTCATTGGGAGTTTCTACTTTGCAGTCCTTTTCCCAGCAGTGTCTTCTGAAGGGGTGACCTCCATTAACCACTGCGTCCACAAGTCTACCTGGCACCGAGTAGGTGCTTGTGGGTGAATATTCTCAAGTCCAAAACAGAGCTGTAACAAAAAAATTTTTTAAAAACCAAGAACAGGACCATAAAATGTACTGATTCATACTGAAGTGTTAGTGACTTAAAATTGCTTTTCCCTGTGACTTTGCTTAAAGGAGGATGAAGGAAAAGGCAACACAGAAAGATGAACTGCTAGTGGTGAAACTTCTGGTACTAATGGGAGATAGAGAAGCACCAGATGAGATCTTTCTAAGGGTCCTGAGGTAAGAGACACAGTTTTTCCAACTGGAAGGAACCTACGAGGTGATCAGATTTCACTTGTTTTTCAACTGTGCTCTGCAGATTCCTAGAGATTCCTGGGAAAGCACGGGGTGCTGCTGGGAAGAAAAGATGAGGGTTGGAGGCTGCGGCTGGCTCCAGATTCCCCTCCCCCAGTCAAGAAGGGAAGCTCTGCTACTGTTTTCTGTTCTGTTCTTGTATGCAAGATTTTGTTTGAAGAAAGGGTTCTATTGCAAAAAAAAAAAAAAAAAAAAAAAGATCTAGTCCAATTCACCCATTTTGTAGATGAAGACAATGAAGCTCAGAAAGTTAATACCAGTTGCCCAAAATAACATAGTAGGTGGTCAGAACTTTCTATTCTCCCACCAGTGCTTATTTCACTACCTGTGTAGTTACCCAAAGCACACTGTACGTGCAGCTGGCTGCCCCCGGGGGCAGGAGGGTCTACCTGCAGATTCTACACCTCTGGGCCGAGTCCTCTGGCCAAAGCCTCCCCAGCCCCTTTCCTTAAAGAAGAGGGGAAGGTTGACATGGTGAAGTTACTGGATCTTGCTATTCCCTTTTGTAGATGATAAAAATGGGCACAGATTCTGCAGCTTATCCTTAGTAGGACCCAGGCCTTCCTGACTCTACCGTCGCACACAGCCGAGGGCTCGCAGTGTGCCGCGGACATCACCCGTTGAAGGAGCTCAGAGGACCCTGACTTCGGGCTGGAGTCATTGGGAGAAACACGCAGGGGAGGGCGGGATGGCCCGATGAGGGGTGGGAGCAGAAGCCCACGCCCATCCAAAGTGAGAGAAAAGGGGGGTGGGGGTCGAAAAAAACAAACAAACAAAACCAAAAAACAAAGTGAGAGACAACATCACAGCCAGAGTGAGCTTCAGAATTACAACAGCTGCTTCCTGAGCCTCTGAGAACCGTTTCTGTGATCATTCATTCCTCCCGCTAAGGCCATTTGAAATAATTCTCTCCCTAAGTGTTACGGTCCTTCCAGGTCCTTATATCAAATTAAATGTCACCTACTGACTCAGCCAAAGGAGCAACACCAGTAAAAAGCACAAAGGATTCTATCATCCCGGGGGACGTTTTCTTTATTTGTGTCTTCTGGAAACCAGCTGACATAAGACAATAGTCCTTCAGGATTTACCACCAACTGGGGCCGCAAATTATCACAGGTGCCTGCTGAAAGCCCAAGACAAAACTCTCCCCAGAGAGAAAATAAACAAGAGCTATTTCATTTTATGTGGATCCCGACTCTTAAAGTGCCCTTCTCTTCTAATAAGACGTTGTGCATTTTTTCGTCATGCCTCTAGTTTGTCCACATTATTGTTACTGTGGGAAATGCAGCCCTGGGGACTGAACCCAAATTTGCAGCCAACTGGAGCGTGTGAGGCACGCTTAAAAGAAATAATAGTAACAGCTAGTGCTACTCCAAATACTTTACGTGGGACAATGTATTTAATCCACACGAGAATCCGATGGGGTGGATACGATCCTCATTTTACAGTGAAGGGGACAGAGAGGTTAAGCCACTTGTCCAAGGGCACACAGTTGGTGAAGGCAGGGAAGACTTCAAACCCAGGCAGTCCGAGTCCAAAGCCACAGGCTTAACTACCATGCTGCAGTCTCAGCGCTCAGCACAACTGCAGGTCGGGGTGCCTCTGCCTCTGTGTGCAGAACATGCAGAATGGTGAGAAGATCAGGCATCAGGAACTTTGCTGACTTCTCTTAGAAAGTTCCTCTGGGCAGGGACCAATGAGAGTTTGAAGCCTGACTCTGACTTTTACTAGCAATATGACCTTGAGCTTTCTCTCTTTGAGACCTTTCCTAATGAGTGAGATGAAGATGCTAGTAGGAGCCGTTTCTGGGAGCCCTTGCTAAGGGTGGAGGAGTGAGCACACCACGAGCAGTCAGCTACTGGGCATGCCTTCTCCATCCCCCTGCGCCTGCCCCACTCCCAGCCTTTCTGAACTAAAAGCTGCTTTCCTGAAATTCCTACCATTTGATGCTGCTTATATCTCATATTCGTTTGCTAGGGTTGCTGTAACACAGCACCAAAAACTGGGTGCCTTAAACACAGAAATGTATTGTCCTATCGCTCTGGAGGCTGGAAGTTCAAGATCAAGGTGTCGGCAGGGTGGATTCCTTCAGAGGGCTGTGAAGGAGAATCTGTTCCAGGTGTCTCTCCTGGCTTCCGGTGGCCTCAGGCACTCCTTGGAGATGACATTCTCCCTGTGTCTTCATTGCATCTTCGCTCTATCTTGTCCGTCTCATCAGTGTTGGTGTCTAAATTTCCCCTTTTTATAAAGACACTAGTCATATCGGATCAGGAAACACTCTAATGACCTCAACTTAGTCATCTGCAAAGACCCTATTCCCAAACAAGATCCCATACACAGGTATCAGGGGGTTAGGACTTCAACAGCTTTTTTTTTTTAATAGACAAGACCTCTGTCACCCAGTAGTGTGATCATAGCTCACTGCAGCCTCCAACTCCTGTGCTCAAGCAATCTTCTTGCTTCAGCCTCCTGAGTACCTAGGCTTATAGAGAGCCACCGTGCCTGGCTAATTTTTTAATTTTTTTGTAGAGATGGGTGTCTCGCTATGTTGTTCAGACTGGTCTCGAACTCCTGGCCTCAAGCGATCATCCTGCTTTGTCCTCCCAAAGCGCTGAGATTACAAAGGCATGAGCCACCTCACCCAGCCAGACTTCAACATCTTATTGGGGGACACATTTGACCTATAACATGCCCTGTGGAATTATGCCAAAGAAGTCACCTTCCTGCACCAAACCTCAGTAGCTGGAGCACTTGGACACAGCCATAATGTCTCCTGTTAGTCTCCCCTCCCTGCCTGGAGAGACCCTTCTTATAGCCACAATTTCCAGATGGCTCAGAGTCTCAGGCCCTTTCCCTCCGGGCACCCTCAACCTGCACAGGATCCCTTTTTAAATGCCAGTCTCCATGGGCAGCATGTCCCGGGGGTGGGGGACACAACGAGTCCTCCACTTCCCAAGAAAAAGAAACTCTCATTCAAATTAATGCAGCCCATCCAGCTGGTTTCCCCTCGCCTATCCAGGCTGTTGAATTTTTGAACCCAGGTGCAAAAGTTTACATTTAAAACTAATTGGTTGAAATCTAATGATCCCAAACAATTTGAATCTGGATTCTGACATCTGTTGTATCTCCCAGCCCTCTCAGTACTGTTTCATCTCGGAGTTTTATCAGCATTCCTTCCCTGCCCTTCTTCCCAAGCCATCAGGAAGAACATTGAGAGTATGCACCCCCTCAAAGAGGGTGACTCCACCCCAAGGGGGCAAAAAGCTTTTTATTCTTTTTGTATTAAGCACAGATTTGCATATAGTACATAAACAGATATACAGTATATCATCTGTGGTGTTGAAATTTCATAATTAGGGTGAGTATTCAGGAAAAACAATAAGGGTTTTTAGGGGAATGATAATTTTTTTTTAAAGCGTAAGAAATACTAGTCTAAAGGATAAAGCTCTGGACATCACATGAGTCCACTGGAAATCTCCCCAGAGCCGCCGACGCCCTCAGAATGGCCTGGTTATCACTGTGACGGAGGCTTCCACCTCGATCGAGGCCAGCTGATCATTTCCAGATAGGTAGCAATCCAGAGATGTTTTCACGTATTCTAAGACATTGCACAACAATGCTGTCAGAAACTAACAAAGAGGACACATAGATTAACAATTCCCTCAAACTGTAAATGGTCGTTGAACCATTCATCAATTCATTCATTCATCCAACACATATTTATTGAGTGACTACAATACGGTGGGCAGTGTTCCAGGAGCTGGGGAAAAGACAACGAACAAAATAGATTAGAACAACAGTCTCCACCTTCACGGAGCTTACAGTGTAGAAAGGGTTGAGATGAGGGGAAGACAGTTATTAAACAAATAAACAAAAATTAAACTGTATTGTCAGATGGACATGAAGTGTCATGAAGAAAAAAAGCCCCATAAAAGCTGTGGTCCTAGAGGGTTTTTAGGGAGGTGAAATCATTCTCTATGACACTGTCACAATGGATGCATGTCATTAGGCATTTGTTAAAACCCACAGAGCTGTACAACACCAAGAGTGAACCCAAATGTAAAGTATGGACTATAGTTAATAATGTTATCAGTATTGGTTCATTAATTGTAACACATGTACTACATTAATACAAGATATTAATAATAGAGGAAATGGGGGGCAGAGTAGAGGTGGGGAGGTATGTTGAACTCTATGTATGATCTGCTCAATTATTCTGTAAATCTAAAACTGTATTAAATAAACAGTCTATTAATTTTTTTTAGAGCTGCAGTCTGAATCCATGCAAAAATACAGAGAAAAGAAAGAGGGCACCACCAGTATGTTTGCAATGCGAAAGTTTGGCAAGAAGAAAGTTGAAAGGGATGTGGGTATGAGCGGAATTGACTTGGGCCAGGGGAAATGAATCCACATGCCAATAGGAGTCAGGTGAAATAGTGCAACGAGGAAGAACCCAGAGGAAATCGATTCCGGCAGATGATGTGGGACAATGAGAGCAGAAAACTCAAAGCAGCAGCTCACAGCAGTTTTGAAAAGAGCATTAATCATAAAATATAAAAGCCACAACTACACAAGGAGGGGAAAGGAAAGAAGCCAAGTTGTGTTCAATTTTAAAGGGAAGTTCAGGGCTAGAAACAAGGGAGATGGCGATCAATGCACATAGCAGAATTTAGGAATTAGGAGGTGAGAGGAAATTGCATGCAATTTTTAATACCCTTCTCCCAGACACGATTTCCAGCTTACAACTAATTAGAATTAGCTTTATGAGTTTTCCCAGCTATACTGAACTATGATAAATAATAATGAAGAAACGGAACATTTATTATACCTAGATTAATTCATCACAGGAGTCTAAACAGTTGACAAGTTTCTCATCACAGAGACTTTAAGAGCCACAAGCTTGCAATAACATGAGATTTATGAGGAAGCAACCAGACCTCATGGGACGGCTGAAAGCCGGGGTGACTCCGTCATCCCATGAACCACACAAGGGGACACTGTGTCTCCATTGCCTATGTGTCCTGAAGAGCACTAGGGACTGCCAGATACACAAAAGGGGGCACAACCCCTGCCCCTGCCCTTAGAGGGATTACTGTCTTATTGGAAAGACTAGACTTGCTCACCTGAAATAAAAAGAGAATAAAAGTGAATACAATAGTGTTCCACTGAGCAGGATAGACAATGAGTGCATGTTGTGTCCCCCCAAAATTCATATGTTAAAGCCCTGATCCCCAGTGTGATGATATTTGGAGGTGGGGCCTTTGGGAGGTAATTAGCATTCGATGAGGCCAAGAAGGTGGAGCCCCGTTATGGGATTAGTGCCCTTGTAAGGAAATGAAGGGACTGGACTTTCTGTCTCTCTCTCTCCGCCCCCCATACACCCCCCATATGAGGATACAGCAAGAAAGCATCTTCTGCAAACCAGGAAGAGAGCCCTCACCAGGAACTAAATCAGCTGGCACTCAGGACCGTGAGGAATGAATATCTATTGTTCAAACCACTCAGTCTATGGTTTTTTTTTTGTTTTTGAGACAGAATCTCACTCTTTTGCCTGGGCTAGAGTGCCGTGGCATCAGCCTAGCTCACAGCAACCTCAAACTCCTGGGCTCAAGCGATCCTTCTGCCTCAGCCTCCCAAGTAGCTGGGACTACAGGCATGTGCCACCATGCCCGGCTAATTTTTTCTATATATTTTTAGTTGTCCGATTAATTTCTTTCTATTTTTAGTAGAGACGGGGGTCTCGCTCTTGCTCAGGCTGGTCTCGAACTCCTGAGCTCAAACAATCCGCCCGCCTCGGCCTTCCAGGGTGCTAGGATTATAGGCGTGAGCCACCGCACCCGGCCAGTCTATGGTTTCTTTGTTGTAGCACCCAAAACTATAGCTCAAAGTAAAAAGGAAGGGCAGATTAAGTGGGTTCAGATGAGCTTCAGCTTTCTCTCCAACAAGAGGAAGTTTATATATTGAACAAGGAATGGAAACTTCAGGATGTTAGGACAATGGCAGCAATCAAGGGACCCAAGGATGTCACTAAGATAGGGACACCGACCAGATCAGTAGTTCTCAAATGAGAGAGGCAACCTCACATCACACACCCCCAAACTTACAATCTCCTCTCCCTGTGTTTAGCCGTCTTCCCTTCTTCCCAAAGCACCCTCAGCCTTCCTCTGCCCTTCTCTATGTGCTACACCACCTTCAAAACCAAGTTCAAATTCCATCTCTGCTGACAAACCTAACATTGATATCATCTTTTGCAGAATTCCATCAATACACATGATCTATATGATTTACGTAGTGTCCTCGTAGGCAACACACTGTGGCAGACAGCACTGAATTTGCAATATATCTGGATTCCATTGGAGATCCACTTCTCACCAGCTATGTTATCTTGGGTGGATTATTTAGCACCCCCGACCCTCAGTTTCCTGATTTGCGAAATGGGAAAAATGAGAGGATTCAAAGCATTTATCCTGGAGGATATAGAGCAATGGGAACTCCCATACTTTATTGGTTGGGTATCAACTGATCCAAGCACTTTGGAAAACTGTTAATATTTGCTAGTGTCTCCTAAAGTTAAATCTATGCCTATCTTATGAGCTAGCAATTTTATTTCTAAGTATGTAACCAATAGAAATGAGTGCTTGTGTTCACCAGAAGATATGCACAGTAGTCATAGCAACTGTAATCACAATAGCCCCAAAATGAAAACTACTTAAATGCCCATCAGCCTCAGCCTCCAAAAGTGCTGAGATTACAGGCGTGAGCCACCACACCCAGCCTATATGACATTTTGAAAATATTTGTGCTTAGTTTTCTGCAGCAGACTCTGTGAAAGGCGTCACAGATTAATATTGTTCATTATATACATTCAAATGCTATGAATCATCTCCAATCTATAGAAGAGTTGAAAGCAATAGAAGACAATGGTTTTAATGACCTATGTCCTTTGCCATTGCTCTTGAGTCAAGGAGGAGTTTTACAAAGACTTACTGTATTTTTAATTCCAATTCAAGATTTTCTTGAAACAAAGGGAATGTTTGCCAAATATTCAATAATCAATATATGTTTTCTCATCAAGATCACACTGCATAGGAATGAACTAAATTTGAAACTCCAAGGTAAGGAAAAGCTTATTTGTGACATAGCTAGACATTAAATTTATGTCGAAACTGAAACTTAAAACACAAATCAATAATAATGACTTTACACTTTTTTTCTAACAGGAATCAATATGCAAATTATTTGAATTAAAATTGACAGATGTTATGTAAATCAGCTGCAAAGACAAAAACATGAGAAGGACACTTTGTCGTCATTGACAAATTTTGAGTTGCTTCTCAATTTGTGCAGTATGCTTTTCTTTTATTTGTTTATTTATTTATTTACTTATTTATCTTTTTGAGACAGGGTCTTGCTCTGTTGCCAGGGCTGGAGTGCAGTGGTATCTTCAGAGCTCACTGGGATCTCAAAATCATCACTCATCCTCCCAAGTAGCTGGGACTACAGGCACACGCCACCATACCAGCCTATTCAGTAGATTTTTGAATAGACTCAAAGAGTTGATGAATTTATTTAACTTGGAGAGATATAGTTTTGAAATTGACACGCTTTCACTCCAAAGTCAAATCAATCCTTTTAGAAAGGGTGAAAAAGTTTTGTCATTATGAACACAAATATTAAAGCCAAATTATTTTTTGGTATTTTTCTGGTTAGTGGAAAACATTTAAGTATATTTGGAACATCTTAGATATGTGAATCTACTTTTTCAACCATAAATTTAATGAAGTGTGATACAGACGAAGTATTTCCTATAAAAATTTTGCATTTGAATTAAGATGGGCTGTAAGTGAAAACTAAAAGTGAATTTCCAAGACTTAGTATGAAAAAGTATACAAAATATCTCATTAATAATTATTTTCATTAATCACACATTGAAATGATAATATTTTGGATATTTAGATTAAATAAAGTATATTATTAAAATTAATTCCACTTATTTTTTAATGTGATACTAAAAAGTTTTAAACTACACATGGGAGGTATGTTGAACTCTATGTATGATCTGCTCAATTATTCTGTAAATCTAAAACTGTATTAAATAAACAGTCTATTAATTTTTTTTAGAGCTGCAGTCTGAATCCATGCAAAAATACAGAGAAAAGAAAGAGGGCACCACCAGTATGTTTGCAATGCGAAAGTTTGGCAAGAAGAAAGTTGAAAGGGATGTGGGTATGAGCGGAATTGACTTGGGCCAGGGGAAATGAATCCACGTGCCAATAGGAGTCAGGTGAAATAGTGCAACGAGGAAGAACCCAGAGGAAATCGATTCCGGCAGATGATGTGGGACAATGAGAGCAGAAAACTCAAAGCAGCAGCTCACAGCAGTTTTGAAAAGAGCATTAATCATAAAATATAAAAGCCACAACTACACAAGGAGGGGAAAGGAAAGAAGCCAAGTTGTGTTCAATTTTAAAGGGAAGTTCAGGGCTAGAAACAAGGGAGATGGCGATCAATGCACATAGCAGAATTTAGGAATTAGGAGGTGAGAGGAAATTGCATGCAATTTTTAATACCCTTCTCCCAGACACGATTTCCAGCTTACAACTAATTAGAATTAGCTTTATGAGTTTTCCCAGCTATACTGAACTATGATAAATAATAATGAAGAAATGGAACATTTATTATACCTAGATTAATTCATCACAGGAGTCTAAACAGTTGACAAGTTTCTCATCACAGAGACTTTAAGAGCCACAAGCTTGCAATAACATGAGATTTATGAGGAAGCAACCAGACCTCATGGGACGGCTGAAAGCCGGGGTGACTCCGTCATCCCATGAACCACACAAGGGGACACTGTGTCTCCATTGCCTATGTGTCCTGAAGAGCACTAGGGACTGCCAGATACACAAAAGGGGGCACAACCCCTGCCCCTGCCCTTAGAGGGATTACTGTCTTATTGGAAAGACTAGACTTGCTCACCTGAAATAAAAAGAGAATAAAAGTGAATACAATAGTGTTCCACTGAGCAGGATAGACAATGAGTGCATGTTGTGTCCCCCCAAAATTCATATGTTAAAGCCCTGATCCCCAGTGTGATGATATTTGGAGGTGGGGCCTTTGGGAGGTAATTAGCATTCGATGAGGCCAAGAAGGTGGAGCCCCGTTATGGGATTAGTGCCCTTGTAAGGAAATGAAGGGACTGGACTTTCTGTCTCTCTCTCTCCGCCCCCCATACACCCCCCATATGAGGATACAGCAAGAAAGCATCTTCTGCAAACCAGGAAGAGAGCCCTCACCAGGAACTAAATCAGCTGGCACTCAGGACCGTGAGGAATGAATATCTATTGTTCAAACCACTCAGTCTATGGTTTTTTTTTTGTTTTTGAGACAGAATCTCACTCTTTTGCCTGGGCTAGAGTGCCGTGGCATCAGCCTAGCTCACAGCAACCTCAAACTCCTGGGCTCAAGCGATCCTTCTGCCTCAGCCTCCCAAGTAGCTGGGA
>NW_012154951.1:4585267-4597141 GCF_000956105.1 Propithecus coquereli | reverse complement strand
CTTATTTTTTAATGTGATACTAAAAAGTTTTAAACTACACATGTGACTCACATCATATTTTTGATGGACAGCTCTAATCTAGAACGTAACTTCCATGATAATAAGACAGAAATAACGAGCCTTTTGTTCATTGCTGTATTTCCTGAGCCTAAAACCAGTGTCTGGCACCTACTAGGTGCTCAGAAAATACCGACTAAATAAATGAACCTACTTGAACCTCAGTACTATTAGTAAGGTTTCAGTAGCAGGAAATAGAAACCACTCCAACTATTTAAAGAAGAAAGGGATTTAATCTAGAAAATTCAGAATTTACAAAAAAAAGGCAGGACTTAAGAAGCCACTTTTGAAGCTACTGGCTCCAGGAACATAGTTCTTCCATTGCTACAGCTTCCAGTGTTAGATCTAGAGCCATCCTACGCCTGGGAGATCAAATCCATCAAAACATAGATGCCCCTCGCCTTGACTTTTTTTTTTTTTGAGACAGAGTCTCACTCTCTCACCCTGGGTAGAGTGCCATGGCGTCAGCCTCACTCACAGCAACCTCAAACTTCTGGGCTCAAGCTAGCCTCCTGCCTCAGCTCCTCAAGCAGCTGGGACTACAGGCGTGCATCAACACGCCAGGCTAAGTTTTCTACCTTTGGTAGAGATGGGGTCTTGCTCTTGCTCAGGTTGGTCTCGAACTCCTGAGCTCACGTGATCCTCCCGCCTCAGCCTCCCAGAGGGCTAGGATTATAGGCGTGAGCCACCGCGCCCAGCCTCACCTTGCCTCTTGACTCCCAAGAAGCTGGTACCTGGACAATGGAACACATTGCAGAAAACCAGCAATGAAATACTACACAAGGCACCCTGCAAATGCCTTCCAATTCTCATGGAAGTGCATCTAATTTATAAAACCAAAATCAGACCCAAAAGGAACCACAAAAAAGTCTCTCCCACTTTCTCATTCCCCTCACTGAGTAAACTCTTTCAGATTAAACATCCCTTCCTCCAGGAAGCCTTCCTTGACTTCTCCAAGACTCTATTAAATCAGCTTTCCATGTATTTTATCTACATTCTTGGCTCACGTTGTCAAATTTGTTTATTCTGTTTAATTGTCTTCCTCTCCTGAAAGGCCACTAGCTCCATGAGATGTGCCTGTGTCAGCTTAGTCACCACCGTGTCCTCCCCACCTAGTGGTAGACGCTAAATTTACATGCTGAATGAATGAATGAACACAAAGATTTGAGCTCATCTTTCCCCATGCCACCTGCCCTCTCATAACACATCTATGTGCCCCCAACAGATACCCAGCACCTGCCAGGGGGAAGACCATGGTTGGCACACCCACCACCAGGATGGGAACTTGCTCTCAGGGGGATGGCCTGGAGCCATTTCTAAGAAACAGGGAGGGAGTTTCAAGAACACGCCTCGGGCTCCAGGCTGCTGGGCCTGAGCCCAGACTGTGGTCCAGCCAAGGGAAGACAGGGTCAGGGGTTGGTACTGAACACTGCACAGAACAGGCCCAGCCACGGCTTCTGTGGTCAAGGAAGACATGCAGGCACCCAAGTGAGGGACCCGGAAGAGGATGCGAGGGCGGGGGGGGGTGGTGTGTGTGCAAACAATAGCCCTTGACATGGGAGCATTTTCACAGCTTATAAAACTCCTTCGCTTTGTCTCATTCATTATTAGCGCCCCTCCCCATTGTACAGATGAGGAAACTGAGGCATAGAAAGATTAGCAACTTGTCCAAGGGCAAGTGTCAAGTCCAGGTCTTGAATGTCTTGGATGAAGCAACATATGCTGTAGAGTCAGCCATGGCCGAGTTCGAAGTCATCTTTTGCCACACAGCAACCAGGTGGCCTTGGACATGTCACACTCTGAGTCTCCATTTTCTCATGCATAAAATGAAGAGGATACTGTCTAACTCACAGGGTTGTAAAAATTAATTAATGAGCTTAAGTAAAGAACTTAGCTCAGCACCTTGTGCAGACTCAGTAAATGGTATCTATTTATTATTATTATTACTATGCCAAGTTTAGGACTTTTTCTGTTATCCCAGATTGCCTTCTAATTGTACAAGTGCTGTTATGATATTTACAATTTACTTTGAAATACTTCAGGAAGCCAGTGTGATATAAATGAGGGAGAGACGCCAGTGGGCATCAATAAGAGATATTGATCGCCTTAATGAGGTGTGCACACTCCGGGGCTGGTGAGCTACCACGAAACCCAAACGCCCCAGCCCAGATGACAGGACCACAGGCACGTCCTCTATTTTTATGTCCAGTCAACACCCAGAAGCTTTGCTAATCCTCATGATGAATGTTAGAAATGCGTTTCTATTGCAAGTATTTGCAGACTCATTGATCAGCATAATGGATGCAAGCAATGGGCTGCCAGTGATAAAATTAGTGGCATATAAGTGAAAGTCAAGATAAAATAGTTAAAGGACACTCTCTGCCCTTGCTTAATCCTTCACTTTTAACCCTCACAGATGGCACCAGAAGCTTGATCTCTAAAAGTTCCTGTGTCCCACCATGGGCCCAGACATTGTGGTCTCAACTGAACTTTTTATTTTTTTATTATCTCCTTTTTATTTATTTATTCATTCCATTTTCTTATTTCAAAATATTAAGGGGGTACAATTATTGTTGTTACATGGATGACTTTTATAATGCTTAAGTCAGGATTTTTAGTGTGCCCATCACCAGAATAGTGTTCATTGTATGCAACAGGTTTCCCTTCCCCTTCTGTCCCCTTCTCCCTTCCTGATTTCCCCTGAACTTTACATCTCTTTGTGCCCGTGTGTGCCCATCGATTAGCTCCCAATTATTACAGAGTATACATGGTGGTTGTTTTTCCATTCCTGAGATACTTCACTCAAGATAATGGTCTCCAGCTGCATCCAAGTTGCTGCAAATGACATTTCATTCCTTTTTATGGCTTAGTAGTACTCCATGGTATATACATACACACCACATTTTCTTTATCCACTGATGAATTGATGGGCACTTACGTGGATTCCACGTCTTTGCAATTGTGAATTGTACTGCAATAAACATTCAAGTACAGGTGTCTTTCTGATAAAATGACTTCTTTTCCTTGGGCTGGATACCCAACAGTGGGATTGCTGGGTCGAATGGTAAGTCTACAATTATTTCTTTGATGAATCTCCACATTGTTTTCCATACAGGCTGCACTAACCTGAAGTCCCACCAAAAGTATTCCTATCTCTCTGCATCGATACCAGCATCTATTGGTTTTGGACCTTTTAATATCAAACTTTTTATGGTGTTTTGGAGCCACTGAAAGAGACGGAGGGCTGGGAATTCACAGATCTTGCAGGCCACTGTAAGCCTGTTCTATAGGGCTCTTTCGAGCCTGTAAGCTAATGAATCTGCCTGTATAGTAACATGTGGTTTGATATGTCCTTTATTCCCTTTTAGAGGTTCAGGGGTGAAGGGTGGGGGGTAACAAACACTAACTTACCTCTAAATCCTAAGGGCTCCAAGATTCACCCAAAATAACCTGGTACCTGTGCATGCCCAAACTGGCTTAGGCCAATTTGCAGCAAAAATCCTACAAGTAATCTCACAGGATTGTAATGAAGCCCAAATAACAAAGAGAATGATAGGAACAGGACTGTTGTTACCTGTGCTCAGTTTCCTTTGCCAGTTCTTCTCCAGGACGTGTCTCCAAGGCTTTTCTCTCTCTAGGTGATCTAGCTCAGTCCCATGGCCCTGAATCTCTGTCTTATGTTGAGGACTTAGATATCTTTGTCTCTAGCCTTGGCCTCTCCCCTGAGCCCCAGGTTAGGTATACCCACTTGGCATCTCCGACCTCAGGATGTCTAGTGGCATCCTTAGGCCCAAACACAGCTCCTGAAGGCTCCCCTCCCAATCCCCACACCCCACCACCGTGAGTCTCACCCATCTTAGAGGATGGTGCTGCTCGGGCGAGAGACCCAGGACTCACCCTTGGCTTCTCTCTTTCTCTCACTACACCCCTCTCCCACGCCCCCCATTGAGCTCATCAGTGCTTCGTCTCCGTCTGAATGATGCCACCCTAGTCTCCACCAGCCCTCACAGATTCCCTCCAGGGACAGAATGACCTTTTAAAAATGTGGATAAGACCATGTGACTCCATTTCAACCCTCCGATGGGCTTCCATCTCTCCTAAAATAAAGCCCAACTCCCGCCTCACACACCTGTTTCCTCCTCTTCCTCTCTGGTCCCACCGCCTTCCACTTCTGCCCTTGCTCACTTTATTTGGGCCATATCGGCTTATCCCTGTCCCTTCAACATCCATGACGTGTCCCTCTCAGCCCTGCCTTACACTTTCATGCCAGTCGTTCCCTCCACCGGACACTCCTCTCCTGGGGCTTCACCTGGTCGGCGCCTTTGTAGCAGCCCAGGTCCGCCAAGTCACCTCCTCAGAGTGGCCTTCCCCAGCCACCCGATCTACAGAAGACCCAGCATCCTTACAAGCCTTCTGGTACTGCTACTCAGATTTAGTATGTTCACGGCACTTCCCACTCCTGCCTGCTCATTTCTTTGGTCACGCGCGTATCGTTCTCTTTCTCGCTGGAATGAGAGCCCCGTGAAAGCAGGGGCTCCGTTTCCTCACCAGAGTCTCCCAGCACCTCCAACAATGCCTGGTGTAGGGCAAGCTCTGGAAAACATTTGCCCAGTGAATAACTGAGTGATTTACTTAGTGTCCCCGCTGCAGGATGCGCAGCGGCGTAAAGACCTGCTCCCAAGGGGAATGGACAAGCCAAGTGCAGCGCAGTCACGTTCAGAACACTCCCCGGCAACGACAGAGAATCAACAGCTCATGCACACGCAGGGACGCTGGATCTCAGACACATGTTACTCAAAATAAACCAGGCACGAAAGAGCACAGGTACGTGGCTCTACTCACATGAAATGCCGAGGACCGATAAAATTAATCTGCTAGAAATCAGAACAGTGCTTAGTCATCTGTGGGCTTGGGGACTGACCGAAAGGGGCATGGCATGAGAAAAATGTTCATAGTGATGAAGCGATTCTGACTTGATTGGAATTTAGGACACACAGATTTATATATTTACCAAAATTCACCACCATGCTTCAGATCTGCACATTTCAGATCTGTGCAATTCCATATATGTAAATTTTTCCTCAAATTAAAAAAAAAACAAAACCCTATTCTTGTAAGTAGAATGCCCACTTCTTAGTATCAATCAATCAGAGTGAAATATCAGTTTGATGTAACTCCAGTTCAGAGAGTATTTTGGAACTCGGTGTTGAGCCATTTGAGAATATCGACCTCAGGAGGCTGGTGACGCAGTCCTGAGAATGTGGGCTGTAGAGTCAGCCAGACCTGAGCCCCCATCCGACTGTGCAGCTCATTGGATGCATAATCTTTTTTTTGAGACAGAGTCTTGCTCTGTTGCCCAGGCTAGAGTGCCATGGTGTCAGCCTAGCTCACAGCAACCCCAAATTCCTGAGTTCAAGCCATCCTCCTATCTCAGCCTCCCGAGTAGCTGGGACTACAGGCTTGTGCCACCATGCTCGGCTAATTTTTTCTATTTTTAGTAGCGACAGGGTCTTGCTTTTGCTCAGGCTGATCTCGAACCCCTGACCTCAAGCGATCCTCCCACCTCGGCCTCCCAGAGTGCTAGGATTACAGGAGTGAGCCACCATGCCCGGCCTGGCTGCATAATCTTGGGCATTTTCTTAACCTCTCTGAGCCTCGGTTTCCTCATATGTAAAATGGGAATAATAATAGCACTTACCTTCCAGCATTTATCATAAGAACTAAGTACATGCAAATCATTTAGCAAAGGGCCTGGCACATGAAAATGGCTCCATGTATATTACACAACTACTAAGCAAATACTTTAGTAAGTAGATGCCACAGTACAGGTGATGAATTTAACCAGATGACTTGATTTAACTGGGTGATTTAGTTAACTATAGGTCAAATGGCTTTCCCTGAATTGCTAACCCAGGAACACAGCCTCCCTGGTCTTGATGGAATATAGCCATGCCTGGGAATACTGCTTATTCATAAAGGGACCTTCTCAGCAGACAGTGTGCTGAGAAGCCTAGAATTGAGGTAGGGAGGAAAAAAAAAAAGGCTGTGATTATCTTAAATTATTCAAAGGCTGGTCTGTAGATTAGGGATTAAATTTATTCTGTAGTCCCTTGAGGGGTGGAATTAAATTCAATAGGAGGAAATTACAGGGAACAAATTTTTATTTGGAGTAAGGAAGAACCTTTTGTCTATCAGAGCTTTAAAAGGGGGCGGGGGGACTGTCTCTGAAAGTCATGAGCTCCCCGTCACTAGAAGTGACCAATCCTAGGCTATATGAGCCCTTGGCATGCTGAAAGCAGCTACGTCTGTGTAGTGTTTTACAGGTTCATATACACATGTTAACTGAAAAGGAAGTTTATTGTCTTTATCCCCTTTTTACAGATGAAGAAACTGAGGCTCAGAGGGAATATGTCCCTTGCCTGGTGTCACAGAGGTGGGAGGTGACAACACCAGGATTGGACCTCTGGTGCTTCGACTCCAGCACCAGTGCTCATTCCACTCAGGCAAGCCTCAGAGAATTTGAGGCACACACCAATCCTGGGAGCACATGGGGGATTCTCTTAGAATACAGATTCCTGGGTTCCACCCAGATCTACTAGGCCAAGATCTTCAGAGATGAAATAAGAACCTAAATTTTTAAATTTTCCCTAATTGGAATCATAGTCACCAAATTCAGGAAAGAGTTACCTTTGGGTTGGGGGAGAAAAAGATTCAGCTGGGGCGAGGCACCGGGGGCTTCAACTACACCAGGAAAGCTCAGTTTCTTAAGCTGGGGAAAATGTATGATGCTTCGGTCATGTCAGCCCTTACGCTGTTTTACATGTCTCAACTAATTCACAATAAAAATTTTAGGCTCCCCATCGATGCTGGAAGCAACTAAATTTGGGATCCATTAGGCGGTCACTAGGGTCTTCTTCAACCGTAAAATTACCTGACCTAAAGCAGCTGGAATTCGGGGGCGATTTCTGTAGCTCTACTGATACCTCTCTCAGCAATTAGACCTGGCTGCCAGGGTTTACCAGTCTCAGCTGTTAACGCAGCACCCACCAGACCACTCCCTGGCACAGAGTCGAAGATTTAACCGTCATTCCTGATGTAGACATTCAGCCAGTCCTGATGAAACAGCTGCTCTCAGCATGTCCAGGGCCATCATCTCTCTGGCTGCTGGAGCGTCTGTGGGGACCCCACCAAGTCTCTGGGTTGGCCCCCCGTCAAGAAGAGCAGCTGCTGGCAGTCGGGGACTCGGCTGAGTGTCCCACAAACCTGTCTTTAGGTAGCTCTGCTTTAATCTGCTGTTATCACATTTGGTTAAAATGATGGCTGGTTTCACAGCACAGGCTGACATGCAGCTGTCCCCGCGGGCCACTGTCTCCCTGGCTTTAAGCTCGGTGGGAGTTACTTAGGCCCAGGAAGGAGCATGCAAAGCAAGGAGTGGAGCCCATCTGTCCTGAGTAATGACTGGGCCGGACTGGCCAGGACGCCCAGGACTTACCGGCCCCACATTCAGCCTGACCTGATTACTGTTTACAAGCAGAGAAGGCAAGAGAGTTGTGTAGAAATGAGAGTGCACATGATCCAGGTGTGGAGAAATCCACCCACAGCCCTCCAAGCTTGACAGGTGTCTCGAGAATACCCAGAGACGTGGGATGTTCCCATCGTTGCTTCAGCCGGGGGTTTCTAAAGCGGGAGTGAATGCGCTCTGGAGTTCACACGGCAGCCCACGAGGGTGAAGGGACATATTAGAACCTCTATTGCTATTTATCTTTTATTTTTCTATTTACTTTTATCTTGATCTTGAAATTTCTATTTTCTTTACATTCTATAAGGTACCTATTTTATTGCACAGTAGTCCTAATAACAGGTAATGTTAATGAATTCTTATTGCACGCCAGGAAACAGTCTAAGAGCTTACCCATATCATTTCATTTGACCCCTACAACAACACTGGGAGGTAGGTATTATTATTTCTGCTTGACAGGCACAGAAAGGTTAAGAGATGCCTCTAAGATCACGCAGTTGACGAGCGGCAGAACTGGGATTTGAACCCCACAGTCTGGCTGCAGAATTCACATTCATAGGTACTGCACTATTCTGTCTATGATTTACACATTTTATTTATTTGTTTTAATTTACAAATTTTAAACAAACATATATCGAGGTTGCGTGCTCAAGTTTTTTTTTTATTGTTTGGTTTTGGTTTGGTTTTTGGTTTGTTTGTTTCATGGAAGAAGGTATTCAATTAAAAAAAAAAGAGTTTAGAGAATGTTGGTGAGTTCAGATAAAAATTAAACTATTTCCACGCCGTGGAAGCTGCCAGGGGCGGCAGGATAGCAGTCGGGCTCTTCAAAGCTTTCGAGTGCCATTATGAGCTCAAGAGCTACTGGACCTGTGTCTTCCAAAGACCAGTCATGTGTATGCCACCATCACAATTCTTGCCATGCTTTCCATCACTTTAGTCTAATTCATATTTTTGTTTAAATCAACACACTTTTTAAAACTTAAATAATGAATTTTTGAAATAAGCACTGCATCACTGCTATCAATGGAAAACCAGTATCCCTTACAGAGAGACCACCGTCTCAGTACAAAGTTTGATAAAAATTCTCCTCTAAAGGTCTTGTTTTTGTAAAAATAATGGTTAATATTTACACACTATTTATAGTGCCAGGTACTTTTCCAAGTATTAGGAGTGTATTGAGCTTATAATAGCCTTACTAGGCAGGCACTAACATTCCCCCATTTTACAGATGAGGGACAGGGACCGTCAATAATTTGCACGAGTTCACACTTACTAGTGAGGCAGAGGTAGGATTTGAACCCAGGCAACAGGATCAATGTGGTACTTAAAACATGTACAGTGACAATGTGGCCCATAGCATTTGGTGCACCGAGGGAGAGAACTGGAAGAGGCGTGCCCTCCTAACCTCTGCCTAGTGACAGAACTTCTGTGGGACCTTACACAGAGCACAGGGCACCTGCAGCTGGGCCTCTATGGACCAGCCCAGCTCTCTCTGGCCGAGCATCTGGGAAGTCCCTGCACCCTCCTCCTCCAACAGTGAGTCAAACGTGACCAGACTTCCCTCTAAAACCAGAACCAGACATGAACTCGCAATAACAATGTGGGCCTGCGTCATTTTAGAAAGGATCCTCCCAAGATGGCGGTCTACAGGCAATGAGGACCTCGGTGGTCAGAGGCTGTGATATGAACAGCCAGGGGCAGGCCTCCCAAGGGAGTCTCCGGGGAACCCACAGAAGTGCCCACGAGAGAGAACCAGCTTCCAACTCTCCCAGGTCTGGAGAACATGGGGTCAGATGATTGACGTCCCAGCCAAGTGGGAACTCCCCACTCCTTACTCTCCTCCTGCCCCCTGCTTCCAGCCCCGAGGGAGGACAGGCTTACAGGGAGAGAAGCTGGCCACCACTAGCCCCTTCCCAGGCCAGAGGTCTGAAGACAGAGAGATGAACAAAAGAGACCATAAGACTTTTTATTGCCAAGAATTGCCAGAAAATTCATGCCTTCATTTTCATATAGGGAAGGGAAGATCCCCATAAGATGCTTTTAAAGGGACTTTTATGATTATGCCCAAAGAATCATGCTTGTTTCATTTCCAAGAATCTTCTCTCGGCCACATCCTTTGAGGGGTGGTGTGGGAAGGAGGTTAGAAACTCATGTAAACCAGACTTAAAAATTGCAATACTTGGCAATGAACTAAAAGTGAGTAGATGAGTGTGGCCTCCTCTCTCGGGCCCTCTGCATAAGGATGTTTCTGACATAAAACAGCATAATTTGGGAAACTGACCGATGGACCGAGCAGGGGCAGTCGTGACAATCAATATAGTAGCTATGTGTATCACCAAAGCTGAGTTTCTTTCCTAATTTTGGGATTAAGACTAAATACAAATAGAATGTCTAATATTTCCTTCCTGGCCCCCAGTATTACATCTGTCAATCTTATTTTGAAAATGCACTGGTGGACTGTTACAGGTTCTTAAGCAAAAGAGAAATGTGTCAAAATCTGTGTGTCAGGAAGTCGAACGTGACCTTGGAGTGGGGGAGACCAGGAGCAGGCGGGCACAGGAGGGTTGGGGCGCGGAACGAAGGATCACGGCAGAGGAGGTGGACAGTTTGCTAACTCCCTCAGGGGGCCGAGAGGGAGGTTTGCCAACAAGCAGTCACCCTTTCCCGAACATCCTAAATGACAGTGACCGCCCCTCCGACAGCAACGCGGGACAGCCTACGCCCATCACTCAGAAAGAGTGAACCCAAGGGGGGACGGGAAGAGAAGGAAATAGCGGAGAAGTCAAGGCGGCCAAGCCCAGCCCTCCACTGCCTGGAAATTAAGGGCGCCCCGGGAAACCGAAAGCCAAGGGAGAAGCCAAGGAAGAAGAAGTTCGCTCCTCAGGAGCTCGTGAGAAGGCGTGTGACAGGATCGGGACCCATTTTCCATCCTCGCTTCAGGAGCCGCTGCTGGAAAAACTCTTTCAGGCAATCTGTCCAGAAGCAAACGCACCACGCGTGACGCTGGAAGATGAGGACTCGCGCTGCCTCCTGCAGAGGGAAAGGGGAAGGGGGTGGGAGGCAGGCTGGGTCCACGTCCGAACCCCAGCTCACTTCCGAGCCATGAGCTTGGGCAAAACGCTTTCATCTCCGATTCTTAGCCCTTCCTCTGTGCAACACGGGCAACCGCTGTCACCTAGAGGCTCAGCTCCAAGATGAAATGCGGTGACGTTAGCGAAACGGTCCAGTATGGGATTTCACGCTCAAGAGGTTCTCAAGGTCTTAAATATCATTCTCCAGTGTCCACAATACACTACAAATGTTTTCTCCTCGTCTGTCACTTGTCTTTACATTTTGTTGTCTGTTTAATTGTCACCCAGAAGTTTTAAGTGTTTATGTACACAAATAACAACAGTCTTTTCCTTTATGGTTTTGGAGTTTTGTGTCTTGCTTTAAAATATGTTTCCCAAACCCACATTATGAAAATATTCTCCTACGTTTTCTTGAAATGCTTTTTTATAGCATGCGTATATGTATTCTTTATTTTTAGGTATGTTATAAAATAGTGATCTGACTTTATTTTTTCCAAATAGAAGTTGTCTCCACATCCTTAGCTGAATGGTCCAGCCATTTCCCACTGACTTAATTTATACTTTTATGTACGTAACTCTCCATACATGCCTAGGTCTGTTTCTGGTCTTTCTAGGTCCAATCGATCCATTTCATCATTTCTATAACAATACCACAGTGTTAGAATTACAACTTTGGAGAAGGTTTTGACATCTCTAGGACAAATTCTCCACCCCTCATTACTCTTTTTTCCCCTCATTATTCTTTATATCACCAATTTACTAGAATTTGTCTGTATGTTCACTTCTAGATGAATTTTTAGAATCTTTAGACTACCATGAAAAAATGCATTTTCTGTTTCATTGCAATGACAGCAAGTTTAAATATCATTTAAGGAAAACTAATTTATTTACAGTATTGAATCAACTCATCCCACCCTGGAGCATCAGTTGTCTCTTTATTCAAGTATCCTTTTGTGTACTTGAACATTTCTCACTCTTTTTTTTCTCCCTTTTTTCTTTTAATGTCAGTGAGTATTTAGATTGAACATTTCTTAGTTTGGTTTGGTTTGGTTTGATTGTTAATACTCTTGGAAATTGGAATTTTTTCATGGCATTTTATAACTGATTATTGCTGATGTATAGAAAAATTCTATTAATATTTTAACACTCATGCTATATCCAGCAATCTTACTAAACTTTCATTAGTTTTAACACACTTTAAAAAATTGATCACCTTGGGTTCTCAGC
>NW_012154951.1:4584030-4584997 GCF_000956105.1 Propithecus coquereli | reverse complement strand
CCCAAACTGCACCCCAGCCTGGAGTTGGCTCAATCTCTGTCTTAAGATGACTAGCCCCACTCAACCTGGCTAGATAAGGAAAGGGGGAAGACAACTAATTTAGAGCCTCGACGTTGTTTTTTATGCACACGATTAATTCAAAAATTACTTCATTAATAGATTTACTAATGTTGAAACATCCTTGAAGCTCTGGCTTTTTAACTACACTGAAGATTCAATTTGTTAATATTTTTTTTAATTTTTATAAATAATTTTTGTAGAGACAGTGTTTTGCTACATTGACATTAATGCTTATTTAGGATATTTGCATACTCATCACTATATTAACCTATAGTTTTCTCTTCTTTTTTTTTTTTGTACTATCATCACCCTGTTTTATTTCATTGTCAAGTAATGCTAGCCAAGTCAGATGAGTTGGAAAGCTTTCCATCTTTCTCTATGCTCTGAAAACAGCTTTATTGAAATATAACTCATAAATGATACAGTTCACCGATTTGAAGTATACAATTCAATGGTTTTTAGAATATTCACAGAATTGTGAAAAAATCAGTTTTAGAAGAATACCATCATCCCAAAAGGAAACCCAGACCCACTAGCAGTCGCCATCCATTTCCCCTCCATGCCCCGCTCCTCTAACCCTAGGCAACTACTAATCTATTGCTATATGTACCAAAATATGTCATCTGCAAATAGAGGTAGTTTTATTTCTTCCTTTTATTTCTTTTTCTAGCCTAATTGCCCTGGCTAGAACCTCCAGTAAGTACAATGTTGAACAGAAGTGGCAAACGTGGACATCTTTATTTTGTTCCTATCTTAGGTAAAAAGCATCTAGTCTTTCATCATTAAGTATGATGTTAGCTATTGGTCTTTCATAGATGCCCTTTATCAGGTTGAGAAAGTCCCCTGTTATTACTAGTTTTTTGAGTGTTTTTTATCACCAAAGGGTATTGGATTTTGTCAAATGCTT
>NW_012154951.1:4560090-4583980 GCF_000956105.1 Propithecus coquereli | reverse complement strand
TATATTTTTAGTTGTCCGATTAATTTCTTTCTATTTTTAGTAGAGACGGGATCTCGCTCTTGCTCAGGCTGGTTTTGAACTCCTGAGCTCAAACAGTCCGCCCGCCTTGGCCTCTCAGAGAGCTAGGATTACAGGCGTGAGCCACCGCGCCCGGCCTAAAGAATTTTTAAATGACTAAGAAGGAAAGAAAATGAGAGTTAGATACATAAAGCCAAAGATGAAACAGGAGCCAGAATCCAAATAAGTCAGCAAGATTTGGAACAGGAGTCATCGCCTGCTCCCCGTGACCTAGAGAAAGAATTTTAATTGGTGTCTGGAGAGGAGGTAAAATGTAAGGGCATGGCAAAGCAAAAGGGTCAGACTGGAGACCACTGCACAAAGCTGGGACCCATAACATCTACATTCTTAGTATAGACATATATCATCCTAGATATATATATAACCCTCTGCAAAGCAAGAGAGGTAATATACTTGTCTGTCACAGCTTAACTTGTAGGGGGAAGTCTCCTCTGAGAATGCATAGCCACAAGGCAATCCTTATCCACATTGTACAGAACAATTTATACTACTTCCGTAGTTTAAAAGGAAAAAGTCACCTTGTAAATTAAAGGTGAATTCTCTCAGGAGGGACCCAGGCTTCAAAGAATTCCAACAGACAAAGTTCCACCAATCATCAAAAATCACAAAATATAACCCCCCCCAAAAAAAACCCCACTAAGGTGCCAACAATAGGATCAACACAGGTAAAGAGAAAATGAGTGAGTTAGAAGATAAATATGAGGACAGAAGAGAGAAAGATAGAAACTGGGAAAGATTAAAAGGCCTGTAGGATGAGTTCATAAGGTCTAAAAATATTAAATTGGAGTTCCACAAGAAAGGAATAAAGCTAGGCAGGAAGCCTCAGAAAGTAAAAGCAGTGTTTGAACAGTCTCACAGTGGTGAGGATGCAAGTCTCAAATGTTGAAGACCTACTAAAAGAGAAGAGCCATGCTTAATACTCCAGGTTGTCAGTCAGGACCTCTGAAGGGATCTACCTGGGAAGGGGACAAGGAATAGAGCTAGTCATAGCTTTCCCCAAACTGCACCCCAGCCTGGAGTTGGCTCAATCTCTGTCTTAAGATGACTAGCCCCACTCAACCTGGCTAGATAAGGAAAGGGGGAAGACAACATAATTTAGAGCCTCGACGTTGTTTTTTATGCACACGATTAATTCAAAAATTACCAACATGCTAAGAGACAAGTTCAAATAACCAAAACCAAGGGCGGGGAGGAAAGATAGTGGAAATAATCTTCAAGATTTAGTAAGTGAAAAAAAGCAAGAGAAGATTTCATACCATAAATTCTCATTCATTTAACAAAAAAGCATTTATATATATGTCTACAAAAATATGGTAATATTGGATGACTCTTTTGCCGTATTTGAATTTTGTTTTATCATGTGGATGCATTCCTTTTCCAAAAATCTTTTAAAATATCTTTTAAAGAAGAAAATCCTTTACTAGAGTCAAACCCACCTTTTAATTATTTGGCAAATCAGCTTCCTCTCCCTTTTTCACCTTATTTCACTCTCTTAAAAATAAACCATCAGCCAAACCCAACCTCTTGTTTAAGTGGTACTTCACAGGAACTTTGATAAATCAAACTAAGAGAGACTGACAGTGGAGCCAGATTTCAACCACCTTTGCCAGGTTTCTATGTAACTTCCCTCTTTATCAGTCGAGATAATTCGCTTAGAGATTGTTAAGGTTCTGGAGGGAACAGAAGGACGGGAACCGAGTGTTTACATTCTCTCCCCACCCAATCCTGCCCTGTAGCTTTTCACACTGTATAGCTGCTTCTAGTTTGGATAAATTTCTGGTCACAATGGATAAGTGAGGCTGAACACAAAGCTGAACTCTCTCCAAAATAGCTAAGGAATTACCAGGTTGTCACCCCACCAAACATGAAAACTAAAGCAGATGGTTTCAGTGTCATCTTTACCCATGAAAAAGAAATAGGGGTTCTTTTGAGAAAATGTCATGTCTTTGTCTAATGAATACTGTGAGTCTCATAACTGGCCATGTTTCCCTCTTTGCCTTGGCTGACAGAAAACTCGAAGATGAATTTGTGTCCCACCTCGAAAATCTTAGTACACCCCTTGTGGTATCTGTGTCTGTGCACTGATTCTCTGTGCTTTATATTCCTATTCAATTCTGGTTTTTTTCTTTAGACTTGACTTATTTGTGTTCTTTTAAAACCATTCTGTAGTGAATATATTTTTTGAGCCATTGCAAATGCTTTTTAGAATGATGTAAGTTTTACCCATAAATGAAAACAGGATCTGATTGACCATATTGGCACATTGATTTACATCCACTTATCAAGTTTGATTTACAACAAACTTATTTTATTTTTAAATTAGTAATATTTATTGAGCACTTACTATACACAAGGCACTATTCTGGCCCCAAGGATATAGCAAAGAATAAGACACACACACACAAAAAGTTTGTCCTTTTGGGATGTCCATTCTAGTGAGGGAATAGATAATAAACAAATAAAAAGCAGCTGGGCACCGTGACTCACCCCTGTAATCTCAGAGCTTTGGGAGGCTGAGGCAGGAGGATCGCTTGAGCCCAGGAGTTCAAGGTTATAGTGAGCTATGATAGGGCCACTGTACTCCAGCCTGGGTGACAGAGCAACATCCCGTCTCTTAAAAAGAGAAAAGTAAATACATGGTGTGGTAGGTGGTGATAATGCTAAGGAGAAAAATATAGCAAGTTACGTGAGGAAAGTAATGTGGAAGAAAGTGATGCAGAGGATGTGAATATCGTGGTCAAGCCAGTCCTCTCCAATAAGGTGGCATTATTGATGATGAGGGTTTGGTTGTTGTTTTTTTTTTCAGTGCTCTACACATTCGGAGAAACTTCTCTACTAACAAGCTATAATGATCCCCTATAGTGTTGATGATGGGGTTTTAATCTCTCTTCCCCCCTCCCTTCCTCTTGCGACCATCCTTGTTTATACTACCCTGGTATTCCCTGGATGTGCCCAGTACACATCAATAACTGATCTCCTACATTCCGCTTCTTAAAGTCTATTCCATCCTCTGCACTGCAGCCAGAGGGGTCTGATTAGGTCAAACCCCTGAAAAAGCTTACATTTTTTTAACCTGGCACTTAAGGTCCTTCAAGAGCTGATCCCATCGTGCTCACTCCAAAAGTACAGCGATACGGTGATACTGGCATATTTCCTCTCCCGCACGCGTGCCCCTAGACTTCCCAGCTCCGTGTCTCAGTTCTTGCATTTCCTCTGTCAGCCTTCAGGATCCAATTCCAGTATCACCTCCCCTGGGAAATCTTCCAAAGTGCCCCAAGAGAAATTAATCAGCCTTTCCTTTGAGGTCCTAGAACCTTGTTCAGGTAACTACTGCAGCACTCAAAGCATCATCCAGTGGTCAGTTATGTAACTGCGCATGTGTCTGTTTTCCCTCCAGGATTATGACTTTCTGGAAGGTCTTAGAGATGTAGCAGGTGTTCAATAAATTGTGACTATATCAATTAATTGTTAAAATTAATAACTTTGCAGCCAACTCACATACATTGTCTCTTTCATCTTCGTGTGAACCCTATGAAATAGCAAAGGCACTTACTTTTCCTATTTGTCAGTTAAGGAACCTGAGAACCAAGACAGGCTAAGGGATTCATGGCTAAATAAATGGCAGAGCTCAGACTAGAAATTCTAGTGTACTTGTTGGATCACGCATGCTGGCTCAGTTTAAGCAAAGACATTGTAAGGAGGCAGGAACCGCAAATCACAAAAGAATTCCAAACACCTCTCCAAATAACAATGACAAGAAAATGTCAAAGGTACCAGGATAGTTCAACTAGACTGGCCTTAAAACGAAACCAACAAACAAGCAAAGAAGCCTACTATTTCCAACGTGTACGCTGAAATCAGAGTTGGCCTTCAGTAGTAATGGTAGGAACCTGTACCCATGGGAAGTAAGCTTGCATAAGAACCCTCGGATTATTGTGTTACAGGAGGAGGGTCAAAGTCTTGTCAACTGGAGGAATATGCCTGTCTCACTGAAGAGGTTCCAGGACACGGGAATTTCAGTGGTAAAACAGAAAAACTCCTAGGCAAACCAGAACAATTTGGTGATCTGCATAGAAGATTCTGTTGTTTCTGGGAAAGATTAATGTTGACCTTGGGAGGATTGCTTTAGAATGCCTCCCATAAGGTTGTCTTCCAAGCCAGTTTACGGTCCAGGCAAGAAAAATAACCTTGTTATTTAGTGGCGCCTTGGTTTTGAACAAAAAATGGCATTACCTCAATGAAATCTGAATGACTTTCGTACCTTTTCAAAAACGCATATTCCCTTCAAGGGAAAAGATTTTTTTCACCAATAAGAATATATGAAAGAATGTGCCAAGAACTAGGAAGGCAATTCCTAAAAAGATGTTTTAAAGTATTAGAAGCATCCCCTAAGGATGTCAAAGGAGCTTTTCTAAATGGATCATGCATTTGAATGCCTGTCTCTGGAATATTTGTTTATGAAAATAAAAAATTAGCATTATTAACTTATAAATATTTAGTAGGTATGAAAAGACCTGCAAGTTAACATTGTCATTAAAGCAATAAGCAGAGATGGCAGGCTGTCAGAGGCTCAGCCACTTTGCTGATTTCCAATGAATGGTGATATTTTAATATGCACATACATCTCAATTTCTTTTACAATTTCTTTTACAATTTTTTTCTTTTCTTTTACAATGGAGAAAGATCAGAGCTCTCATCTAAGGCATCCATAGAAAGGAAGAGCTGTGGCCAAATTCATTAATCATGACTGGTTTATCTGGCCACAGACAACACCAATTGTTCATGTGTTTTTACAAGTGAGGTAATCAATCTTGATTAAAGCCATGAGTCACAGGTAAATGAAAATGTTGGAGCCATTTGCATTTCCATTGGCCTGTCTCAGTTTCACAGAGCTTGCATTTCAAAGCAGGAACTCAGACTTGGGCAACACTTTCATGTACTGAAACCTGCAATGAATACCAGGGATCTAAGTCAATGAATGGCCGTCTTTCATTATGTGAGCATAAAGGAGCTTTCGAATACTAATTTATTAGTACCTTCCTTGATACTACTGTACACAAGCCCCTGTTTGGTGTTTAGCTGTAAGTGATGTGTAGAGTAATAGCAAGCCAAATAAATAAATAAAGCACATGAGGAAAGCTGCTACGATGAGCCCCTAAACAGACGCATCCTTGTGATTCACCTTCCAATACTAGGAACAGCTATTCATTGAGTGCTTACTGTGTGTGGTGCCAGGCATGATTCTAAGAGTTTCATGTTTATTGCTTCATTTTACTTTCCATAACAACCCAACAAGTAGATGTTGTTTCTTATCCTGATTTTTACAGAAAAAAAAACTGAGACACAGAGAAATCAGGCAACATGCGCTCCAACGCTGCACTGGGAGGTGTGGATCTCAAAGCGGGGAGGCATCCTGCCCTTCTCTTTTTCAGGGATTCTAGTCGTCTCTCAACTCTGGCCATCACCACCACCTCCACCCTCTGTACTAACTGCTCCCCAAGCCGTTCCCCGTTGAACATCTTTCGGACTGCGATCTCAAGGCGCCTTCAACTCAATGCAGCCCAGAATGGACAGATCACCTCTGCCTCCAGACCTAGTGGTCCTCTTTTTGCATGCGTATTGTTGTAGTTTGTAATTCCCCATCACCCACCCGAGCCTGGTGGTGGTGTTCTCTTCTCTCCATTCCATGTGATGTTCAGTCACGTGGATCTCCCTCCACCGTGGCATCATCCCCGTCCACCCTCCTGTCCTCTCATCAGGCCTCTTCCATGGTCATGGCAAGGACGTATCAGCAGGTCGCCCCGGCTCTCTGTGTCTCTGCTCCAACTCAGCCTCTATTCCTTCGTCTGGTTAATCTTTCCAAAAGGCAGCTCTGATGGGTCAGAATGCCACAGTCTTGCAGCTGCCAAGTACTCCAGCCACAGGACGGCCTTCAGAAAGGTGTACTACCCCAATTCTACAAAGGAGTCTAGTGTCATACCAAAAGCCACAGAGCTAATGAGATCTCAAACTCCATCCACTGCAATATGTGCTGCCTCCCATTCAGAAAAGTTCCATGTTTTCCGCTTGAGTACCGAATTTAGGAGGAACTCCTCACTCTGGCATTCAAGGTCCTTCCAGAGCTTGGTTCCCAACCAACCTTTCCAATGTCATCTCCCACTTAGCCCCTAGTTAATGGCCAGAACATGTTCTAACAGAAAATGTGAAGAGAAGAGAGGTTAAAAAAAAAAAAAAAAAATTAAGTGGCAAGGCTATTATTTTATCCCAACACAAGGACATTTTGAACCAAAATTTGTTATTATTTGTCCTACTGGTGAAGAAACACATCTTAAAGGTTATTCTCTCTGACTGCACAAGGAGGCTAAGAGAATAGATGTTCCAGCTAGTTCTCATTCCCCTTGTTTTTCCCCAAAGGATTCTTTAATTAGTCCATTAAATGAGACATTCGTCACATTTTTATTACAAGAAAATGTGCAAAAGCGCTTCTAAAGGCCCACGTCGACAGACTCTTTCTGCACGTGTGCAAAGTTAAACCAGATACTTCTGAGCCCCAGAGCTAATGTGCATTCCCTCCAAGGTGGTGTCGGTGTTGGGGGTGGTTGGGGCGAGTGTCAGGCGAACAAGCTGTAAGCACCAGGGTGTAGATTCCCAGTCAAGGTTGTGTTTCTTCTTCATTTCAGCAAAAAAAATATTCATTACTTTTTTTTCTGATTTTTTAATAGACTATTTTTTAGCAGCAAAATTGAGTAGAAAGTACAGAGATTTCCTATATACTCCCCACTCCACACAGATATAGCCTCACCCATTGTCAACATTCCCCACCAGAGTGGTACATTTATTATGATGAATGAACCTACATTGACACATCACCACCCAAAGTCCACAAGCATTAATCTTTTAAATGCATATAAATTCCTCTATATTATGCTATTTCTAGAATATAAATTTCAGATGTTAAGTGGGGAACTATTGCACTCCATGCTCAGCCAAAGCGAGCTTGTTATCGTTCCTAAATCGAGCAGCTCTACCTTCAGGTAATCACCACTTTCCTTTCTAAAGTGCCATAAACCACATGCTTAATAATCCTTTTCTGGAGTTTTGCTGGGCATTTGGCAAAATTTTCTCCATGCGTGCATTTCTCATTATTGATAATAATAACAGCCTGCTTTAGCGTGCACTTACTATGCTCCCTATGCTAAGTGCTTTACAGATCTCATTTAATTCCCTAACAGCCCAGGAAGGGCTGTTACATTCCCATCTTACAGTTGAGGAAATAAGAGACTCGAAGAAGTGAGACAACTGTTAAGTGCTGGAGCTGTAATAGGAAGCCAAGCCTATCTGATTTCACCCCCTTAAGTTGCAAGTACCTATCTTGAAGGGATGCTTTTTCTTTTGAGCCCCAAAGACTTTGAAAGGAAGTGCTTCCCATTCACATGAATGAATATCTTTTCATTCATCCCCAGCACCCAAGCCAGGACATAGTTTGTTAAATGATAAACTAGCATTCCCCATGATTGAGTCTAAAATATCTTAAATTCTGCCCAATTCATAATCCACACTTGACTCTTTAATATATCATGTGCCTCTTAACTTTACAGATGTTAAAAATGCTCAGGTTGATTTAAAAAATACCTGCTGTGGATTGAATTGTTTCCCCCGCAAAGTTCATACGTTGAAGCCCTAACATCCAGTGTGGCTGTATTTGGAGTAAGACGTAATTAAGGCTAAATGAAGTCATAAGGGTGAAGCCCTAAACCTCTAGGATTAGTGTCCTTCTATGATGAGACACCAGAAAGCTCGTTCTCTCTCTGCCATGTGAGGACACAGCAAGAAGGTGGCCATCTACAAGCCAAAAATAGAGCCCTCACCAAGAACTGAATTAGCAGCTGCCTTGATCTTGGACTTCGCAGCCTCCAGAATTGTGAGAAATAAATTTCTATTGTTTAGCTACCCTGTCTGTAGTATTTTGTTATAGCAGGTCAAGCAAAGTAAGACAATATTCAGACACTTTTTCTCAGTCATTCCTCTTAAAATGCCATGTCCCCAGGCCTGATGTATGAGCTCCCCACGTTTACTGCAAAGACCTTCTGAGACAATCTTAGAAACATTGCACAGAAACATCACTATTGTCCATGACATAAACTAAGCAGAAATATGCTAACTAGTCCTTTTGTTAACAGAATGTGAGCCCATTCAACTATCTATACTCAGTGGATGTTGAATATATTTTTATTTACTTCCTGCTGTTTTCTTCCTCTGAGATCGGTAAATGTTATTTACAGCACAATGGTTCAGTTACTCTGTCCCTCTAATTTATAGGAAAGATTACCATTGTATTACAGCTTTAATGCTTGCTTAAGCTAGAAATACTAACTTTAAAAGAATTATTATTATTGTTGTTTGCTTGAAAATGTAAATTTTGTTTTATTTCACAACAGCTATATACTTTTTCTTTTTTAAAAAGTGTTTATTTTTGAAGAGTGTTGAGGGTTGAAGAGTGTCCCCCCAAAATTCATGTCCACCCAGAACCTCAGAATGTGACCTTATTTGGAAATAGCGTCTTTGCAACTGTAATTAGTTAAGGATCTTGAGATGAAATCATCTTGGATTTAAGGTAGGCCCTAAATCCAATGGTTAATGTCCTTCTAAGACAAGAGGACACAGGATCACAGAGGAGAAGACAGAGATTGGAGTGATGCATCTGTAAGCCAAGGAACACCAGGAGCCAACAGGAGCTGGAAGAGGCAGAGAAAAATTCTCCTTTAGAGCCTTCAAGGGCGACATGCCCCTGCCAGCGCCTGGCCTCCAAAACTGTAAGAGAATAAATTTCGGTTGTTTTAAGGCACAGAGTTTATGGTAGTTTTTTTTCTTTTAACTCCTCACTGACTTAAAGCTCAAGTTTGTGAAAATTTGTCACGGCAGCCCTAATGTAGGTAATGCTTGCGCATGGTTAAATTATACGTAAAGATATATAGCAAAAAGTCTGATTATCCTCATCCACCTGGTATTCGACCCTCTGTTCTCTGTACCTCTAGGAAACCAGTGTCACTAGTTTCTTAGGTATCCTTCCAGAATTTTATATATATTTTATATATATATATATATATATATATATATACACACACAATGAAATGTGAATACATATTCTTATTTCTCTTATTTCCTTATGCAAAAAGTAACATTTTCCAAAATGCTCTTCTGTACCTTGTTTTTTCACTTAGCCATAGATTATATTTTAGAATTTTTTTCATATTGTTACATAGAAAGTGTCCTCATTTATTTTCAGCCAGATTACATTAATTGCATGAACAAACTATCATTTATTTAAACAGATTCCAATCGACAATTTTGTTCTTTCCAATCCCTTGAAGCTTAAACAGTGCCGCAGCGAATGATCTTGTATGTACATCATTCTACACATACGGTTTCTACAGATAAATTCTCAGAAGTACAAGTGGTGAGCCAAGTAAGAGCATATATTCCCAGTGCACCCCACAGGGATTGAACCTGCATAAACATCCCAACAGCAACATATAAGAGCATCTGTCTCCTCCAACCTCACCAACAGAGTGTGTTACCACACTTGTGACATCTTGCCAGTCTGAGAGATAAAAATGATAGCTCAATGTCATTTTGTTTTTCTTATTAATGAGTAAGGTTGAGCATCTTCCTATAGATTTAAGAACCATCTACACTTCCTTTGCTTTAAACTACGTTTATTTATTTATTTACTTAAACTTATTTTTGCCCATTTTTTCTGATGAATTTGTTCTTTTTCTCATCAATTTCTAGAGGGTTTATATCCTTTGTCTATGCTAAAATTTCACCCATTTGGTTATTTGCTTTTGTTAATGATGATAACTTTTTAAAATTAGAAATAAATTATTCCACATTTTCTTTTAAAAAAAGAAAGAAATTATTCCATATTTATGTTTTATATTTTTATAATTTTATTTTGTACAGTAAAATCTTTGACCTCTTTGGAATTTACCCCATTATATGGTTTTCCAGTAGGTACTTTGCCTATTAGTGAATTTTGCCCCTCTTTTTCATGTTCTTTCTTATATGATCTTTGTATAAATGCTGTGCTAATTCCTTTTCTTTTTTAATACCAATCATTTGATAGGTTGAAATTTCCTAGACCATCCGTTAGGGAGGGACAGGAATGTGCTAGTATAGCTCTTCAGGATTTAAAACCTAGAGGGCTTTCCTGCTACCACAAAGACAGACTGCTTCCTGCAAAAATGGCTTTACAGTGTATTTTTATAACACTACCTCCACGGCTTCTCTGAATATAACTGGGTCTAGGAGAGCCTCTGCTCCCAGCCTACATTTCCCAGTTCCCTCATAGGTGGTTGCAAACAGGAACTACAGCTTTCGCGCTTTAGGGTGAGCCCTTCCTTCAGGAAGCATATTTTTGCTGGTACTTTCTGAGATGTGCCACCACTGGGCCATCCCACCACTCTGGGTGCTTCTCTTGTACAGAGAAGGCTGAGCATCCCTAATCCAAAAATCTGATATCTTAAATGCTCCAAAATCCAAAACTTTTTGAGCACCAACATGATGCTGCAAGTGGAAGATTCCACACCTGACTCATTTGACAGGTCACAGTCAAAACACAGGCATACAACACACAGTGTATTCAGGGTCCCCAGTGGAAAAAAAGACCCTCCCAGTCCCCTTCAGCTGTGATGTATCTTTTCCACACAAGCCCAGATTCCCCCATGCAAGCACACCCACACCGGGTAATAAAACGGCCCGTGTGCAGGCCAGACACCCCAACGGCAGGTTCCCCGCGGTGCCCCACGTGGGCCAAGACCTATGTGCATTACTCACTGTGGGTTTTATTTTTCGCTTTTTCTCTGTACTGCAGTATAAATATATTGCTGAAAATGTCAAAAAGGACTGCAGATTCCTAACAGTGATAGGAAAAAGAGGAAGCATTTACGTTTAACTACATACACAGAAAGCCAAGCTGTTGGAGAGACTGGACAATGGTCTAAGTGTGAATGACCACCACGTATGACCTGGAGAAAGAGGATAAACTTTGAAGGCCTATGCTGAAAGGGATGAATGGAAGTTAATGATAAAAGGAAAATCAATGCATAAAGCTAAAAATGAAGATCTCAATTTTTATTGTATTGAAAGAGTGGCTCCGTCCACATGGAAGTGAACATGCTTGATCAGCTTACAACTCAATGGTACGCTGATCGTGAAATGAGCAAAGATCTATCGTGATGAGCTAAAAATTGAAGGGAACTGTCAATATCAACAAGCAGGTCGAAGAAATTTACGAAAAGACACAGCATTAAATTTTTAAAGATTTGTAGTGATGAAGCATCTGTTGATCACAAAGCAGCAGAGAAATTCATTGATGAGTTTGCCAAGGTCATCACTGATGAAAACCTGACACCAGAGCAAGTCTGTAACGCCGATGAAACTTCAGGGTCTTGGCATTATTGCCCCAGAAAGACACCGGCTACAGCTGAGTGTCTTTCTGAGACAGTCCCTACAGGAATTAAAAATGCCAAGGACAGAATGACTGTGCTGGGAAGCGTTAATGCAGCAGGCACGCTGAAGTGCAAGCTTCCCGTGACAGGCAAAGGCTTGTGTTCTCTCTGTTTTCAAGGAGTGAATTTCTTGCCAGTCCATTACTATGCTAACAAAGAGGCATCGGTCCCCAGGGATCTTTTCTGATTGGTTTCACAAATATTTTGCACAAGCGGCTTGTGCTCACTGCAGTGACAGCTGGACCAGATGACAACTGCAAGATTTTGTTATTCCTTACAACTATTCTGCTCATTCCCTCATTCTCATCAAAAATAATGTTTATGCTGTGTACTGTCCCCAACTGTGACTTCATTAATTCAGCCATAGAACCGGGGTATTCCTAGAGCAGTGAAGAGTAAACATAAAAACCTTTCTTGAATAGCACGCTAGCAGCAGTGCACGGAGATGTGGGTGTGTGTGTGTAAGGTTTTCAAAAGTAGTGTGACATTAGGGATGCCATATATGCTGTTGCCAATGCTTGAAACACAGACACAGTCGTGCGTGCCTGGCACAACCTCTGGCCTGTGACTGTTCAGTGATGATGATGAACAAGGCAGTGACTGGGGGATTTCGTATGTCTCCAGAACTGTGATGAATAAATGTCTGTTATGTATAAGCCACCCAGCCCACGGTATTATGTTCTAGCAGCCCAAATGGACCAAGTTGCTAAGAGAACAGGCTTCGAAAAGAAAGAGACTCAGGCTTGAAACCCGGCTCTGCCATTCACCAGCTGAGTGGCCTGTGCAGTCCCATCGCCTCTTCAAAGCCAAGTTTCCTGTCTGTTGTACTCATTTCATGAGGCTGCTGTGACAATTCAGTGAGCTGAGCATGGGGAGAGAGAGGCAGAGAGAGACGGACAGCCCCTAAAGAAATACGCAAGCCGGTTCCCAGGCAAGGTGGAAGAGAAGCCAGCTTGGAGGTTCATCAGGAGGCCAAGCTGGCAGTGACTGCTCGTGACCTACACTCATGTCCCCTCCTGAGCCTGACACCAGTCAACAGCGACAGCTCAGTGATACCCCACCCAACTCACCCCACCCAACCCCAGGCTTCCTTAAATATCTGACACTGGTTTTGCAGAAATTTTGCCTCCAACATTCAGATGTCAATCAATGTTAACATTCAGCTGAAGGAGTAGGGCCAAGCCTTTCTTGCCCCAGGTCCAGCTGGGCACAGCTAACCTCAAGTGACTCCGGGCCAGCCAAGCTGACACATCGCGCATTCTAACAACATCAACTGCAGAACAACTCAAGGAGCACAGACGATCTTGCCTACACAGTCAGTCTTCAACTCAAATCAAATTGATCATTCATCCATTCAATAAATATATATCCCCACCTCTACGTACAGAGTGCTATTGGGCTAGGGTACAAAGATGGCCACATGTCACTGTGTTTTTGCACATGCTGGTTTCTATTTCAGGAATGTTTTTCTGGCTCCCACCACCATCACCACCTCCCCATCTGCCTGCTCCCCTCCCATCTAGCTAATTTCATCCCTCAAGGCTAAATTCAGGTACCTCTCCTCTTGGCCACCCCTCCTGGTCCAGACGCCCCTCTGCTTTGCTCCCACGTGTACACCCTGTGATCAGCTCTGCCGTGTGCTTGGCCTCTGGTATGGTAACCACCTGCCTCCTGGTCTGCCTTTCTCTCTAGATGGAGGGGAGGTATTGGTAGCATATATGATATATACACTGTGTGCATATATACGCAGTACCAACCCAGTTCCCCCAGTGCCTCAAAATGTAGTTAAAGCTTGATAAATATGTGTTGAATGGTTATCAGCAACCCAATTTCTCCATTACTGATTCAAAAACTGTGTTAAGTCTGAAAACTTGGCCCATAATATATAGAAAAGAGCCCCTGCTACCTGTTCTGAAAATATTCAGCCAAATGATTGTAAAGGTCATGTATGTAAAAATACCCTAGAATGCGAAGCACATGGCAGGAACTGCGTAGACAGTAGCTGTTATGGTATCGTTGCTATTATCACTTTGACGATGGTAATGATAAAAAGATATTTAAATTTGGCTAGAGGAGGGGACTGGAGGTCAAGAGACCTGGATTTGACTTTCAACCACGACTTTTGAATTAGTGCTGTGGCCTTGGGCAAGCCCTGTGGACTCTGGCAGGATTGGGATCTGTAAATTGGGAGCAGAGTTCAGGTTAATCTCTGAAGGCCTTTGCAAGTCACTCTGAGTCTGTAACAGGTGACTCCTCCAGGGACACAAGCCAAGCCTGTAGCCCCCAACACAACTCCCTTCCAGACTGAAGCACCGATTTGATTCAGTTTTGAGTTTATTCAGTGAGCCTCAGGGCAAATTTTTCTTCTCGTTCCTTTTTCTCATGTAAGTTTTCTACTTTTTCTTCTGTGACCATGCTTTGCTTTTGTAACTACAACAACACAAGAACCCTATACACAAAAGAAGTTTTGGAGTGGTTTTTTCCCCCCCATCTCTCTGGTTTCCAAATTTCAACCATGAAAAGATATTATTTGCATAAGAAGGAAAGTAAAGGCAATTATGGCTCATGCCTTCTCTTTTCCTCGCTTCCACCCTAGCACACCTGAAATATGCCACCAGGATCTCCAAACTTCAGCAGGAACCAAGAGCCAAGAACCATCTGAGAGATTATTTTAATTTCTCTTTCTCTCCTCTCTTTTTTATTGCCTAGAGTGGGGAGAAAACAATTAAATGACTTCTAAAGAGGATTTTACCTTTGCTCTTGGTTGGGGTCTAAATTGTACTGGAGAAAAATGTTCTTCAATGGGATTTTTAAATTCAAATCAACACATTTCTTTTCCCAATAGATTATAGAATCTCTGAGAGAAGGAACTCTTTCCCAGTCATTCTTCTATCCCTCATACTGTCTGTTGAGTTACCTGTAACAGGTAACTGATGCTCCATCATTCATTCAACAAATTTTATTTATTGTACTGAGTGCCACCAATTCAGTGAGATTCTGGGGAATAAAGACCAGGGCACGGGCTCCGCCCTAAAGAATCTCCCTCCAGGCCTCCTCCAATCTTTGTGGAGGAAACTAATCAGATGGATCCTAAAATCCCATCTCACCTCCTGCCCTTATCCCACAGGAGGCGAGGCTCTGCCCCTCAAGGAAGACTGGCAGGATAAGAGCAGAGAACTGGCTTTCTGGTAGAAGAGACAAAAATCTCTAACAGCATCCTTGTTGATTCTGGGGGAGTCTGATCAAAATCCTCAGTGAAGCTCCCCATCATCAACATATTACTCCTGCCACATGCCATCTGGAAAAACTGGGAGAAAATGGCTCATACACCAGAGTCCTGATTACTGGAGGCCTCTGTAGGAAGCCATAGGATCATTCATCCTTCCAACAAATGCTAACTTATTACCTACCGTGGGCCAAGCACAGACTTGACTCCGGTGGCACACAGATGAAAGGCTGCAGTTAGTGGGAAGAAAGAAATGCAAACAAACAATTTTGCAATACGAAAATTTCTGGGAAGCAAATGGGCCAGATATTTAATAGCAGAGAGGTTACGATAGAGATGCAGGAAGGCTCAGACTCTTTGGGGCCGTCCCAGAGTCTAGTACACAGAGGAATGCAATAACATTCTCTGTGCTGGTGAATGCAACATTTGTGGAAGGAAAATGGGATGATGGAGACTTGAAAGACAAAGAGGAGGCAGGGGAAGAAGGCATCCTAGGCAGAGGAAACCCTGCGTGCAAAGGGAGATGGCAAGCCAGAAGAACCACAGGGACTGGGAGAGAAATTCAGGGGGAAACCGGGTAGGAAGGTGAGGCTTAGCAGGAGTCAGGAACCAGATCATGGTGAATCCTGGTCTGTGTGGAAAAGAGACTGTCCTATGTCCCATAGCACTGGAGTCACTGAAGAATTCTGAGCAGGGGAGGGACACATCTAAGTTGGGAGAGAGTTTCAAAGAAGGAATAGTCAGTAGAGTGGTTAAAGAAAAACAACAAAAGGAAGAGCTATAAAATGCCCATACTTTGGATTTGGAGACTGGGAGGTGATTTGGGTCATCCTGGCATCTGTCAGGCAGAGGAAATCTTTGGAGAGGTGAAAGGCTACCGCAGGGAGACAGGTAAAGAGGGTGTCTGTTATAACAGGGAAGGCGAAAAGGGACAGGGTCTGAACCAGGGAGAGGCAATGGTGACGGAGAGGAGAGGGACAGGTGGGAGAGAGATTTAAGGTGCAGAATTGACAGAATTAGATAGGTCACTCCATGTGGGGAGTAAGGAACAGTGAGGGCAGAGAAATGACATTGAATTTGGCCATGAGGAAGTCACTGGCATCCTGGACAAGAGAAGTTTCTAGGTAGTGGTATAGGAACAAAGAATAGTGTGGGACAGACAGAAAGTGGAGACAGCTACTTCTAGGAGTTTTGTTAGGAGAGGAGCAGACACATAGGGCAATAGCTGGAGGCTGCTGTAGGTCACGGGAGGGTCTATAATGTACAGATGGGGACATTATGGCACATCTGTATGCTGACGGGAATAAGCCAGGAAAGGGAGGGAAATTGCTGAGGCAGGAAAGAGGACCTGCAGGGTGGGGGCGAGCAGGATTGGCCCGGGAAAGAGTGCAAAGAGGTCATGGGAGGGAAGGCGGGGAGTGTGGATGTGTGGGCACGAGGCAGGCCGAAGCATCTTTTCTGTTGGCATTCAGTTTCTCAGTGAAATAGAAAGCGATATCATGAGCCGAGAGTGAGGATGGGAAGGAGGTGTTAGACATTCAAGGAGGGAAGGAGAAGGTATGCAAGCAACCTCTGGGAGAGGGAGAGAGGGAGCCAGGCCAGGGCAGCGATGTATATAGACTGGAGAAGACAGTGGCGAGCCAGGTGCCTGCGGTGTCTGTGGATGGATGTGGGGGTGACCAGGAGGTCAGCAAATGAAAAGGAGAACAAAAGGATGGGGTACTGAGAAGAGGGGAAGAGCCCCAATGGAACTCAAAGTCTCAATGGGAAGCATGGGGAACACCACCCACTCTGGGTTGTGGGGTGCACAGAAAGAAGCCCCTCCTCTCAAAAAAGCTGCAAGGTAAATGGGGTCTTCAAGCCGGAGCCTGGTTTCCATTCAGGTTAGGAGGCGGAGAGTTGAAGGGAGCGTGTCAACGAATGGGGGGACTCCACGGGCCGCCATGGGAAATGTTAGGAGAGAATTCAGCAGCTATGAGAAAGGCACTGAAAAGTTCCTTTCCAATTGATGAGCGGGGTCCTCTCCTTTTCACCTTTGCCATCGAAACCAATGTAGGTAAATACTGGTTGAACGAATGATATGAATGGACGAGTGATGCAATCACCAAAGGGATGATCCCTGGGTCATCAGGGGTCATTGCTATGGTTTGAACGTGTCCCCCAAAGTTCATGTGTTGGAAACTTAACCCCCAGTGCAACAGTTTTGAATGGTGGGACTTTTAAGAGGTGATCAAATCAATGCCATTATTGTGGGAATGGGTCCATTATCACGAGAGTGGATTTGTTATAAAAGCAAGCTCGGTCCTCTCTTGCTCTGGCTCTTGCCCTCTTTTTCCCTTTTGCCTTCTGCCAAGGAAAGATGCAGCAAGAAGGCCCTCACCGGATGCTGGCGCCATGCTCTTGGACTTCCCAGCTTCCAGAACCATGAGCCAAATAAATTTCTGTTCATTATAAATTACCCAGTCTGTTGTTATTCTGTTACAGCAGCACAAAATGGACTAAGGCAGTCATGCAGTGCCCTTTCCCTCCTCAAACTAAGAGTTTGTCCCCAAATAAACCATAAAGCTCTAATCTCTCCCTCCCCAGGAACACCAAGACGTAGTTAATTTGCATTCCTGGAAGGCAAAATTGTATCTGCCAATGATGTGGTACCCTTCCCTGCCTCTCCTCTCCCCCCCTACATACACACAGGGCACCAAAACTCACTGAAAAAAACATAATAACTCACCAAGACACAGAAACCTAGAGCACCTCCCTCCCTTTCTTCCTGGAGGGCAGGCTGGAGTTTCCAGCTAAGGAAATGCACAAATGCCAAAAAGGCACCAAGAAATGAGAGTAACTATTTACATAGTTCCATCAGGCATCAAGATGATATTAATTTTCCATCTACTTCTGGGTTTTAAATACCTAACCCCTGCCCTCTGCCTCCACCTTATAGACGGGGATTTTCACTGTGTCTAAATCTTATTTACATTCTCCACTCCTTATTCCAAATCACTGAGACCTGCGGCTGCCCGCACCCTGGTAGCTCCGCTGTGTGTGCTTCAAGCAAGATGCAGCCTTTCCCTGGCCAAGCCCTGGCAAAGCAGCAGCACACAAGCACCCCAAGAGAAAAACAACTCCTCCCCAGGGCTGCTGGATGGGTGCCAGAGGCCTGGTTTTATCAGCAAAACCCAGGTGTCCTCTGTGCTGCCAGGCAGTTGACAAAAGCAAAGAAGAGCGTTAGCCACGGTTTATAATCTCCTAAGGGGCTTGGAAAGCACTGGTATTGCAGTCATCTGATTGTCTACAACCAATACTCAGACAGGGCTTTGCTGTCACTGCTCTGCAGGGCAAGGTGAGTTGAGTGACATAAGCCACTCAGAGTGCTCAGAGGCGTCAGGAAAAGCAAAAACAAGAGGTCATTCTTCTCACTGCAAAAAGATCCAGGCTCTGGAATAGGTGGATTGGGTTGAAATCTTGACGCTGCCACTTGTGTGATTTTGAGCAATGAATGACCTAACCCTGCTGGCATCAGTGTCCCAGCCTCTAAAACGGGCATGTTAACAGAACTCGCCCACTCAACATTTCACGTGGTTGTAGGGGTTCCATCATTCCTGCAAACTAAATTTCAGGCTCCAAAATGGACGTGCTCAGTAACTCTCAGTCTCCCTCCCTTTCCCAGGGAGGTTTGTATTTATGATGACTCTAAACATGGCTGGTGGAATTTGGGTGCAATCAAGCTGGAAATAGGTTTAATACAAACCAAGGCACCCAGGCACCCCCTTGGTACCTAGGAAACAGGAAAAGAGATGATGGGAACAGCTCTCCAGACCTTTCCCTCTAGCAGGCCAACAAAGCCCCTCAAGATCAGCCTCAGTTTCCTCTCAGGGCTCAAATATTTTTTTTTTTTTTTTTTTTTTTTGAGACAGAGTCTCACTGTGTAGCCCGGGCTAGAGTGCCGTGGCGTCAGCCTAGCTCACAGCAACCTCAAACTCCTGGGCTCAGCGATCCTACCCCCTCAGCCTCCCGAGTAGCTGGGACTACAGGCATGCGCCACCATGCCCGGCTAGTTTTTTCTATGTATTTTTAGTTGTGCGATTAATTTCTTTCTATTTTTAGTAGAGACGGGGTCTTGCTCTTGCTCAGGCTGGTTTCGAACTCCTGAGCTCAAACAATCCACCCACCTCGGCCTCCCAGAGTGCTAGGATTACAGGCGTGAGCCACCGCGCCCAGCCTCAGGGCTCAAATCTTGATATTCTCCCACACACTAACTGGGTTCTGAAGGCCAATGTCCTTTCAGGGCTCTCGGCCTTTGCATATGCCATTCCCTCTACCTAGAAAGCCCTTCCTCCTGTTCTTCACTGGACATCCCCAACTCATTCCTAAGAACTAAGCTCAGGGGGCTGTGCCTCCTCCAGGAAGCCTTCCTGGCCCCAGAAAGGCTGACCTGGGTGTCCCCCTCTGTGCTTACCACTGTCCTGGTGTTCAGTGCGCAGATCACTAAACAGCTGCTTGCTGGCCCATCTCCCAGCACACCGGGAGCCTGGAGCCAGGGACTAGACTGCATTCATAAACCAGCATTCAGTGTCCGGCACATACAAGGCACCCGGTATATGTTTGATTCACTCATTCAACAAGTATTTACTGAGCACCTGCTATGTAACGCCTGGCATGCAGGTATCACAGCCAACAAAAGCCACACTCCCCTGTCCTCGTGATGCTTATATTCAAGGGACAGATGATAAAGACCGAACAAAATAAGTATATTACAAGTTGAGTTATAATAAGAGCCAGGATTAAAAACTAAAGCAGGGTAACAGGGAGGAGGATGCACGGGGAAGGGGGTGGCCATTTTGTGCAGGATGGAAAGGGAAGGTGGGGAGGTCGGTGGGGTTTGAACACAGCCTGAAGGAGATGAAGATGGGCCATGAGGATATTTGAGGAAAACGGACCCCCCCCAATTTCATATTCCAGCTCGGTCATGCATTACCCATGTGATGTTAAGGATGTCTCCTAACCTCTTTATGCCTCAGTTTCCTCATCTGTTAAATGGGAATATTATTTGTACCTACTTCATTGAATTGTTGAGAGGTTTGGTTTTTTAAATTGTGGGAAAATCCACCTAACATGAAATTTACCATCTTAACCATTTTTAACTGTACAGTTCAATGAATGGTATTAAGCTCATTAAGTTAAGCAACCTTCGCCTGATCCGTCTGCAGAACTCTTTTTATCTTGAAAAACAGAAACTGCTTTAAACAATAACTCCCAAACCCCTCTTCCCCCAAACCCCGGCAACTACCATTCTCCTTTCCGTCTCTAGAGTTCACTACTCCAGGCACCTCATACAAGTGGAATCATGCAATGTTTGTTCTTTTCTGATGGCTTATTTCACTTAGCATAATGTCTTCAAAATTCATTCATATTGCAGCACGTGTCAGAATTTCCTTCCTTTTCAAAGCCGAATAATATTCCATTAATGTATATACCATATTTTGTTTATCCATTTATCCATCAACAGACAATTGCGTTGCTTCCACCTTTTGGCTATTGTGAATAACGCTGTTATGAACATGGGTGGACAAATATCTCTGTTTTTTAATTCTTTTGGGTATACACCCAGAAATGGATTGTTGAATCGCATGGTAGTTCTGTGTTTAATGTTTTGAGGAACCACCAGACTATTTTCCACAGCAGCAGCACCAATTTGCATTCCCGCCAACAGTGCACGAGGGTTCCTGTTTCTCCACATCCTTGACAATTATTATTTTCTCTCTCTATTCCTCCCTCCCTCCTCCTTCCCTCCCTTTCTTTCTTTCTTTTTTCTTTCTTTCTTTCTTTCTCTTTCTTTCTTTCTTTCTTTCTTTCTTTCTTTCTTTCTTTCTTTCTTTCTTTCTCTGTCTCTCTCTGTCTCCCCCTCCCTCCCTTCCTTCCTTCCTTTTTTTCATGGTAGCCATCCTAATGGGTGTGTATTAAGAGGTTTTGGTGAGTTAAAACTTGCTCTCCAGTAAGTGCTCAATAAATGTTTGCTGGAACTGGTTGGGTTGTGCCCATCTTCCCTGACTCTCTCTCCCTCCCACAGTTGGCCCCAGGCTCCACCAAATGACTCGCCACTGCCTCAGCGGAGGCTGAGTCCTCTCCCTGTGCTTCTTGCCCAGGCGTTCACTGTGCGGGAGGCATGCCCCCTCTCCGCCAGCTCAACTCCTCCCTGTTCCCCGAAGCCTGCTGCGCCCAAGCTACCCCCGGCTGCTCCATTCCTTCCCATCTTCAGGTCTCGCCCAGTCGCAGACTGGCCTCCCCAGTCGTTCTCTCTCACCCGGGTCTTTCCCCCACTGCACGGAGCGCAGCCTGCACTCACCTTGTCTCTTCTTCTGTTCTCTTCTTTGAGTCCTCTACTTCCTTCCCCCTGTCTACCTCGTGGAAACGCATGGCGGCGGGAACCTCTCTGCTCTCTTCACTGGTGAACCGTCCCCCACTAGCACTGTGCCCAGCACACAGGAGGCGCTCAATGCTTGCTTTCTTTTTTTTTTTTTCTTTTTAGTAGCGATGGGTCTCACTCTTGTTCAGGCTGATGTTGAACTCCTGAGCTCAAGCGATCCTCCCGCCTCGGCCTCCCAGAGTGCTAGGGTTACAGGCGTGAGCCCCCGCGCCCGGCCATCGGTGCTTGTTGATTGCATGGATGAATGCATTAATGCGTGAATAAATGACTTTCCCTCCCCAGACAGAATAAACCTCCCTACAATACTTGATTTGCACCTTGACTGTAGTGCGTCCAAGTCACCAGCTATTGTAGTTATTTTTGCACACGACTTTTCATACTAGATTATTTTTCTCCTCGAAGCGGGGATCAGGTGTGCACCCCCCACAATATCTAGGACAGTGCCTGGTGCATAGGGGGTGCTCAGGGAAGGATTCCTGCTGATGTTGGCAATGATGACTGGCCGGCAGGCTTCCTGCTTGAAGCCTCCCCATGAAAGGACAGAGTAGACGAATATAACAGCCCAGGGCCCAGCCAGCCCACCCCACCCCCAGAGATTTTTTAACTGGCATTTCCTCTCCCAATTAATTAAAAAGCCGAAGCAGGATGGAAGTCAGAGGCAGCTCCAGGCCACTGTGGTTGGCCTGATATTGAGCTGGTTTTTTAGCCATCTTCAGACTGACTCCCCACCAGCAGTGTGCCACAGGGAAGGTGGCCTGGGGTAGAAATAGTGCCAGCAGCCCTCAGGACTCCAAGCTATAACAGCTGCTGCTCTCACTGACCAGCAGCTGGCTATGCTGCCCAACGCCACCAAGAGGGGCGAGGGGGGTGATGGGGGCTGGGTATGAGCAAACAGCCACACCCCCATGGAAAGAAGGCTCAGTGATTTTGGGGGGCAAGGCAGAGAGGCTCAACTTCCAGACACATCAAAGAGGGAACGGCAATCTAACACCAGGACCAGGGAAGGAGTAAGGAGCGGTCAGGAGAGAGATAAAACATCAGAAGAGGAAGGGAACTTAGTGCAGCCCGCACAGATGCCAGGCCCCACGCCTGTGTGTCAGTTACTAACTGAGCAGCTTAAAGGAACACAGATTCCACTTGGCCAATCACATTCAGGGTCATTTCTGCCCACGTAGCGTCCACCCTGCGGCCAGAGTCAGGCACGTCCCAGGCCCAGGTAGACTCAGAGACATGTCACACTGCCACAAAGAGTTTAAAGTCCTCATAATATGTTCTTGATCTGCTCCCCAATTCCCCATCACCATGGAAACCAAATCCCCTATCAAAGGGGGGTGGGAGGAGACGATTCCATCTTACCCAGGGGCCTTGTCCATTGGCAGTCCGAGACTTACACCACCATCCGTCGTTCTGCACTGCACTCGGAAGGCCCCAAATTACCTAGGTGTTTATATCGTGGAGGCAGTGTTACATCAGAGTGGTTCCAGAAAGAACAATGGTTTGCTGAAGCAGTCCACTGGGTAAGTTCCCAATCAGTGACCCGAGGAGCCTTGGCCAAGAACAAAGAGAGAGGTTCAAAGGCAACCTGGATATGTTCCTGCCCCTCTGAGCTTACTAACAAGTCAAGTTTTATGTGAGATCACCTTTTGATCAATGACATTAATATTTCTCAATAACGTGAGCTGGGAGTGTCTCACCGAGTCCTGACTCTGCCTTGCAAACGTTGGGACGACTAGCTCTTGAGTTAAATCCCCTTTGGGTAAGTACAGAGAGCTTGGACCAGGGCTAACCACTGGGCATAACTAGCAGCCCTAGCAAACTGAATACACCCTCCCTCGGTCACTGCCTGTCACGCAGCCACTTAGGCCGGGGCTGGAGGCCACAGTCCGTCCAGGAGACTCCAAGCCCCACCTCAGGCCCTCTCCTGCCACAGCTCAGAGTTCTCTGCAACTATGCAGGGCTGGCTCAGCGTCGTTTCTCAAACTGCAGTACCCCTGAATCAGAGTCGCTGCAGGCAGTGCACATTCCTGGGCCTCAGACCAATCGCCTCAATAGCCGGAGCTGGTTTTGGGTTTTTTTCTTTTTGAGACAGAGTCTCACTTTGTCACCCTGGGTAGAGTACAGTGGCATCAGCCTAGCTCACAGCAACCTCAAACTCCTGAGACTCAAGTGATCCTCCTGCCTCAGCCACCCGAGTAGCTGGAACTACAGGCGAGAGCCACCACACCCGGCTAATTTTTCTATTTTTAATAGAGATGGGGTCTCGCTCTTGCTCAGGCTGGTCTTGAACTCCTGAGCTCAAGTGATCCTCCCGCCTCGGCCTCCCAGAGTGCTAGGATCATAGGCGTGAGCCACCATACCTGGCCAGGAATCTGGACTTTTAACAGACACCTTGTGGGCCTCTTCTGTGCAGAAAAGTTTGAGAAAGGATGGGCTGAGATATATTTTCTGATGGTACCTGTGTCCCTCCCCAAAACATTCCAAGGCCCCAAGAACACTTCTGTCAGCCAGGCAGGGAGAAGGCAGATGTTGCGAAGGAGGACACACCCAGGAACAGACATTTTGGGCAGGGAGGGAGCCAAAGGACAGGGGCGATGTCTGAATGGAAACTATTTCAGAGGGTGGAAAAGAGCTCTGGGGCACGGGCGATGTGACGAT
>NW_012154951.1:4501462-4559975 GCF_000956105.1 Propithecus coquereli | reverse complement strand
GAGCAAGAGTGAGACCCCGTCTCTACTAAAAATAGAAAGAAATTAGCTGGACAACTAAAAATATATAGAAAAAATTGGCCGGGCATGGTGGCGCATGCCTGTAGTCCCAGCTACTCGGGAGGCTGAGGCAGGAGGATCGCCTAAGCCCAGATGTTTGAGGTTGCTGTGAGCTAGGCTGATGCCACGGCACTCACTCTAGCCAGGGCAACAGAGTGAGACTCCATCTCAAGAAAAAGAAAGAAAGAAAGAGCCTAGATGGGGCAGAGGACAAGCACTGGGGAGGAACAGCCACTGGAGTTACGACAAGGGCAGCCCCAGAGAGAGCGGCCGAGTGGAGCACGGGAGACCTGCCTTCCACTCCAACCAGCCCAACAGCAGGCAGACTGGCTGTGCAGCACTGGGTAAGTCGTCGTCCTTCTCTGAGCCTGCGTCTCCCCATCTGTAAAGAGGAGTTGATAACAGTGCCTGTGCTTCCTACTGCACAGAGCACCAAGCGAGATGAAGGCTACGGAATAGCGCAGGGCTTTGGCTGCTGTAATTCTAGGGACAGTAGGGGAGATGGGGGGGTGCTATTGTCAGTGCCCGCACACAACAGAAGGGCGGGAGAAACCAGAGCCCAAGAGGCAACCCAGCATGTGCTCAGGAACACAGACCGCAGCCGGACAACCTCACATCCGGGCTTCTCTACTTACGGGCTGTGTGCTCTTGTCGAAGTTTCTAAACCTCTCTGTGCCTTTGTTTCTTTTTCTGTAAAATGCAGCTGATTGTAGTTCCTATTCGCAGGGCTGTGAAAATGACATGGATTAGTGTTGATGAAGGACTTGGAGTCTGATGCGTGGTGAGTGGTTGTTAAAATATACTGTGAAGCAGAGGGGCCTATTTGTCAGGGAAGCCGAGGCGGGAGGAGGGTGGGCTCCCCTAGACACAAGCAAGCCAGCTCCTCCATCGCTGTGTTTCTCCACCCAGGAGGGGGGTACTTTCCCCGCCTCAACAACTGCCCCAGTTCAACACTGTCACCATGGCTGCCCCCTAGAGGGGGCCACTGCCTCCTCCCTCCCTGGCCCCAGGCTGCTTAGGAAAGCGTTCGTCTTTCTCCTTAGCAAACCCACATGGCTTTGACCTTTCTGAACCAGCGTTTGCCAAGAAACCGAATCGTCTATTTGCTCACACAAGCTCACACCGAAGTTTACAAGGCTGGGGCCAAAGCAGCCACCAGCCAAGGAGGGGCTGACAGGCGGGGCCAGCAGGTGCCATATCCCCCAGACACTCCACTTCTCTGGGGACCTTGGCCTGGCCCCGCCCTGGGAGGAGGAGACTGATGGGGGAGGGAAGGGACCCTCTCACTCCTCACCACCCCGTCCTCCTCCACCAAACCTTCTCCAGGGACAGGCTGGATCCAGGGGCCAAGAGGTTACTTCCTCCCAAGCGGGCAAAGATTCCAGGAAGACCTAACAGCCCTGAAAGGTGTCTCTCCCCTGGACATGGGCCTCCTTGTCATGACCCTCTGCTCAGCCCCACGGGCAGCTCCTTCTGTGACCTGCAGCCAAACCCTGTGGAGCCTCGGGCTGCTGGGGACTGAGCTCTTCAGCGCTCTGTGGGGGCAGCGTGGTTCACCTTCAACCCCCACCTAGCCCTGGCTCCCTGCCGCTCAGAGGCTGTTTAGGAGAGAAGAGGAGGGAGGAGGGGAGGTAGGAAGGAGGAAGGCGGGGAGGAAGGGGAAGGGAGGGGTGGGAGTGAGGAGGGAGGGAAGGAGAGAGGGGAAGGAAGGAAGGAGGGGGGCGGAAGGGAGAGGCGGGAATTGGAGAGCAATCTAGAGGAAGGAGGCCGACATAAGGCAGCCAAAGTGATGGTGCCGAGGCCCTGACCTCTGCAATGAAAACCTGTCCCTTGAGTGGCTACGGCAGGGGGACTGCAGAGGAGGAAAATCATCTCAGAGTGCAGACTCCAAAGGACAGCACCCCACCCTGACTGGGCCCCCACAGTGAGAACTCTGGATCCTGCTGGCAAGGACAGGAGGGGACTGACATTGCGAATAGGGACAACAACGGACGGACGTTTGCAGCAACGAAGTCAGAACAATAGCTTTCATCCAGCCCCTACCATGTGCCCAATGCTGGTTGCATGTTACCATCATCTTCTCCATTGAGTTTTCACTGCAGCTGTTGGAGGCAGAGGCTGCTCTCACCCTCCTTGAACATGGCAAGTTCAAGTGACTCGCTGGACCTGCCACAGGGAGTACAGGAAAGACCTACGGAAGCCCAGATCCCCCGAATTCAGGATCCATCGGATGTTCAGCGCTGTTGGGTAAGGACACTGAGTGGAGACGTCAGCAGCGCCATTGCGTACCGTTTTATGTGTTGCGGACTGCACAAGGGTGCCCTCCAGGAAGGGCTGTGCCTGCTGGTCCTGGAGCAGGCCGTGAGCACCTGAAGAGAGGGGCATCTTTTCCTGATTCACCCAAGGGGGCTGGACCGGCCGATCCCTGCCACTGACCCATACTATTTCCTCTTATTCTACGGTAGCCCCTTAGTGCAGTAGCTTCTTAGAATTCAGACTTCACCCCGGCAGGTTTGGCTACCTGCAGGAACCCCCAAAGCAGGGCCGTGATGTGACACATTGGCCATTTTGCTGAGGCTCAAAGCTGAATCCTTGTGGGAAGGTCACCTGGCTGGTGAGTGAAGCTGGTGGCTCACGGGCCTGACTCAGATCTCAGGGTCACCGTGTTGTCCCCATCATTTCCCTTCTTATGGGGGGAGTATTCACAGATATCGGAACCATAAAGAATCATGAAAAAGCACATCATTCAGGGAAGGAGTGAGGTGGCACGCTCAAAGGGTGTCACTGACGAGCTTAATAAAGGAGTCATGGTTACTGTTTACAATACGCAGGCCAGGCAGAGTCGAGCTATGACCACTCTCGGCCTGAGGGGCTGGGGGAGAGACCTGCACTGCTCGACCTGGGGAAGCTGGAGCTGGCCCGACAGGAACTGAGGCTGCCAGGAGGGGTGTGTAGGAATAAGCACCTTGACCTCGTTCCCCTCCCTCCCTCTTATCTCCTGTCTGCCTCTCGGAGGCCAAGGCCAGTGGCAAGGCAAAGAGCAAGGGGCCCTGGGTGATGCAACCCGGGGACACAGCTGCCAGGGCATGAAGTTCGGTGGCAAGAGGTGGAGAGGGTATGGGGCAGGGCAGAGAGCGGCCTCTATTTGCCTTTGTGAACTGATGGACTTTCCCCCATCTCCTGGGAGTGCTGCTGGGAGACTGTCCCCAGCCATCAGCCCCTGCGGGGATATCGAGGTGCCGGCCACCCTTTCTTAGTCCATTTCATGCTACTCTAGACTGGGCGGCTTATCAACAACAGAAATTTATTTTTCAGTTCTGGAGCCCGGGAAGTCCCAGATCAAGGCACTGGCAGAGGCGGTGTCTGGAGAGGGCCCGTTCTTCACAGACGGCGGCTCCTTGCTGCATCCTCACCTGGTACAAGGAGCGGGGCAGCTCCCCGGGGCCTCTTTCACAGGGGCGCAGGGCCCTAGTGACCCGATCACCTCCCACAGGCCCTGCCTTTTAATCTATCACTTTGGGGCTTTGGATTCAATGTACGAATTTTTGGAGGACACAAACTTCCAGACCATAGCACACCCTCGTCTCCATGGGGATCTCAGCTCTAGAGCTCTCCACGGGGAAGCTGGGACCTTTGTGGAGACAGCGTCACAGCCTGATGGTGACTCTCTTCCCTTCCGCGGTGCTGACCCCAAGCGCACTCTCCAAGAGGTCTTTCCCGAGGAGCCGTGTCTGCAGCGGGTGCAGGACAGGGGTGCGGAGAAGAGAGGGTGCAGACGCAGAAAGACCGGCACGTGAGGGCCCCCTCGGCTTTGCCAAGGGTCTGCTGAATCATTCTCCTCCTTACAGGATTGTTTGGTTCTGTAAACTGATGAAAAGTACTGGCGTAAGTGCAGTGCCTGGTCCTGAGAAAGCTCTCAGAAAACCCCGCTTCCGTCTCTGCAGCAAGTTAGAGACTCAGGAGCTGGAAGGAGTTAAACTCAAATCCAGGTTTGGTGGAAATTTGCTGGAACCCCAGAAAGGCTTCCATCTGCGGGTTCACCAGCCCAGGACCTTGCATGGGAGTGGAAACAGGCAGACGGCGCCTCACTCCAGGCCTTCTCAGTCTGAGTTAGAGCAGAAAAGATCCCAAGGAGCTCGTGCATCCAACTCCGAGGGAGCAGGGACTCTTGAGGCAGCAGGAGCCTGGCTCGTTGACGGTTCTGGTTTTCGTGGCACAGAAGGGCTGTATTTGACCTCTGGCTTCTTTCCCTAGAAGATGAAAGATGAAGGGTCACTCATTGCTTTCTGTTGCTTTCTGTTCTATTTATCAAGGTCTAGAGAGAGGGACCTCCTCATCCAAAACGTTTTGCCACACTTGCTTAAAGGATGCTTCAATGAACATTTCACACCAATCTTCTTGTATTCTTGCTCGAGTTCCTCCAGGAGTGGAATTGCTAGGCCAAGGGATCTGCAAATATCCGGCCTTACTAAATGTTTCCAAATTGCTCTCCAGTAATCAATACCAATTTCAACTCTCACTAGCAGTGTGTGATAGTTCCTGTCGCCCTGTATCCTCGTCAACCCTTTAGTGTTGCAAGAATGTCTAATTTTTTGCCAATCTGATGCGTAGGAAATAGAAACTCATTGTTCAGTACTCTAGGACACTGAGAACTAGGAAATGTTTGGGAGGGAAGGTTGCTGACAGTTTGCAAGGACCTACTGTGGGCAAGGCACTTCAGTATCATCTGCTTAAATCGTGTTTGTAAGCATGTACAACACCGCGTATCCTGGAGCAAAAACATCAACACAAACCTGCAATGGCCTAAGTGCCCATCAGCAGGAGAGTGGATAAATAGCGTGTGGACATTAACCCAGAGGAGTATTCCACATACTTCAGACTTGAACCGACTGATCTTCAGCTCTCTGTCTCAGCACTGGCAAATCCCCAACGCATAACATTGAACTACGAAAAGAGCAGCTTGCAGAGACCACATACATAGTGTCATAACTTCTAATTTATGTATATATTATTATACATTATTATGTACTAAAACTTTTATACTATACATGATACATAAACTTTAAAAACACATAAAGTAATATAAGTATTTATGGAGACAATATTTGTAGTGATAACATAAAAACATGCCTAGGAATAACAACCAAGTTCAGAGGCAGGGAAGAAAGAAGGAGTTAGGGAAGGCACATCGGCGACTTCAATTGTATCTATAACACTGTTTCTTTTTCAAAAAAAGATCTGAAGAAAATATGGCAACCTGTTAAAACTTCATAAACCTGGGTAGAGGTGCATGGCACTCAATATATTACTTGCTGTGCTTTTCTGCTTGCTGAAATCAGACCTACATTTTCAAGGTCTCTAATATTTTATGAATTTCATCCTGGGATCCTTGGGCTCAATATTTTAAATCACCCTTTAATTAACTAACTTGATTAGCTTGTTTCTAATCACTTCCAACCTACTCCCCAATCCTGCCCTGCCTGTCTGTAAGAACACTCCTGGGGTTCTCACCTCGCTTCCCTGAAATCTTGGCGCGTCCACGTGGTCCTCACCCCACCTCCCCGGAATCTGGGAGAGCTCGCTCTGGCTCAGGTGAGTGTTTGCTTCCGTTTGTTTTAAGAACCATCCGACACACAGCCGGTCCCGAGGGCATTTGGTAAGCTTCTCCCTCATCTCTGGAGAGGCTTCGAGGACTGTAGAAGGACCAGGGAAAACAGTGTTTTCCTCACGAGGTGACTCTTCTCAGCCGCGGGTACCAGGAAGCCTGAGGACACTTGCCCAGAATCAAGGGCTTTCCAGGTAATGGCCACTGAGCCCCACTCAGAAGGCCTGAGACACTTTGTCCAGCAGCCTGGGTTCCTCTCAGGATCCCGCCTGACACCCCAGGAGATTTCTGGGGGTGGCTGCCTGCCTTTGCCAAAAGCAAAAACCAACTCCAGGGAGTCATGAATTACACAGTGGGGGCAGAGAGCTGTTGCCCCTCTGAGTTATTTCCCAACATCCACACTAAAAAGGTGTTTAAGGAAATAGCTAATCAGCCTGGGACTTGATGAGAAAAAACAAAATCATCTTTCATTTTTCTACATCAGAACTCCCCACGCCCATGCACATGCAGTTCTCCTCCGTATCCTCAGTCCCTTCTGAACACAAAATGAGAACTCGATAACTCCAAGCGAAGTCTGGGAAGAATCGACTGGAAGCTGGGGGGGTGGGCAGGTGGCCAAGTCTGTCCTGGTCTTACCACCCCTCAGCACTGGTCTCCACTCACTGTTCCAGGAGGACACCTCTGCAAGGCTGGGCCCCCTACTGTGCCCCCACACTGAGCACCCACAGGGGTGCCCTAAGTGCCAGCCAGACGCAGAGAGTCAGGCAAAGAACCCCCTGACTGCACCGAGCTTACACTGTGGTCGGGGAGACAGACGATTTACAAGTAAACCAATAATCACACCATATCATTGCAGGCGGACGTGTGCTAGGCCGAAAAGCAAGGCGAGAGAACTGGGGAGGGGAGGCCAATGCCTCATCTGTAGGATCAGGAGGCCTCTCTGGGGAGGCGGTTCTGAGCAGGGAGGCATCCGAACACAGGGTGAGAGCCAGGCATGGAGATGTCTGGAGGAGGAGTGGTCCAAGAAGAGGAACCTAAAAGGAGATGATAGGACACGCAGGTGGTGAGACAGCCAGGGGTGGACCTAGTTACAAAGCTGTGTAAGCAATGTCATGGCTGTCATTTTACAGAAGAAGAAACAGAGGGTCTGGGAGGTTACGGAGCTCCACACCACCAGCATATGCTAGCTGAGCCAGGTCATCTGACTCTGAGAGCTGCACCTCAAGTCACTCCCCTCTGTCTCCCTGGCCTAGGACGCACACAGGTCCACGTCCCTCATGCCCACCCCTGGACCAGCTGTGGGCTGGGATCCAGAAGGCTCACATTTCAGAAAGCTCACGCAGTGCCGGTGCGGCACGGTGTGTGGCAGCCCTGGGGGACCTGGGCTAGCACCCCACCGTTAAATATGTTAACACATATGCAGCAAAACAGCACGCTGCACACTCAGTGGGCAAAACGAATAATAGTCTCAGTTCGCGGGAGGTGTGCCACTAAATTCAGGCTACATTTTGCTGCCAAATGAGTTACCAAAACAAATAAAAAACTTTTGGTTTTCAGAGCCTTCTGGATTTCCACTAAAAGCACTTTATATCCACGTTAGAAATTCTGAAAATGATGGCTCTGTGCAAACAAAGGCGGCAAAGCCAGTTGGAAACAAGGTCACGCACACTTAACATCCTGGCAGGGCCCAGACTGCGGGGAGAGCAGCCAGGGGCATGAAACACTCAGGTGCAAACTTCCTCCTTGGCAACAAAGGCAGTGGCTGCCGGCAACAGGCCCTGCAGAGGTGACGCGGAAGTCCAAGTCCCCTGGCTGGGGAGAAAGGCGGGGCGGCAGCCCAGCTACACAAAAGAAGCCACTGGAACAAAAGTCTCTGTTTTAGCTCTTCTTCTTGTACCCTTGCTAGACCTAGGTTGGGTTTGAAAATGTGTCCAGAGGCAGAGAGGTTATAGGTGGGAAAGACAGAAAAGCATCTTCATTTTAAATGAAAAAGAAAATCACTTTAGTGCTGAGTCTTGTATCAGTCCTGAGAAATGCAACTAATTTAGAGGCCCCTTCCTGGGCTCCCCTTCCTGGCTCTGCCTTATCCCCCGACCCCCTTCTCCTCTGCTCGGCCCTTGGAAGGGCCAGAACCTAGGTTTGTGGGGGTGCTGGGCGGATGAGCTGGGCTTGAGGCGATGCAGATTGCTGGGGCCCACGCCCTGGATCCAATTCAACATGTGTGGGGCGAGCCTGACACTCTGCATTTCCAACACGTTCCCAGGTGGCGCCTCCGCTGCCGGTCCAGTGACCCCAGTGACCTGGAGGATGAGGACGCAGAATCCGATCGCCTCGCACTGCCCCACGGCTGCCACTCTGCCCCGGCCAGTCGGCTCGTGGGGGTCAGTGCAGGAGGCTCCTCAGAGGTTTCCCTCCTCCCGCCCTTTCTCCCTGACAGTGGGTCATTAACGCATGGGCGAGTGCGTCCTTCACTACAGAAATCGGAGCACGCCCTTCCTCTGCTTAAATTCCTCCAGCGGGGGCCCGTCTCCGTTAGGAGAGACCTGCAGGCCTCACCATGTCCTCCAAGGTCCTACATGATCTCTCCTGCTGCCCCCGCCTGCCTCGCCCCTCCTCCCCTCGCCCCTGCACACGCCTTAGGGCCTCTGCAGCTGTTTTCCCTCGTCAGGAATATGTCTATCCCAGATATTCTCCTGGCCTCCTCTCAGCTCATTCAGATCTCTTCTCGAACGCCCTGCCTAACTTAAACTAGCAATTTTTTCTGTGCCTTCCTTCCTCTCTAGCTCCCTAACTTGCTGCACTTTTCTATACAAGCTGCACCGTTACTGAGATCCGCTTGCTCATACGTTTGTTTACTTGATTATCGTCTGTCCTTCCCTGGCCATCAGAGTGTGAAACCGTAAGGGCAAGGACTAGGTGTTGGTCGGTGCCCACAATGATGACAGCACGTAGGAGGCCCTCACTCAGTGTCTGTTGAAAGAAGAAATGACACTGTAACCTCTTAGTATGGCACATAGTGTCTTCATGACCTCTGCCCCCTTCTCCAGCCAGATTTCTTTTTTTTATTTTTTTTGAGACAGAGTCTCACTCTGAGTGAGTGCCGTGGCATCAGCCTAGCTCACAGCAACCTCAAACTCCTGGGCTCAAGCGATCCTTCTGCCTCAGCCTCCCGAGTAGCTGGGACTACAGGCATGCGCCACCATGCCCGGCTAATTTTTTCTATATATTTTTAGTTGTCCGGTTAATTTCTTTCTATTTTTAGTAGAGACGGGGTCTCGCTCTTGCTCAGGCTGGTCTCGAACTCCTGAGCTCGAACAATCCGCCCGCCTCGGCCTCCCAGAGTGCTAGGCAGCCAGATTTCTCGTCCCTCTCCCCAAGAACACTTCAACCATACTCAGCCCGACTTGCAAATCGGGGCAGGGGACCCAGTCATGGACACCGCCAAGCCTTTGCACACAGTGCTGTTTGTCTGAAATGTCCTTCCTGACCCTGTCTGTCTGGGGAGACTCACCCGTATTTCCAGACTGAGTTCGAGTGATGAAGCCTTCCCAGGACCCCCAGGCAGAGCTGCCCTCTGGCTCCTTTGTCCGGCCCCTACACCTCTGCTGTCATCTGGGGCCCTGTCCGTCTGTGTCCTCCTCAAGTCACTCCAGCCCAGGGTCCCTTCATCTTGCATCTGTGGGAGCCAGCATAGAGCCTGGTACATAGTACGTGCCCAGGGAATGCTGGCCGAACAGAGGAGAGCATCAGCAAAAACCAGCCAAATCTGCTGAGTTTTGTTTCCTCTTAAAATTATAGAAGTAATACTTGCGAATTATTTTTAATGCCGATGCCTGAGTATGGATAATGAAAAGTGAAATCTCCTAGATTTTCTAGGACTCTCTTGAGCTGGTCCTGACCTTCCAGCACTTGCTCACGGGCAGCGTGGCGGAGCCCAGGCAGCGAGCCAGGAGGCCCAGGGCGAGCAGCTTCCCAGCAGGGCCCACCGGGGTGCAGGCAGAGGCGGGAGCAAAACTCCCCCTGGAGAGGAGGCTTGACGCTGACTCAGCTGACTCTAGGGTTGACCCCTTCCCTCTACGAGAAACCTGTGACACCCTCTGCCTTCCCCTCCTCCAGGAATTGAGAAAATACGTAAGGATACTGCTTTCTTATCACTGCAGAGTTTGCCGAAGTCGGATTTTTCCAGAGAAGTTCGTAACATCAGTATCAGTAACATGAATTTGTTGAATGTTCAGTCTTGGGTTTTTTCCCTTCTGGTTTTGGCCTTATCAGAAACTCTGGAAAATAAACGGATTCTCTCCCAAGCTGGCCCCTCACCGAGGCCTGACAAAACCAGATGCGGCAGCCGAAGCTCTTTTACAGCTCAGCCCACACGGCTCGGCTCCAGGGCAGGCGTGTCCCCGGGGGATGTGGGTGAAACAGCCAACTTAGGGTTTAAAAGTTGGCATCTTATGTAACTTCCCTACAGAGAAAAGATGACATGTTGGTAGACACTGGCTCTGGATTGTTAGAAAATTATACTTCCAATTGTAAATTGTGATCTTTAAAGGCAATTTTTTCACCCCTAAAAGAGGGCAAAGAGATAACAAGACTAATAGACAGATGGGCAAAAACTAGGATTGAGGTGATGTCGAAGAAGATGATTTTTTAAAAGCAAAGGAAGTAATGTCAGGCTTAGTTGCCTTTTTCGGGCCTACAAATGGGAATTAAAGCTGCAGGCACCATGAGATTAGCTAAATAGAATAGGGACCAGTCCACTACCCAACCAAATGTATGCCTCCCTCTAGCGGTCAGAAGAATTTCTGCATTGACTGCTTTACTAACAGATAACGCAGCCTCCTGCTTTTGCTGCAAGTCAGCCAGGAATTGGGACTTGGTTACTGGCTTTCCAGAGTCTATTCTTTCTCATTCTCACCTCCTTCTCCATCTTCCCTGACCTCTGGCTCCAAGCCCAAAACTTTACCAAGATCCCCTTGTATAGGTTCCAAACTTTAATATAAATAATAATTTGCATTTGTCTAGTAACCTAAAGTTTGCTTTTGCATCAATTATCTGAAACCTATCCTTGTGTGGCAGATATACCCATTTTATAGGCAAGAAGACTGAGTCTCGAAAAAGGTAAAGTGACTTACTCAAAATTGCACAGCTAGTTAAATATGCACTGGGAGTTAAACTTGGATAGTCTGAGCCCAAATTATGAGCTTTTCCATTTATACTGCAGCAGACTTCCCCGCCTTCCTCAGGCTTTTTCTAAGACAATAAGCTTACTCTGAAAAGGGGAAATTATCTAGTTGATTTGAAATACAGAGAAGTAGAAGAGAGGTATTACCTTTCATTACTTTCGTAAACACCACACAGGGGGCTAAAGGGGCTTAAATGAGACTCAGTGTAAGCAGAAAGGATTACTCTGTCTCTAACCAAATGTGCGACTTAGGCCCTGAGGGGCTGATTCATGTAGGTCCAATAGTGCTATAGTCTACGCCTATAGGGTATTATAAAGCCAAGGTCTGCTAAAACTGGTGGTGGGAGTTAGGAATTCAAATGGCCCAGGACAAACAACAGCTGTCTGTGAGCCCAGCTAGGACACACTCCCCAATGCCTTCCTTATGTTTTCTAGCATACGCAAGAGATAGAGAGCTCCTGGGAGGCACCATGTCATATGAAGGAATTTTTCAGCTATGCACATCTCAGAAGAACATTCTAGTGATCCCAGAGTCAGTCCTTGCAGGCACCGAAAGTCTTCAGTAAAATGGTGGCCTCCAAAGTTCTCTCTGCTTTACTTTGGTCCATCTCTGGCCTTCATCCCCCTCCTACTTCCTCAGGCAAAACCCTTGAATGGGCTCTTCAGAAAAGAGGATTTACAAATGGTCAATAAACATATGAAAATGCGCTCAATTTCACGTGTCATATGGAAATGCAAGTGAAACCACACTGTGTCACCACCGCGCACCAAACAGAATGGCTAAAATGAAAGACACAGGCAATACGGAGTCTTGGCAAATAAATGGTGCAACTGGAACACTTACACGCTGCTGGAAGGAGTGTACATGGTGCAACCATTTTGAAAACTGGTTGCCAAACACCTTATGTCCCACTCCTAGGTATACACCTAACAGAAATACTTCTATGTATTAACCAAAATAAAGGTACAAGAATGTCATAGCAGTTTATTGCTAATAGCCTCCAAGTGGAAACACCCCAAAGCCTATCGATAGAATAGACACATAAATTGTGATATGTTCAGACAACGGAATATGATAAGGCAATGAGAATAAACAGATTGTTGCCACATATAGCCAGATGAACCTCACAAAGACAATGTTAAGAAAGAAGTTAAACACACAGACACAAAAATACATGTATAATATATACAGATCTACTTACATGAAGTTCAAAGGCAGGCAAAAGTAACGTATGGTCAGCATAGCAGTTTTCCTCTAGGAAGGGGCTTCTGGGATACCGATAATATTCTGTTTCTTGACCTGATGGCTAATTATCTGTGTGTTTTCACTTTATGGATAATTTATCAAACTATATGGTGTTAATTTGCTTACTTTTCTTAATGTATATAATACTTTGATGAAAAGATTTTAAAACTCTATTATTTTAGCCTGTAATCCTCACACTCTGGGAGGCTGAGGCAGGAGGATCACTTGAGCTCAGGAGTTTGAGATCAACCTGAGCAAGAGCAAGACCCTGTCTCTATTAAAAACAGAAAAATTAGTTGGGCATCATGGTGCATGCCTGTGGTCCCAGTTACTCGGGAGGCTGAGGCAGGAGGATCGCTTGAGCCCAGGAGTTTGAGGTTGCTGTGAGCTATGATGATGCCACTGCGCTCTAGTCGGGGTGACAGAGTAAGCCTCTGTCTCAAAAAAACAAACAAAAAAACCCTATTATTTTAATAGGAACACAGGATAAATATTTTTTTTAAAAGGTGGTGTGTTGGAATAGTATGGACAATCTGGCATATTTTCAAGTTGGCCGAGTAGCCTGGTTGATGACTACAGTTACTGGTAGCTGGAAAACAGCCACAGACCGATGAGCCAGGGTACTACAAATAGGAACAAACAGGAGTTCAAATAAGAGTCAACAATCAGTGAGGATGGCAAATGGCAGGACCAGCATGTGGTTGGCTGTCGGTCTGGACCAAGCCTGCATTTGTGGATGTGGATCACGGTCATGAGCCTCCTCATCTGTCACAAAGGAAGACTTTTTAATGGACCCCATGTAAGTCTCTGCCAAGGCAGTGTCTGCTGCCATATCATATTCATTCATTCATCTTGTATTCACCTATCAATCCATCTGATGCACTGTTTCTCAAACTGGGTGCAAGGATATCCCAAAAGTTCACTGACGGAAGATTCTTGGCAGGGGGCTCTATGAAGTTTTTCCTGTAAAGGGGGCCATGAACAACTTAAGTTTGAGAAACCTTGAACAAGAAGCCCAAAACTTTGCTCTAAAAATCAACAAGAGATACAAAGATATCTAAGATAGAGTATCTCAAAAATCATGTTACAATATACTTAAGTAAAAGAGCAAGGTATAAAATAATATGTATTGCATAATCTCAATGTTCCTAAAATATTTATATGTGCATGGCAAAAGCTAGGTGGAAACATATCCAAATGTGTTCTCTCTGGATAACAGGATGGGGGGGGTGTGATTTTATTATTTATTATTGCTTTTCTGTATACCACATATATATTACTTTGGTAATTAGGAAAAAATTAAATGTTGATTATTAAAGGAAGAAGACTATTTCTAGCTAGCTCCTGGCTAGATACACTTATGCCCTCGCGTAAATAATAAAAAAGACTTAGACATGTGCCTTGTTCTATCACAGCTTTTCTATCTTCAGTCTTATCTTCAGTCACTGGCATAGAGGGAAGATGAGGCCACTAATCCTATACTGCACCCAGCAAAGTGCCACCTAAAGGAAGAAAGACCCCGGTGTGCAAAATAACCATCATCATGGTCGCAGAACCAGCAGCTAACCTAGGTGTGTCTGGCAAATGCCGGGCTCTGTTATAAGCACTTTTCATGTTTTAACTCATGTAATATTCACAACAACCTTTGCAGCAGGTAGTATTATAATCCTCAATGCACGGACGAGGAAACCGAGGCATGGAGAAACTAAGTGACTTGCTCAAGGAACCGGGCACTGTGCGGTGGAGAGGTTGAAGCCTGGCAGTCTGGGGCTGCAGTTCTCAGCCTGCCTAGGGGTAGGAGCTGTGGCTGTTCACACCTCTGAGCGCTCCTGTGAATGTAAGGAGCCCTGCTAAAAGCTTTATAATATATCCATTATTTCATCTAATTCTCTGAAAACCCTGTGAGATTCTGTTTATTGGTCTTCCCATTTCACAGTTGAAGCAGCAGAGGCTTCGCGATTTACCCCAGATCTCACAGGAAGTGGGAAGGGGCCGGGGCTCACCTAGGGGCAGCCATCCTCACAGCACAGCCTGGCCACGCGTTTGCGTGCTTTTGCCTAACGCTTGTCCAGGTGGCGGGATTTCCAAAGCAAGCCTAAGGCCTACTCTTTTCACCCAACTTTTTTTGGAGGGGAGGGCAAGGGACAATGAAAATCTTGTGACTCTAGCTGGGGAAGGGAGTGGAAGGGAAGGGACAGTCTAAGGTCCCTCTTTAGCTCAGTCTATAATTATCTCGAAAGCAAAGATCCGTGACTTCCCAGCTCTGTGACAAAGCCCTGAGGAATTAAAGTGGGTCTGAGAATCCAAAGCATTTGACGTTTCCTCTTAAAGCTGGACAGAAAGTATTAAGCCTTGTGGTTCAAAGCAGCGATGCTGAGCCACTCCGTTGGAGGGAGGCTCGGTTTCCATTGTGAATGGCAATGCGGTATTAGAGCGGAAAGCGCGCCCGCACTGGAGGCCGTTCAGGTGACGTCGGGGTCCTGCGGAGCCTGTCAGCAGGAGTGTGACTTTGGGCGAGTCGGTTTACCACGTTGAGCCTCGGTTACTCAGTTGTGATGCGGGGATCACAGTATCGTTATGAGGCTTAAGGATGGTGTTGACAAGGCCTGGCACCGAGACTGTCCCCCAGGGGGCAGGCAGGAAGTATGGTGAGCCGCAGCGCAGTGATGAGATAAGGAAGGTCGCAGCGCCCGCACGTGGTAGGCGCCGGTAAGTCTTGCCAAGTGCATAGCGGAGGAGCAGGCGGCGCGTGGAAACAAGGCACGCGTGGGTAGAGACAGCGGGACCTTGACAGTCGTGGAAGAAAATGGACTTGGCGACGAGAGGCAGAAACGTGGGCGCCGCTGATGAGCCGCAACCTGCCCCTGGGATCACTCACTCCCGCCTTCCCGGTGTCCCAGGATCTGCGCCGTCAGCCATTTTTCCTCCTGACAAAGTGCTTCTCCGACACCGCCCGAGGGCTTTCCCTTCTGGGCTTCCTGTACAGGTTCATCCCTTTTCCAGAGTCCCAGTCCGGGAGGCCTGGCCAGGTCCTACAAAGGCCCTTCTCACTCTCTGCTCTCTCATAAGGCAACCTCGTCACACTCAGCAGGTTTCCAAATTTATATTCCAATTTAGATCAGTGTTCTGAGTTTCCCCAGGTAGCAACCACCACACTGGGGTATATGAAAGACACCTCCAATTCTGTGTGTCCAAATTCAAGCTAAATATTTTTCTGTCCCCGTCCTCACTGCTAAACAAAATAAATCTCAGTCCACTACCCCGCCCCCAAGCTGGGAGTCACAGTTGCCAGCTCAGTTCTGCCCCTGATACCTCTCGAATCCATCCCCTTCTCTCCGTCACCTGAATCCAAGCCGCCATCTTGGCTACACTCTTGCGGTAGCCTTCTAACTGGTGTCTCCACGTCCACTCTTGACTCCCCACTTCGGTCCCCACAGCAGACCCGGAGCTCTCTAGAGAATGCTGATCTGATTGTCCCCCTGCTCCTCATAAATCCCTCGTTAACACTCTTAGAAGAAAATGCCAAATCCTCGGCATGGCCTGCAAAGTACCCTGCCTACTTCATCACACACCCTCTCACTCTTCCCGCCCCAACCACAGAGCTCCTCTTTCAGTTTCTCAAACCAGCCAGTTCCCCCCTGCTTATTGTGATGAGAAAAAAAAGTAATTGCAAGACTTCTGGTTAATAACAGTGGCAGATTAGGCATACATATTTTCCTCTACCCTGCCTAAAATCCCACTAAAATGATAATATTAGGATTTTAAAAAAAATCACATAACTCCACAAGGCCAAAGGGGACAGAGCCAAGTCGTCCCAGCCAAGGCCATCCTAGACCAGCCAGGCCCCAGCCAAGGCATAGCTGACGGCAGACACGTGAGTGAGCCCAGCTGAGATCAGCCACACTTGGGACTGATCACAAGAGCCACCCAACCAACACATAGACTAATGAGCAATAAGGGGCTGTTGTTATTTTAACCCAGTAAGTTCTGGAGTGGTTTGTGACACAGTGATAGCTAACTGATAAAGGGCTTCCCCAGTAAAATGGGGAAGATCATACCACAGTGAGGTCCACATCAACCAGCCTCCGCGCATGCAAAGAATGTTCCAATCAGATTTATTGTACTTCCTTCTTAAAAATGAGCAAATATCAGCAAGATAGCTGAAGGAAATTTCTTACATGAAAAGCACAACAATAAAAGCAACTTGGTAGAACCTGACAATGTACAGAAATAAAAACTAAACACACACACAAACACAATTCTATATATTTTTAGGAACATTAGACGAGATACTGTATCCACGAAACAAGAACAAGATCTGTTAGGAGGAGAAAAATAATGATAGTAATCAAGAAAATTGAAACTTGGAAGTTAATATACCAGAAAAAATAAAAATCAAAAAGTTAGAAGACAAAGTCTAGGAAATCTTTCAGAAAATGGAACAAAAAGACTAATAGACTAAAAACAGGAGAGAAAATGTAAAAAAAAGACAATCAGTTCACACAAATTTCAGAAAAAAAGAACAGAAAATGAAGAGAAGGAAAAAAAAAAATCAAGAAGTAATTTCTTTAAAAATCCAGAACTGAAGCAGGTCATTCCAGTGGTGATCACGCTGGAGCTGTCTAGTTCTGGTTCACAAGAGTGACTTTTTCAATTTTCTGGATTTTTTTCAAGCTGGTTGTTAGACACAGCTACTATTAAAAATTATATAAACTTGTAATTAAATTATATTAAAAACAAATGTAATGAATATGCAAAATCACAACTTCTGAATTATTTTACAGCGTTTTACTACATTTAATGGCATGTTAGCATTATCCACGTGGTAGTATTATCTGTGAGGGCTGAGATATGTCACTGTTGTCTCACCTTCACCTCACTCCTAACATAAACAAAATACCAAGTAATATTCATGTCAGAAATCCACTCGTTCATCGATGACATGAACAACTTCTTTGCTGAATCGGATAGCAAATGGTATTAATAAATAGCAAATAAATAGCATAGTCTGTGTCAAATCATGCTTGAATTGCAAACATAGGTTAGTTACAGTACAGGGCTTCAATAGAAAAAAAAAAGAAGAGAAATGAAAGCAGTCTGTGAGACCCCATTGGCCAGAGAGAATTGACAGCAAATATACAAGATGGTATATCATTATTATTCGTAAATTGTGGGCATGACTTTTTAGACTTTTCAGACTGAGGTTCACTAGGGCCCAGTAAGTAAATGAAAATAGGCGCACAGGAAGACATTATTTTAAAATTTCAGAATACTGGGAAAAAAGGCATGGTCCTAAATACATCCAGAGGAGAAAACAAAAACAAAGACAAAGACAAAAATGAGGAAGATGAAGGACAGTACTGGGCCACACCAGGAGTCAGGGTGTAAGGGAGCAATGCCTTCAATATTCCGAGGGAAAACCCCTTATAACCTCGAAATGAGCTTAGAAAGTAACCAAACTACCAGTGAACGTAAGAACAGAATGAAGACATTTTCAGAGACAAGGTATCTCAGAAAGTTTACGTCCTGTGTACCGTTTCTCAGGAAGCTTCTGGAAATGTGCTTTCCCCAACAGGGAAGCTGACTTACAAGGAGGAAGGGCTGGGATCCAGGAGCAGGGGAGGGGACGGGGCGGTGGGGAAGGGTGCGGGGTGCCAGCTCCGGCAGCTCCGGGCATACAGAGGCAGCAAGGCCGCCCGGAGCAGGCCAGAAGGCTTGTCTTGTTTTGTAATAAATTTTCTATGGTTTTCTCCCCCAGGGATTTTAACAAGACAGATTAGTTATGTTTGAAAAACACTTGGGTCAAAAATGGGGCTTGGTTCAATCAAAAAAAGTGCATTTCCATCTGGTTTTCTGGCTCCCGGCGCAGGCATTGCTCCCGGTTCCCAGAGGCTTTCGCGAAGGGTGCCAAGTATTGAAGACAGCGCGGCTGGGATGAGGTTACCAGGAAAGCGGGGCAGTGGGGCACGCGGCTAAACAAAGGCCTTTAGTGGGCGCTTACTGTGTTTCTCTGGCCACTGTGAACCAAGATGAGCATCAATTGTTTGCAAAAGTAGCACAACTGCATTGTCCTGTGAGTCACCCACGCGGGTTTGTGCCAGGCCCAAGAGTCTTTAAACCGATGGGCAGAGTAGGGAGGATGGCGGGGGAGGTGAAGGGGCAGTGCCCACGGCTGCTGCTCGAGGCCATCTACTGTGTCCGTGGCTATTCCCCAAACACTCGGCTTTAGCACTGCAACTAGACGGCAGAGGGACTTTGTCCAAAAAGCCCTTCAGAACTGTGTGTGCAGGTGAGCCCTTCGCCTTGCAAACAGCCACCTTGGGAGGCCACCCACATACTGCAGCCCATACTCCTGGTTTTCCAAAAGTTTGGGAAAGATGCCCTTGGCAGCTGTCCAGGGCCCCTGTGGCATATTCTCTTGAATACCCTCAGTGGAAAAAGTTCTCATCCTTTGAGGGCTTGGAAGGGATTCAAAGCCAGAGCAGATGTCTTTGGTGACAATTAAATAGGGAAATTCGCTTTAATCAGAAAGAAAAATTTAACCAGAGCAGTGAGGTGTGGGGAAGCAGATATAGGGCTAACCATGTGAGCGAGTGAGAGCAACACTGGCTGAGTTTTCCGAGTGTAGTCTGGGCCAGCGTGTGTTAATCCCTTTACATGGATGCTATCTCATGTCCCCATTTCACAGATGAGGAAAATGAGGCTCCGAGAGGTTAAGTAGCCCGGTTAAGGTCTCACAGCTACTAAATGTCAGTGTGGCCTCAGAGCCCTGTCTCCAGAGCTTTTGGTTGAGACTGGGAGGATGGGGGGGATGAGGGACGGCTCCAAGGGGGCTGCCGTGAGCAGGGAGGTGACGTGCATTGGCAGAGGGACTGGTCTGGAGGAGGGAGGAAGGGAGGAAGTGCTGAGGGGAAGACTGAGCGCCTACCGTGCAAGGTTTACTCGTGAGCGTCAGGGAAAACAGAAGGATAGGACAGCCTGGGCACTGCAGACCAAGGGCTGAAAAAGCCAGGCTGCTTTTTGTAGTGAGCCCAAATTAGCAAATCATGGTAACAAGATTTGGTTTGCTTGCTTTGGAGTATCTCATGGCACCTTGACAAAGCTAAGTCTCCAAGTAGACGGCTGGAAGAGACACTTTCATGAACAGCAAAGAATGTACCAAAATTAGATTTTATACTTAGAAGGTGATTGGTTTGTATAATATAGTCCCCTTTAGGTCCTTGAAAATATTGCTTTTGACAGATTAAATATTTCCCACGTCTCTGCAAACTTTTTGCACAATACATTTACTTAGCAAGTCTTTTAAAATTTTTTATTTTTTCAAAAATAGATCAGAACTTCCGTATTTAAAATTAACAGGATCTGAATTCGCGAGATTTGACTCAAGGTAGACATTTGCTTCAGCCCGCATTCGCTGACTCCCCACGCTGCCCAGAGGCCCTGCCACGCTGAGATGGAAAAAACGCCACCCCCACCTGCCTTGGAGGAGCGGCAGCTGGAAGGAAACAGGCACGTTGGCAAGGCCCTGAGGGACGTTCTCCAGGATGTTTGACCCTGGGTGCCACTCGGAGGCCCCGGGTACTTGGCACAAACCATCTCCCAATCTAAGTAAAAGTCTGAAAACTGCAGCCAGATCGGGCTGCGGCCCAAAGCTACCGAGCATCAGGAAAGTTTCCTCATTCATCAGCCTCAAGGAGAACCCAGGAATGCCACATCATTTGGGAGGCCAGCTGTAAAAGGAAAATGCAGGGCCCCTTGCTAAGAATCTCCAGACAGTGACAGCAGAGTGAGAGACTGAGTGTGCAAATGCAGGGTAGTCAGACTTACATAAGAACAGAACTCCCGCCCGTAACTTGCCCAGGAAAGCCGCCCTTATCTCCTGTAATCAGCCCAAGAAGCCAGCCTGCTGCAAGTCATTCTTTAGGAAATCAGGCTGTTATCTCCAGTAACAACCCAGGAAGCTAAACAACAACTTCTGTAACAACTGGCCCGAATGCCCAGGACTTGATTAATAACTGACAGCTTCCCTAATTTTTGCCCGTTTCCTACTTAAGACCAACCAGAGAAAGCCACATACACACCCCTAATTGATCATATAATGTGCCCTGCTTCTGGCTACCCGTCTCCAGCTTGCCCCCGCCAACAGCCTCCCACCAGGGCACACCTGAAGCCTTCCCTTTCCCCCTTTCTCCACTGTGAGCCTTTCCCACTCCTCTGCTTGCCTTTGCGTCTCTGCCAAATACAAGCGATCATGACTGACTCTCTTGCTATCACAAGCTCTGAATAAAGAGCATTTGCCTGTCCTCATCTGGTTGGTCTTCACTTATTTCCAAAGAGCGCAGGTGGAGCCCAGGTCTCCTGCCCAGGAAGCTGACCCTGCAGGAACAGCACAAACGAGCAAGCTGCTGCCTTCTGCAGGGGGTTCCAACTATCCTCCAACCTTGCAAGCCAAGACCTCAGGGATCCCTGAATGTCTTGCTGGGGAGCCCCCCAGACAGCCTCCCTCTTTGGGATGTGCTCCTCCCTTCCTCCATGTCCAGACCTGGACTGCTGGGCCTGGCAGAGTACCCCGGCATGAGCCAGAAAGCCTGTGTCATGCCTGGGTTCCTGGATTGAGGCATTCTCCACTGTCCCTGCTTCTAAACCTGCCACCAGCCTCTCCCACAAGGCACCCTCAGAAATCCGTGTGGCTGCAGCTGTGGGAACAGCTCCCTCCTACCTTGGGCAGCTCAGCTCGGCTGACCCGGGCCCAGGGGCTGGGGAGGCTGTGGCATCGGCCTGCTCAGGGCTCCAGGTAGACTGCTGAGGCACCAGGGGGCACTACAGCTCCCAAAAGGGACTCAGGGGGCACAGATCTCATCAATTTCAGGAGCGGGGTGCCCATAGGGCACAGATATTAGTGAGGATCCACAACTAGGCACCCAGGGTTACCTGTCCTCAATTCAAGGAGTTCACATGTCAGAAAATAAATGTGCCTTATCCATAAGTCAAGGGAGCAGGTGATAGATGTCAGAAATGTACAGCACATGACTGAGAACTTGGGCCCCACCTCTCACTAGCTCTGTGACCTTGGGCAAGTTACCTAACCTCTCTGTGCCCCTCTGTCCTCCTCTGCACAAAAGGATCAATAACACTTCCTTCCTCATGGGAGGTGGGTGGGGGCAGCTGAACAATACCTATCCTCATTTAGCCTAGGCCCTTGCCGGTGGTCAGGGCTCCGTGAACATGGTGGTTATGTGAGAATCTGTTTAGGCACAGATGCCAGCCAGCCAGCCAGGGGCAGAGGTGGAGTGCTTGGAGGAGTGAAGGTAGGCTTTGAAAAAGCATTTGTTTTTGTTTTTTTTTTTTTGAGACAGAGTCTCACTCTTTTTTGCCCGGGCTAGAGTGAGTGCCGTGGCGTCAGCCTAGCTCACAGCAACCTCAAACTCCTGGGCTCAAGTGATCCTTCTGCCTCAGCCTCCCGAGTAGGTGGGACTACAGGCATGCGCCACCATGCCCGGCTAATTTTTTCTATGTATTTTTAGTTGTCCAATTAATTTCTTTGTATTCTTAGTAGAGACGGGGTCTCGCTCTTGCTCAGGCTGGTCTCGAACTCCTGAGCTCAAACAATCCGCCCGCCTCGGCCTCCCAGAGAGCTACGATTACAGGCGTGAGCCACCGCGCCCGGCCTTGAGAAAGCATTTGAATTGGACTCTAGGGCAGATGGAGGGAAGGGACAAAAAAATCTTTATTCTGGACACATTTCGTACACTTCTCCCAGAGCAGCACCACTCCTGTTTTACTTCCATCCAGAAAACACGACCATCTTCCTTTTCTAATGATTTGCATAATGTCATCTACTCAGCCACCTCGTGGCCGCAAACCATCATCCATCCCCTTTGGAAATGGGCCGGACCAGGTAGAGTGTGTCATCAGCCTATTGCCCAGCCCAGAGCAAGACTAGTTGTAAATTAGCACATTTAATTAAACATAAATGGGCCCTGCAGTAACTTTGAAACTCTGCAGGGATTGAAAAGTACTAGACTAGAAATTTGAAAGATCCAAGGCTCATCATTTAGCCACATTGCTGAGTTGACTTGCAAATTTGCTCCTCCAATTTCCATTTCTCAAATGGAAACTAAATTACTACATTTCCTGCTCCATCCCAAGACTGTCTCACCCCATCAAGTCCCTTTTACATGTTGGATGGATAAATACGGTATTTGGCCTTTGACGTTCTATTTGGTGTAGAAACACAAGATGTAAAACTATTACTTATTTTCTCACTGTGTTATCATAGTTCTTAGCTCCCAATTAACGGAGCAAACGTGTACTTTTCTGGTCTGTAAGTCGGAGTCACACAGTCTCCTTATGGTGTTCAGGGCTTAGCATTCTCCGATTTTTAATAGTTTCCCTGTTGCAAACTGCAAATTTGCCATCTTCTTCGCCCATGCATTCATTTTGAAGATTATTTCTTTTCCTCTCCCCAAGCTCAGCATCTTTCTTGTGAGCTATTTTACCCAATGGAAGTCTGTAGACCAACAAGACACAAAATCCGAAATGCAAAACTATAGTGGGAAGCCTCCCCTTCGTTTTGCCTGATGAGCTGGTAGCCTCTCTGGGGGGAGAGCACAGCTCTGTCTCCGATCCCTTAAAACACACAAAAGATATCCTGAAGAGACAAAGCGCACATGAGCAACGCTGGCTTTGCGCAGTGCTGCCCTGGAGGAAACTGCACTTAACTATGGGGTCAGAAGCCTGGGTTCGGTCCCAGATCTACCAAATACCATTTCCATGTCTGCAGGGGAAAAAAAGCATCACTCTCTCTCACGGCCTGTTTCCTCACGGAGCTGAGGGTGACTAAGAATGAAGCCTTGCCGTCACCGTTGGCCTGTGTCACACAGACACTCGGGCAGCCGTGCAGCTGCAGGAAGACAGGGCGTACGGACGGCCAAGGGCGAGGCAGCTGGGGACGGGAGGAAGAGCCGTGGACCCAGAGGAGCACAGACCTGCAATGTGGGTCCTGCGGCCAGACTGCCCGGCTGCCCATCCCACTCCCACCCTACGGCCCTCGTAATTACCGTGGACAAGTCAGTAAACACCTCTGTGCCGCGGTCGCTTCATCTAATGATGTTAATAATAATAGCACTTACCTTATTGGACTGTGGTGAAGTTTCAGTAAGTTATCCATGGGCTGTGCTTGGAACGGTGCCTGGCTCTTGCTAAATAGCCAGTGTTGGTTAGCGATTATTGACCATCTGTTCTGCATCCTGGCCCTACCACCTACTAGCTGCGTGATGTGGGACACATCCAACCTGACCTCTCTGAACTTTTTTTTTCTTTTCTGCAAAATAAGGTAATTCCTTCATTGCAGAGTTGTTCAGAGAATTATATGAGACAATGTACATGAAGCATCCTGCCGTCTCTCCCATGCTATTTCTCTTCCACGACAGACTTCTGCATAGGACAGCCTTAAAAAGCCAAATGTAGACAAGGAGAAAGTATTGGGGGGTGGAGCAGAGGCAGGTAAGGGTGGGGGGCAGAGGCAGGTGCAGGTAGAGGTCCTTCCGTCACCAAGAGCCCTGGTCTGGCCTGGCCCCAAGCACACAGGAGTTTCAAGTGCAATTTGGCTGATCCAGAGGTTCCCAGGTCCAGCTGGGTCTAGGCCATCCTGGGCCTACTAAGGAGCAAGCTGGAGCCCAGTGCCATCTCCAAGGGGCCTGGGAACCAGGGCCAAGCAGAGGCCTGTCCTGCTTCATTCCCCAAATGGCCAGAGCCACCAGGACTGGCCAGTTCCCCTTGACCAATGCTGCAGACAACCTAAGAGAGGCTCAGCGATTTAGACCACACTGACCCAGAGCTGGGAGGCCGTGAAATGCACGTTCACATAGCGGGGAAAACTGCTCAGTTCATCCTGCCTTGGCCAGTGTCCTGACCTGGGCCTTGAGCACTCTCCTAGCTGTCACCTCAGGCTGTCTCCACCCTGTGCCACACGCAATTGTTTCTGTGATCAGCAGCGCACTAAAGACAAGATTAGGCAGGACAGCAACCATAACCATCCCCTTCCCAGAGCCCTCGGGGATCGTCGCTGATTCCAGATTTAAAATCAAGTCAGAACGGGTCTCCACCTCCATTCCAGCCTTTATGCTTATCTCCCAGATGTAAGAGTACCAACCTGTGGTGACCCGCATTACATTCTGCTCCTTTATATCCACGGGGTCTGGTAGGAGCTCCTCTAGGGTCGTCCGCATGGGGCTGAGGAGCAGGGCTCTGCCTCAGCCCGCCGGGGCTCGGATTCCAGCCTCGCTACCTGCAATGTGGCCTAAGTAAGCGCCCGACCCTCCTCTTGGCTTTTCGAAGTTCCAGGAGTCTTGGAAGCACACGCAGCTTTCCTTCTCCTCCCACCCTTCACGGCAGGTACTCACTGTGACCTCAGCACCCAACTCACTGTTATCTTCTCCACCTTTACTGCCGTCATCTTGCTCAGAGACCGTAACAGCCACATAGATGAGCCACCCAAAACCCTGGCCATGCCGTTCTTAATCTGCCCAGCTCCGGTGCCTTTCTCCTGCACCCGGCAGCAGCTGCCGACTGCCATAGTTAGTTACACTCGTCATCACTGACTCAGTGCCTCTGGATAACCCCTGCCAATGTCCCGTTCTCTGGCCATAGCCTCTCCCTGTCTTTCCGTCCCTCTGAGTCTAAAACTCCACAGTTCTTCCACCTTCCATCTGACTTATGTCTATTCGCAAGCCTCCCCCACTCCCAAGCAAACACCTCTTGCCAGTCTCGTCTTGTGCTAATGGTTTGACAAAACTCTAGCCCAAATTAAACCCAACGTGCCAAACCGATCCCCCACACCTGAGCAGCTGGAGAGAATGACACCATGAATTGGACTCACTTTAAATGTAAACCACAAGTCTCCAACGGGCCCTCGACGCTAACACTTTCCCTGTAAATTCACTTCCCCATTCTGGGGCAACTATTTCATAGCTCTCCACCTAGACCTCATCGCCTCTTCTTCTAGGGAAAAATGTACCTACCGCCAGGAGCGGCACCCGCCAGCTCCCACCAGGATGGAAGGCAGGCCACGCTCCACCACGGCCCGCCGGTGGCCACTGGGTCTTACCCTTCTGCCTTCTCAAGGATTTTTCACTCTCTCGTATTTTCCCCTCTTCTCTACAATGGCCAATTTCTCCCCCTGTAGTGGGTCACTATATTGATGAATAAACATGCCTAACATCATCTTTTCTATAAAATCTCCCTGGCACCACATCCCCCCACACCATCTCTGTGCCCCCTCACAGCAGAATTCTCTACACGTTGCCTGCACTACCTCACGTCTGTGCCACAGCCCGTTCCAATAGGGCTCCTGCCCCCAAATCTCCTCCAAAATTGTCTATCAGGGTCACCCCTGCAGCTTTTTCAAAGAAATTAGCCAGTTCTCCATCACTCCCTTTCTCTGCAGCATTTGACACACCTGACAGGCTTCCACGGAACCAGTCACTTGGGTGACCGCCTGCCACCTGGCCATTCACTCTCCTCTGACGGCCCCTCCTCTAGTGGAGAAAATGGGCGCCCCACCTTGCAGGGCCTCAGAACGACGGTGTCGGCTCCTTTGCTATCCATACCCTATTGCTCGATCTGGACTTCACATCCCAAGAAAACAAGGACCACGCTGTATGTCTTTTTTGTCCTTCACACCCCTTCCTGCAACAATTTGGCAGGACAGAGGAAGTGGTGGAAAAGAAGAAGAGAAGTGACATATTATCAAGGTTACAAGGCGTTGCAGTACCATGAAAATGTTGACAATCACCATTATAGTTTACAGCAGCTCGCCACTCCTCCAGTTTGGGCTCCTAAACACTCAGTTTTACTATCTGAACAGTGGACAGAAATATCATTTAAAATAATAATGTTTGCTCTATAACAGGAGTCAGAATGCAGAAATAACAGTCCCTAAAGTTTTCAGTCATAAATTTGATGGCAGGAGGCACGGACAACAAACTTGTCTCATTTTAACGTTTAAAACACAAGCTGGTAAACATAAGGTTCATTTATAGTCACGTCATGGGACAGATTTATCATCCATACAGCTATAACTACACATTACACCTCATGTCTTGGGGCAGCCAGTTCAGTCTGACTGCACACAGCAGAGGAAAGGTGACATTTATGAACTGTAATGGCTTATTACCAGCATGGTCCATACATACCCAACCTGGCATCTACCACTTGGCTGAACATAATCTTGTTAGGGCTGAAATGCAGCCCTAAGGGACTCATTTCTACATGCTACAGTGCATAGAGAGAGCGGGGACACAATTATGCTCACCATCATTTAAACAGATTTATAGAAGTGTGGGCATTTTACATGTACAATTAACCACCAGTTAGGGTCATTTTTAAAGAAAAAAATACATCAATTGTCAATGCATCTAAGGCAACATCCTATGAATGTACAACTAACAAATCATAACCATCCAATTTCAAAAAAACAGCTTTCATAGAAGACAGTTCTAAACCTTTATGGGCATAAGAATAATCAGGTGAACTGGTTAAAAATGCAGTCCTGGGCCCAACTCTCAGATTCTGACTGAGTGGACTTAGGGTGGCATCCATGAATTTGCATTTTTAATTACTGGCCCTGGCAATTCTGATGTAGTAGTGCATGCTTCACTGGAAATCCTGTTCTAGAAGTTCTCATTTGCTCAGAACAAGGAAAAAAGTGCAAAGTAAACAGACTACCTACCATACTAACAATTCATTTCCTAGGACTATTTATAACAATTGAGTTTTTAAACTGAATATTCCTCATAAGAGATCATTTCTGTGCTAATATATTCCTTGCTCTCATAAGGTTTTTGTGACCTTGACTTAATATAATCCTAAGTACTATCTCCCTGTGCTCAGTGAGAACTAAAAATAGTTGGACAAACGTAAATTCTAGTAAACAGTCTATAGACAATTGTCACAACTTCAAGAGGTGTCAAAAAAACTGATTTTCTCCTGGTGAAATCATGCAACCCATGATTTCACTGATAGCGTCCTCTATAAATAAGTATTTAGCACATATGTGTATGCAGGAAATCTCTCAAGAATGCAAAAATATTTAGATTAACTCAGATACATATATATAAATACCCCTAGTTATGGCATCATAAACTCAAGGCTATGCCATAATAGTTTTCTTCACATCTATATTCAAGTGCTCTGAATTTAAAAAATAGAATGTTTTAGCATTTTGCTGAGTGTAAATTTTTATTTTGGGAAAAAAAAATCAAGAACACAACAACAAAAAATTACAAAGCCAGAGAATTAGAAAGACCATTGTCACAGTTCTATTAAGTCTTGCAAAAGAAGAGAAACTATTTAAATTCCTAGAACACAATTTATCTCGAAAAACAGAACAGAATATTGTAAATAAGAAGTGCTTGTCTTTATCGGGTATCTCCTATGTGCCAACCGCAATGCTCTACAAGTACCCCTCATTTAGTCCTCCAAACCTGAGAGAGGCACTCAATTACCCCCGTCTCCAGGTGAGGCACCGTGGAATCCCCAGGGTCTTCCATATCCCCACATTTCACTTTCCATTCACTAAATTCAAAACTCAAATTCAGCATGTGCAGCTAAGCATACTAAAAATAAAGTGTCTGTAATGATCAGACTGACTCTAAATATTAAAAGCAAAGTGTCTAATGATAGAAAAATTATAGCACATTTCTAAACATACGATAAACAGAAAATTATCTGCTCTACACACCTTAAAATTCAAAAAGACATTCAGATATCAATTTAAACTTTTCTCAGTTTGATATAATTCTAGTTCCTAAATATTTGCTATATACATTAAAAGCATGAATGAAAAACAATTCTCCCATAATTAGGAATGAGTCACATTACTTAATTTATTTAACTCGATGTTAAGGGATAGCTAGTATATCCACAGAAGTATTACTGATCCCTGGTTCAAGACAAGGGAAGAGTCTGAGAGTCTCAGTTTCTACTTATGTCTGTGCTGGAACCACAGAAAGCAAATGTGTACATATCGAAAAATCTTTACAAATCTAATGCTGAAGTCACATGAGACAGATTACTAATAAAAACCTGGCTGCTTATTGTAAAACTGTAAATCATTCTAAGAATAAGCTGTAATTATTTGCCCTAAGACTCATTTAAGCTCTTTAAGTGTTATATGGTAAATCTGTACAACACATTCATTCTACAAATGCCATACACACCTATAACCTATAATTTCTCCGTAATGTCATCTGACAGTTCACCTTTCTTGCTCACAAAGCTGATTCAAGACATCCTGCACTATCCCATGAATACTGACCAACCATCAGTAAACATTTACATAACTATTAATTGGGTTTAAGGCCTATCACATGCAAGGCCGCAGACCAGCACGGCCTCCTACCGATCAGCACCGAAGGCTACGCACATGCGCGCAGCAGTGGCTTCCCTTCAGTACCCTGGACTACAAGAGACAGGTACCTAAAATCCAAGTGTAACAGCTACCTACCCACTCACCCGGTTATAGTACATCTTCCTGCCTAAAGATACTTAAAGCTTTAAAAAGTGATCTTTTCATTTATCAGTGAACTGACATTGGGATTCATATATAAAATGGAAACTCTCAGAAAGTCACATGAGAATACTATTCTGCTTTAGGAACGAGCACTAGGAAATCAATAGCAACTTATCTACACTAACGCTGGATTATGTTTGGTTGATCCATATTTCTCATGTTCCCAAGTAGTCAATCAAACAGATAATGACTGTATGTCCTTGACCAAGCCGAAACAAGGAAAAAGACACATCTAAACACTGCTGATTCAAAGAATTCAGAGTTCAAACACAGCAACAAAATAAGAAAAGATAATCACGTAAGTATCAAGCAGTGTTTTTGCTTAAGACATAAAAGACAGGATCCACCTTTGCCTTTGCATTACTGTAAATCAGTATAATTTATTTTGAAGCATAAGTTTGAAAGCATCCTGGAGACCTAATATGAACTTGAAGGGGAAGATGGAAAAACAGGAATAAATGTTGTCTATGGTTTAAAAATACTAAATGCATCAAAACACCCAGTGATGAATGACTATTTAATTTCTTCCTGATATAGGAATGATTCCTGATACCTACCTTTTGACAGAAAAGATTGAATTTTTTCTTCACAATTTATGTTTTCTTTAAAGACTAGTTCTGCACACAGTATTAAAAAGATATCTCAGCAAAAAGAAAGCCTATTATAGTGACTATATCACTGAGAAGATGAAACAGAACATGAAAAAATAAAATTTACTGTTTCTTTGTTACACAAAGAAAATTAAAAGTGGTCCAAAGACGTCTCAGTCCATCTCCTATGTCCTTTATGCTATAATAACATACACAAAAATGGCAAACTAGATTACGAGTCTAGCTCAGGGTCAAGTTTTTCCACTTTAATGACTATCTCTGGAGCTAACGCAGCAGTGCTGGCTGGTTGGTTCTCTCCCTCCGACTCGGACAACACTTCTTCCTTTATTTTTACAGGCTTGTCACTGGCCTCCTCCTCCTCATCTGAAGACTCATCGAGCTCCCACTCATCATCTATGTCCATTTCAAATACTCGCACATGACGCAGATTTGAGCTTAACTATAAAAAAAAAGGCCACGAAAAGCATTTAAAAATTAATGTCTTAACTAATATATCATATATAAGGAATTAGAACTCAGAAGCTTGAATCAAAAAATGGTTTTATAGGAAAGTTATAGTCCCATCAATTTGCAATAAAATCACTAAACTCAGCCTTCATTTTGTATAAAAGGATCTCCGCATACAACAGTAGCAATTTCCTGAGATTAAAATCTGGAATTATCATTAACTACTTAGTAAGCTTTGTCAGAACAAGAGAAAAAAATAGCTAAGGCCACTCCATGATCATAATCAATAAAACCTATGAATCACAATTAAGTTTTTGCACAAGAGGACCTTGTATATCACGTATTTGATGAAGGAGCCACAGAAGCAATGTCACTTCCTGCTATATTTCTTAGTTACTGAACAATCTGTAAATACTTACCACACAGGACACTTTTCGGAAACCATTCCCAGCAACATACTGTGCTTTCATACTTTCCAGTAATCTCCAGTGCTTCTCAAAATGCATGGTACGTGTGGGAATAGCACTGCATTGTTCATCTAGCCTAAAGAGAGGGGGGAAAAGCCAACCCAAGAATGAAGAGGGAATGTTCTCCATAGAGGAGGTATCAGGGTCAGCTATGGGTTTGATTTCTATCCACACTCCCATTTCCAATACAATTTTAGCAGCCACTGTATAAAAAAGCTGTGATGTGATATTCTACAAAAATACTGCAATTCCAAATAGAATATCATCTTAATAAGGTTTTTTACTCCCTTTCATGGAAAGTAAATAGATACATTTTCAAATTAGAGATCTGGTTACTTAAATCTCAGTCAACGAAAGCCATCTCTTGGAATTGGGGGTGCACTTCCAGATGGGTACTGAGGTCCTAATTCTGGAAGGAAAATAGTAAGGCAAACCTAAAATAATTCTACTACACACTAGGGTTAATGCTATCTTTGAAAATATAACTTTAAAAAGTCCCATTCTCCACTCTAAATAATTGCCCACCTTGTTCCAGCAAATACTTCTTGATTTACTAGTAAAGAGACAAAAGGGACAAAAGAGCTATTAAAGCCAGCATTTTTTTAAATTAAAAAAATAGAAGCATTTTGGCTCAGCTAACTTTATGGTTATCCCCAGTAACTAAATAACTATTATCTAGCATACCTAAAAAATTAGAATCTATAATGTACATTAAAAACATTTAACTGTAATATCAAAAAGACAGCTTTACTAATGAGTTAGTTACCTTGTAGAGTAAGTCCCAGTGAATTGATAATCTGCAGAATCTTCACTGTTATATACTAAAGACAGTGGCAACTGGACCAAGAGTCTGTCTCTTCCTTCACGTCCTACAGTGTCTTTAAGAACTACCGTTACAGTTTCATCATCATAAAACTGTGCATCTAAACAACTGTAGATGCTAGAATTGAAATAAATTTGTTTTATCAAAGATGATCATGACTATGGAGAAAATACTGTATAGATAACATTATACTGGCACCAAACAGTAAAAAATAACTTAAAAAACCGAGTGACATTCTATATAATAACATTTAAAATATACATTAGTTTGTAGTAAAATCACAGTTACCTGTTGTACTGATTATTCACAAATATAACTAGGCCTTAAAAATAGGGAATCATTAAAAAAAAATCTGTGAAGTTGGTTCACAGTTCTAGAAAACTCTTGACATCAATGGTTAGGCTTAAGCTTGTAGAAACACTCTTTCTCTCTCTCTCTCTCTCTCTCTCTCTATATATATATATATACACCTTGAGCAAACAGAGTTAACTAGACTGAAAGGTAAAAACAAAATTTTACACATAAAAAAAAAAGACAACTCCAAAGACTTTATCATAAAAAAAATTTATGTGAGGAAAAAAGAGTGAGAAAAAGATCAGCTTATGATTAGTGTCAGTTCTTTCCCCCGCAAAGCCTCAGGGATGACTTAGGTACTCTTTTGGATCCTAAGAAAATTCCAGATCAGTGAGAATGGTATCACCTTACTTTTTTTTTTGGTTGTAACAAGAAGATCAGCCCTGTAGGCCATCTGTTCCCCCTGGAACCACATTACTTTCTTAGCACACAGGGAGCTTGAAACTATTAATTATAGGGAATCATGTTTTGTAAACTCCCACAGGGCAGTAAGGTTCTATTCAATTATAAGTCAAATCATTCTCTTCGTAAAAAATACATAAAAAATCATGCCCCCTTTGTTGGAAGCAACAAAGCCCTTTTACCTATATCATCACTATAACTCGGTATGACCACATACCTATAATTCCACTTACTAAACATACACACATATCACATGTATCTACATTTCATCCAAACAAGAATTAAGACTTACCTTCTTCGGACTTTTTCAGTTGTGGCATATGTAAAGCTTCCAAATTTAATAGCAATTAGTCCATTACTTACAGATCTTGAAGAAAGAAGGGGGAAAAAAGAGACTTTGTGGAACAACCTGGATAGCCAATAATCTAAATGCTTGAAAGAACATGATTGCCACTGTTAGTACATTTACCTAAATACCAACTCCCAGACCAAAATACCATAACTCTTCTCTAGAATACTGATAACTAATTTAAACACCTAGATAAACCAATTTGGTTTAAAATCTTACAGTCACTAAAGTAACTAGATACCTAATTAAGGACATCTGGAATAGAATAACCAAATTATTTCTCTTTTGCTACATTGTGGTCTTAAAAATTTCCTTCAAATTCAGATTAAAAATCATTTTTAAAATACTAATGGCATTCTAAATATAATTTATCTTTCAGGACTTTTACTATGAATTCTCAAAACGAATCTGCTAGGCAAAGCCTCTTATTTAATGAAAGGCATACTTAACTCAAGGTAAAAACCCCTTCTATAAGGTACTCAACTAATATAGTTTTGAACTTCTAAAAGTTCATGAGATATAATATAGTCCTGAGCTTTCTGCTGTCATATTTTTCCTAACCCTAAAATAAAATCCTATATACAATGACTATATACCAATACAAATTAAATAATCTAGAATAAGAAGGAACCATACAGCTTCCTAAATCAGTGTTATCACCCTAATGGCATGAAAATCAAGACAGAACAGTTAAATGACAAACCTAAAGACACAAGGTAGCTTAACTAACACCTGAAATATTGGAAAGGAAGCTGTAGGTTTCACTATTAAAAATAATAAAATCTTATCTCTTCGATTCAAACTTCAGATTAATACTTACTGGGAAATATCAGTATGTCTCCTTAAGATGCACATTTTATAAAGTGAATCTTCTAAAATAGTAAAAAGAAGATAATGTAGATTTGAAGTTTTATTATTCCACCTAAGGAAAAAAAACTGTCAATGGTTTTTAACTATCAAAGTATGGAACAAAATTGTATTGTTCACACAAGACAGGGAAGAAACACTTACAGAAAAGGAAATTTGAATAATCTACGTGTAGAGTCTTCGCTAAAACAAAAGGGAAAAAAGGTGAGAAAAATTTAAATTGGCTACTGAATTATACCACCCAGTGGGTAAACAGAATTACCTTCTAGTATCTCTATATAACGGAATGCAGATCGCTTGATTCATCGATTTTCCAATTACATCCTAGATAAGATTTAAAAATATAATTAGAGCATTTACATGCACACAGTCTACAGAAAGTGACCATCACTGTTTAAGTGTAGTAAAAAATCATCTGTATCACCAAACCTTGCACACAAGAAACTTTAATGACAGTTATAGCAGTAAGGGAAGAGAGAAGAGAAAATTCTGCGCTGAAAAGGACCTTGGAGCTAAGCACATGGTAGACCAAAGGCCACTTCCCTCTACTTCCATATCAACCATTCATTTACACTCTTTGGTAGTAAACATGAGACACATCAATTCTGTAACTAAGACTGTTTCCAATGAATTTGTTTTGGGAGAAAATAAAATATTCAAGACACCAATGCATTCAATAATCTAATATTTAAAAATGTATACAGAAACTAAGATGGAATATTAGGTTGGACCATATGAAACTGCTATTTTTATTAGTCAAAAACAGGTTAGTATCAGCATTTTCATATAGGTCATTCTAATAACTACAATCATTTACATCAGTGAGCCACATATTGTATATATTGCTCCTACACAAAGACATGCATTTCTTTCACACTTACTGCTGGTTTTTGCAAACACTGATCAATGATTTTCTCCATCCGCCTTTTCACAAAATGCAATGATTTTCGAGGATAATAAGGAAACAGCAAAGGACTTTCTGGTTTCAAACAAAAGAGAAACAAAAACGAAAAAAGTTACAGCAAACCGATGAGGAGGAGAAAATAATCTGTTAGAGCTAGCCTGCAGTTTACCTCACAGTGGAATTGTCACTGGCCACTTCTTTATATAATACTTTCACACAACCTCATTAAAAATGACCATGGCCTCCTGCCTTTCATCATTCTCCACTGATGGCCCTCTAAAAACCTCTTAGTCCATACTTAGTACCACCAAAATCCAACTGTATCTTTCTGTTGGCTGTAAGAAGAAAGGAATGATTTGAGAACCATAAGCTATATAATGAAATAAAGTTCATTCTTCTCTATTCTTTGCCACAATGAAATGAAAACAGCATGGACTGTTTTGTAAGAGTCTCAAAAACAAGAAACTAGCCTCCATGTAAATAAGCTCTCTACTTTTTAAAAGGCTTCTTTACAAGAGAAAGTAATATATAATTTAGCATCTACTGACACCTACAACACTAGGTTCTTTTTATGTCTGTTATTTCTATTGCTTACAACAGCCACACAAAGTGTCACATTCACCAATTTACAGACTGAAAAGAAAAATGAAGCTTTGCAGGTTTAGGCAAATGCTCAGTGTGAAAATGACTAAGTACTTCGTTCTATGGATCAGACCCAAGTCTGGCTCTAAAGCCCATCTTCTTCCATTGTGCTTTGTAGACCTCCCTTACATAAAGCTATGCTGAATAAAATGAGTTTTAACCATGTTAACATTTTAAGCTCCCAACAGGTGACAGATGCCATGGTATCACAGAAAGACACCTGGTCTTTGTCCCCAGTCCCTAGGACAGAGCTCCTAAAACCCTTGGAATTTCTGAGTGATAAGGGTGATAGGAGCGTCTTTTGTTTTAATGAGGAGACACTTGGCTGACTCCTAGATAGCTTCTGGACAGGGGCTGGTCACCAGAAAGACCAAGCCTTGATTACAAGCTTGGAACTTTCAGCTCTACCCCCTCTACCCCCAACCTCCAGGGAGGGGAGAGGAGCTGGAGGTTGAGCCCAACAACCAATGGCCAATGATTTAATCAACCACGTCTATTGAATGGGGCCTCCATAAATATCCCAGAACAACAGGGTGTGGACGGCTTCCTAGCTGGTGAACACGCTGAGGTGCTGGGAGGGTGTGGGCGCTCTGCGCCTCTCCTTCCTTACCCTGCTGCCCGACGCATTGCTTCTATTTGGCTGCTTCTGAGTTGTATTTTTTTATAATAAACCTCAATTCGTTTGTGTCCCCCTGAGTTTTGTGAGCCATTCTAGCAAATTATCCAACCCGAAGTGGGGAGGGAACGCCTGACCTTGCAGCCAAGTCAGACAAAAAGAAGTGTGAGTGACCTGGGGACTTGACACTGGAGACTGAAGTCTGATGTGAGGGTGGTCTTTTATGACTGAACCCCTACCCCTGCGGAGTGGTCTGCACCGACTCCGGGTATTTCGCGTCAGAACTGAATTATAGGGTACCCCGTTGGTGTCAGAATTGGCTGGTGTGAGGAGGGGAAAAATATCTCTCATTTCAGTATCAGAAACACTGAGTAAAAACAGCTCAGATGCTAACATACTGACTGCTTATATGCTAAGTGCCAGGCACCATTCTAAGTGCTTCATCTAGATTAAATCAGTTATTCTTCACAACAGCTTTCTAAGGGAGTTGTTATTATTATCCTCATTTTACAGATGAGAAAACTGGGCCACAGAGAGGTTAGGCAACTTGCTCCCCGACAGCTACTAGCAAGTAGTAGAGCAAGATTCCAACCCAGGGAATCCAGCTTCCATAGCTCTGTCACCCACTAAAGAATACTGACTCTCTCGCGTGCCCTAAGAAAGTACATGGATCAAGTATTCAGCACTTGATTGTTGCAAAGTATCAGAGACAAAGTTTCACTGATGTTTCCTCAATAATTCTATAATGATAGCTGGCATTATTTCATACTAGGCTAAGAAACTGGGAAATTAACATACTGACTGCCACACGAGGCAAAAAAAAATTTTTCCTTGAGGCCACGGTGTTTTATTATGAAAACAGAATAAAAACTTCAAAAACAAAACAATCCTTTCTAATTTAATGAAAAATTTAATGAAAAATGAAATTTACTGACTTCTATTCATTTAATCACTGTTTTTAGAATTAATTTGTCAATATTAATTGTAACAATAAGAACATCAACAAGTAAAATCTTCATGAACCAACTGCAGGGTTTTGCCCAGGTTTTGCTTCATGAGGACCTTGGCTCAAAACCAGCATGAGTTAAATACAACTCACATGGCTTAATGTGGTAAGGGACTTGCCCAAACTCTCCACTAGCATTTTACCTTGAGCATTTAAAAAATGGACTTAATCTGAAGTACAAGTGTTTAAACATGAGTTCTGTGGCTGGCTAAGATCAGGTCTTTCTTATTCAGACATAGAAGATGGGGGGTGGAAGGAAGAGGGTAGGACCCAAAAAAGTTCCCAGAATCAGTATTAGCCAATATGGTGACAGGGTCCAGGTGCCACTGCTCCTGACACACTGTCATCACCCGCCCCCACCCCACCATCCTTCCTTATTCCTTTTCCCTCCTAATTAAATACATAAATGAGTGGAATCAACTATAACTTTATTCTCCCTCCATTAAATAGCTAACTTCCAGCAATGAATCTCTCTACTGATCTTAAGACTCTCGAGCAATACAATAGGTCCTGCTCTGAAAAAGAAGGTGGACTTCTATGGTTAAAACAAAAGAGCCATAAGCAAAGGTCTAGGCATCAAAGAATTCTCTCCCTCACGCATTGTCATTCATATAAGCAGTAACCAAATAGAAGTGGGTTGTGTATCCCTTGTACAAAATGCACAGGACCAGAAGTGTTTTGGAATTTTTTAGATTTTGGAATATTTGTACATACATAATGAGATATCTTAGGGATGGAATCCAAGTCTAAACAGAAAATTCATTTATATTTCATATACATCTTATACACACAGCTTGACGGTATTCTTAAACAATATTTTTAATAAGAATTAACGAAGTTCTTGACTGCATTTTGACTTGGGGAATGGTCATATGAGTCAGGTGTGGAATTTTCCACTTGTGGCAACATGTCGGCACTGAAAAAGTTTTGGATCTTGGAGCATTTCAGATTTCGAATTTACAGATTAGGATGCTCAACCAGTATTAAGTCTAGTTAAAACCTCAGGCTTTGACATTAACAGAGTCCTAGTTCCATTGCTTACCAGCTTGTGTAATCTTGGGCCTTCTCTAACCTTCTGTTTCCTCATTAGTAAATAAGGATAACAAGTACCCATCCCATAGGTTCTTGTGAGGATTAAAGGAGGCACAATGTATATGTGGCAGAATAAGCACTCCATAAAAGTTAATTAGCTATTACTTTAAGGATCTAAGAAATTTCTAATTTGTGGTCAGATTTCTTGAAAAAGCAAAGAAATACTTGCTTCAAAAATATTTTCATCTAAAATGGTGAAGTTTTGACATATTTAATGGTTGCCATTATGTGTTGCATCGCTAATAATGCTAGATAGTTTTATTATATTAATATTTTGAGGTCCTAGAAAATGAAAGGCATAACAAGTACACATACCAAAAAACTACAACCTCAAAAGAATACGGTTAAGGACCATTGTGCTTTCAGGAGTTAAACTGGAATTGACCAAATAAGATTTCTCTCACTAGTTAGCTCTATAGTTTTCCTTCAGCATTATATTTTTTATGCAGTACAAAACAGACAATATAAGAATACTTAAGAATAAGCAATCTTATTACTTCACAGTTAATTTCAGAATGTTTTCTATCATAGTAATGTTTTACAATATTGGTTATTTTGCTCTTTCTGTGATCAAATACAATGGACATAAAAAATAAGTCTAATGAACTTAGATAAGTACTGAGCAAGTGTTCAGCAAAACCATTAGCTGATCTACTCAAGACCTGGTCTCAAATAAATACAAATATGGCCAAAGTCTACTTGGTTCATGAAATACCTTTAAGGTGGCTGCTTTTTTGAAGAAAGTCATACCACTGGTTTCCCTCTTTATTAGGGGGTGACACAAGATCATCATCTTCATCTTTCAAGTACTAGAAATACAGAATTAAAAATTTAAATTTAGTAAACCAAAGAATTAGGCCCCCAAAACTGTTTATATTTAACATTTTTCTATTTAATAAGTTATTTCATTTTATTGCCAAGTCCTCTGATGGTGCATTACTATTATTCTAAGTGACCAAAATTTGCTAAATGCCAAGCATATCAACAAACTGAAAACTACTAAAAGATTACAATGTTGTAGATGCAGAAACCACAGAGTTTCGATTTTGTGTTTCATTTTCATGAACACATTTCAAGTTGTAAGTTAGTTTTACAAGTATCAACTATTAATATACTCTATGGAAACTATTCTCCAAGTGTGGTCTGCAGACCCCTGGGAGTCCCCGAGATGCTTTCAGGGATCCACAAGGTCAATACTAGTTTTACAATAACACCAAGATGTTACTTGTCCTTTCACTGTGTTGACATTTGCATTGATAGTGGAGAAAACTACTGGTGCCTTCCCCAAGAGTAAAGGTAGTGGTCCCAAATCATACTAGCAGTCATTGTATTCTTTTGGTTATTTTTTTTGCCACATATTCATAGTTCCATTTACTTTTAATGAAGCTATTAAATTATTAATTTTATTAAACTTCGACCCTTGAGTACAAATCCTTAATATTCTGGGTGACATAATTGGGAGGTATAGATAGGCATTTTTGCTGCACGCTAAAGTACGATGGTTATCTCGAGGAAAAAGCACTTATGAAATTGTTTCAGTTGTGAGTGAAGTTAGGCACTTTTTAAAAAATGGAATTACATTTTTACTTAAAAGAAGGACTGGCACTTGGTTATTTGGCAGGTATTTTCTTGAAAATAAAGTGACCCTGTCACTTTGAGCAAAACAACTGCCAGTATTTGTTGCTAATAACAACATTTAAAAGCAAAAATTAAAATTTTGGAAAACCTGCATCTGCGACTGTGTGCTTGACAGCATCACAGCACTTCAAGACTTTCTGATTAGACTGGTGGTGCTATTAGTGCAATCTGGCTCTTGGTTACTGTACGATGAAAGGTGGCAGCATTCAGAAGAGTTGCATCAATCAGGGAACCAGTATTTCCAAAATGATCAATGCATGAGGTTACAGAATCATGCATGGACAAAAGATCCATACAAAGTGCAAGGTAGATAACTGGATTTTAATGGAAAAGTATGAAAAGTTCACAGGTGCAATTTTAGATTCCACATTGAAAATAACCTGTAAGGTACTATATCACTTGTCAAGATTTTGTGTAGTACAAAAGAATATCTATAATCATCTGAAACAGCTAGTATAATACTTTTCCCTTTCCAACTATACACTTGTGAGAGACCAGATTTCCTTTATATACATTAACAAAAACCTATCAAAACAGACTGAATACAAAAGCAGTTATGAGAATCTACCTGTCTTCTATTAAGTTGGACATCAAAGAGATTTGCAAGAATATAAAACACTTCACTAAATTATACCATTATTTTGCACTAAAAATATTTATATTAACATATAATGGTAAGTGGATTTATTGTTAATTTTAAGTGAATTAAGAAATAAATAATGTTTTATTTTGTTTAATTTTTAGTACCTAATAATATCTATCAATGATAGATAATCCACAACAACAAAACCTCTTTTTGGGTCCTCAATAATTTAAGAATGTAAAATGGTTCTGAGATCAAAAGTTTAAAAACTGCTTCTTTTTAGATATTTTGCCAAAAGGGTAGGGCTGCTGTGTAATTTGGTATTGTATTACTTTCCATAAATTTTGGATAATAAAGGTTAAGACTGCTAAGGTTTTAAAATTAGCTGTTAAAAATCAAAAAAGAGTAGTGAAACTAAATTCGATCTAAAGCCCATACATACCTGACCAACTCTTTCAACATTAAAGTATTTTCCTTTTCGATTATAAAGGTCTGGAGCCTACAAAGAATAAACATAGTTTAATTCTTAAGTCAACTCAAAAAAGAAAAAAATCTTAAATTTAAACCATAAACTTTACTTTTTAAGAGAGCTGTTAAGTGGCAGTTACTCTTTGCGTTCATGTATTGTAATTACAAAACACACACACACAAAAGTTCAATTTACAGATTTTTTTTTCTTTAGAAGCAGCTTCTTCTGAAAATTTATAGACTTTATGCTTAATAAATAAGTGCTACCATTAATTAGTTCAATTACTTCAGTAGTTTAAAAACAAGTAATGGCTAAGGACTGCAATTAAATTGGGTTAAATTTAATTCTTTCTCATCAGTACCAGGTTTACTGCAACCATTTCCAAAAACCTGCATTATAGAAATACCAATTTCTTACCTCATTGAAATGTTCAGTAAGAAATTCAGCAACAAATGTGATATCTTTCTGAGTCATCTATCAACAACAAAAAGAAAACAAATCAAAATAAAAGGAAGCTTCCCAATAAAAGAAATACCATGTAATAATAAATGTGATCTTTTTACTATCTACTAAAAGTCATGGGAAAACAGGCACAGTTCCTTCAAGGAAATACAGATCAGGCAACTGTGAAATATGAACTCTTAGGGCTCTGAGAAGAATATAATTAAACATTTAAACTCATTTTCCAATTAGCCAATCTAATAGCTACATAATGCCTTATGGTCCATAGTTGGTTGTTTATTATTAGTATTTTTAGGACTTGTGCTAAGACTATGTGTGCAAGGTTCCATCCTTTGGGAAAGGGAACTGTAAGACTAGAAAAGTAGCCTCAACTTCAGTTAAAGGTTGTGCGTAAACAGCGCTGTTCGCTTCAGTGTTGGCCCCTGCTTCTTACAATGACCTTGCCTTCACCCTGCTCCAGTTCTTCCGCCCTCAAAAAATTACCCATTAAAGTTTCTCCCAACAGTTAACATATTTTATCTCCCAAAATAATGCTAACAGTGGTGTCAGAAAAAAAACTACTGTGAAACTTTCCTGGTTTCCAAATCCAGTCACCCATACTGCAAAAGATCTACTTAGCATTAAAGTTGTAGAAAGTGGAGGATCACTTACTTAGCCAGTACACACAGACTAATTAATTAATTTGAATGCTCTCTACTCTTTCAGGCTCAAAATGACCTAATCTTTCTGAACAATTTGGGCAGGAGTGAGGAGGAGTGAGCCACAGGAATCAAATGTGAATTTTGCCCTCTTCTATAAGATCTCCCTGGAAGAAGATTCCATTGCCACTTGTCACAATCCTCACAGTTAGAAAGAAATGTGCTTACCATACATCAACATAGGTACTAATATCTAAGTACTTGACTTCCAAAGAAAATGCATGTAAGATGTAAGGAAGTCAAAGTAAGGAATATAAGGATGCTACCTTATATAGATTATAAAACCTTATCCAAACATGAAAATTACAAATTTAGTTATAATAAAGGTACCTATGTGATGAAAAACTACAGAACTGCAAATTTCTTTAAAAAAAAAAAAAAAAAAAAAGGGCTTAAGGGATCTAGGGATCTATCTAATGTCTGCAACCTGATATCCTGTTAACTAGTGACTGAAAAAAAGTTCCAAGATAACCAGCAAAGCTGAGCTCAACCAGGACAATACCAACACATTATGAAAATGTACTACTGTATATTACCTTATTCAGCTCAGGAAGCACATGGTCTTCTGTCATTCTCAACATTGCTGGAAATATAAAGTTAAAAAACTATCTTTAAAGTAAAATTAAAAATATCATTTTAATTATAAATACATTTCAAAGACTAAATGTGTTTCACTGGACTAAATCTTCAATTTTAAACAGCTTTTCACCTAACAAAACTTATTTTTCTTCCAAAAACTAAAGGGTGAAGAATTTAAATTTGATTTATATTTTCAGGTTGAAAACTGTTAGTCTAACCATTCTAAACTATTATTTTTCTTTTCTCCCTCAATTCAATCCATTGCTACTCGGGACAAATAAATGTAACTGTTGTCATTCTTTCCTCCAAAGTTTTACAATACCAAAGAAGTGTTTATTTCCCTTGACCTTTTTTCTCTACATGAAGACATGTGCACTAAGATTTATATGCATATACACACACTTACATTTATGCATATTTATATACTTATCTTTGATCTAGTATCTGTGGTTGATTCTTTCTATCCTTTCATAGGATTGTCCTCATCGGTCGGTACTGGGTTTTTTGTATTACGTCTCCACCTCAGACAAAACTAAGTACATGTAATCCCAGCTCTCTGGGAGGCCGAGGCGGGCGGATTGTTTGAGCTCAGGAGTTCGAAACCAGCCTGAGCAAGAGCGAGATCCCGTCTCTACTAAAAATAGAAAGAAATTAATCGGACAACTAAAAATATATAGAAAAAATTAGCTGGGCATGGTGGCGCATGCCTGTAGTCCCAGCTACTTGGGAGGCTGAGGCAGGAGGATCGCTTGAGCCCAGGAGTTTGAGGTTGCTGTGAGCTGGGATGACGCCACGGCACTCTAGCCCAGGCAACACAGTGAGACTCTGTCTCAAAAAAAAAAACAAAAAAACTAAGTACATCACATGTGCTTCTGTATAGTGCTTGAATATGCATCTTAACTGTGTATATTCAGCAAGAAACAGGTCGGAAGTACTTTGGCAAATATAGATTATTTTAGAAACTGTTTTTAATTAATTCAAATTTCTAAATTATCTGAAAAAGGAGCTAAAATTTAGTTCCATTTATATCAATCCAAAAAGACACTTACTGAGCATACTTTAGGTGCTAGGGATACATCAGCATAAAAGAAGTCCCTGCTTTTATGGAGATTACATTTTACAAAAAAGAAAACCAAGGTTATAGAGCTACTGGTGGCAAAGCAAGGACGATATTAAGTGTCCAGTCTCTAGTTCTCTCATTCTGTATGCGTTTTACAATGTCCTGCACAAATGACAAAGATTCAGCAATAATTCATTTTTATTCTAATCCTGATTCTTATTACAGTTAGGACATACAATAAGAATAGAAACTTCAGCTGGGCATGGTGGTACGCGCCTATAGTCCCAGCTACTCGGGAGGCTGGGGCAAAAGGATTGGTTGAGCCCAGGTGTTTGAGGGTGCAGTGAGCTATGATGATGCCATTGCACTCCAGCCCAAGAGACAGCGCAAGACCCTGTCTCAAAAAAAAAAAAAAAAAGCATAGAAACTGCCTCAATTACCCTCCAATAATTACAAGTAAAACCAAACTACTTCTTCTGTTAAAGAATATGATTTCTAAGGTCTCATTCACTTTTAATATTGTAATTTATTCTAATTAACAACTTGGATCTTAAACAGGCTGGCTAATAAACACTCTGGTTCCTCACTATGGCTAGCACTGGTAGTTTTCAGAAAAATCTAAAAATTTTAAGTATTAACATCTGCAGATCACATTCAGTTTTTAAATAAAAGCAATTATTTTAGGCTGATAAATGTGAAGTCTACTTTTATAATACTACTAATAAAATTGAAGATTTGGACATTTGTTTAAAGGATGTTAGCACATTACAGGTAATTTACCTTCTATTTCCTCTTTAGGAATTTTAACAAATATGAGAAGTTCCATTTTAGACTAAATTTTGCACATGTTGGACAGCAGTTTATGCTGGATTATTTTAAGGATATGGAGAGGTTACAAAAATAGCAGTAAAAATGGACCTAAATAAAATATGCATATACTGCAGAGTGAATATGAAAACATTTACTATCAGGTCAATAAATATTTGTTAACTACCTACCCAAACAAACGCAAAGACACTGTGCAGATACAAAGAAACACCACAAGTGGTATGCATTCTTTTTAGCTGGGGCATTACTGCCCAACAGAAGTGGTAACGGAAATGTTCTATTTCTATGTTGCCACTAACCACGTGTGGCTAATGAGAACCTCAAATGTGATCAGTATGACTGAGGAACCAAATATATAATCTTATATAATTTAAATATATTTAAATAGGCACACGTGGCTAGTAGCTACTGTACTAGACAGCAGAGATCTAAAGACAGAACACCAAAGTATCAAACAAGACATCAGCTACCCAGGGACAAAGGTGGTCTTTTATTTTTTACTTTTTTAAATCTAGCACCTAACAGTGCCTAATATATCAGCAGGGGTTCAAAAATGTTATTTTAACGTAAGGAAATATCATAAGGTAAAAAAGGGTGAACTATCAATGAGCGATAGGGACAACAGGTGCTACAAATTAGCTTTAATATTTCTGTGGGGAATGTTTCTAGCCTGAAGACAAATGTTTAAGGTGATGGATATCCCAATTACACTGATTTGATCTTTACAAATTATATGAATGTATTAAATTATCACGTTCACCTCCCAAATACGTACATTATCAATAAAAAATAAATAAAATTTTTAAAAATATATTTCTGAGGGGAGGTGGGGCTGGGTGGGTACACAGATGAAACAAGACTGGCCATGTGTTGACAGCTGCTGAAGCTGCATGCAAGGTATAGGGCGTTCCTTACACTAGTTTCTCTACTTTTATCAGCACATGAAATTTTACTAGAGTAATTTTAACAGTCTAAAATGATATTCCCACAGTTTTTTAAAAGTGTTAAAATAAGAATGCTTCACTCTATTAACTTACCCACATAGAGCCACCGAAAAAATGCTTTGAAGTTTTTCATACTACTATCTATAACTCTAAAAAGATAAAAATAAATCAGAAATAAGATTATCATGTGGGGTTGATGTATCATCGTTTAACTGTCATGGAATAATTCCTACCATTCTACTTTATCCTATCTGGATGATATTTAAGTCTTCAGGACAGCAGATTTTACAAATGAAACACACACCTAAAAATAAAACTTGAAAAAAAGCAAATCCTGACTCTTCTCAAAAATAAAGCAAATAACTCAGATTCTAGCTGGTTACAACAGCTTTGCTACAAAGTGTGTAATACTCTTTTCTAGCCTTCAGTAAAGTATGAAATCCTTTTCTAACTTTGCAAATAAATCAGGAAAAAATAGTTATCAGCATTATTCTTGGCTTAAAAGAAAATACTCACTGGTCAGTAAGAAGAAAAAACATCAACTCCAACAGAAAATTGTTATTATAAATTTGTACTACGTCACAACCTCTAATAAGTGGACATTACTTTTGGAAGCTGATTTTTGGTTCTGACAATAACTGAGATCGCAAAAATTCAATTTCCCTGGGCTTTACACAAATGTACCCAAAAAATTAAATGTTATAAATGGAAGTCATCTTCATTTTGATAAAACTGTTTCTGAATACAGAGATGGGTGCCATTTTTTAAAAATCTTTTTACACTCACATCTATAAGATAATTACTGTAAGCAAATAATACCTGCTGTTCATTCCTAAATCCTAAAGCCCTCCCCAAGTATTAAGTTTCATAATACTGTTGGAGAGGTAAGTCAGTATCATTAACCTTTCTGTACGAAGTAAAACACTTGGGATAAAAGATGGCAACATCCCTTAGTCAAGCAATATAATCGAAACTCTCCTGCAGCAATAATTTTAAAAAAAAGTTCCTTTGTGTCCTTCCCCAATCAATAACCTCACTCTACCCCAGGCAACCAGGCTAACATCAAAATTCTCATTGCCTCAGTTTCTTCATCTGTAACCTACAATAATTCTACTTACCTGAAAAGAACAAGAAGTTAAACTACCTTTCATACTGAAAGGTGATCACAGAAAGCTTAATATTTTATATTTGCTCTCAGCAAATATGTTGAAACAAAAAACACTTCAAAATCCAGGAAAAGCAATGTCATTTCTCCTTTTGTCTTCTGAACACGAGTGTCTGTAACTTCTAAAACTTTACTTTCTAAAACTATTAAAATGGCAGTGGATGGGGAGGGGTACGTGTTAGAAACTCACAAAAATGAAGAGAATAGAAAAGAAATTAAATTTCAGAAATGTCAAAAGCCGATGGGGGACTGATGACTAAGGAAGCTGAACAGTGCAGGCCGCGAGCCAGGCAGGAGGAAACCACCCGCCACCCTGGAGAACCCAGGGATACTGAGACACTAGCAACACCAGGTTCAACAGTAGATACCAGGGCGATGTGCAGGGCTAGACATAGGCGACAAAATGAAAATCTAATACAGTGTGGTCATTACATTCTTTCCCCAAAACACGAAGAATGCCTAGGAGTTTACCTTCTAGCCAACAACAAAGAAACAGACGGTTCTTCAGAGAAACTGACAAACTGGGAAGAGCTATGGCACTTCTACGTGGGCAGCAGCAGCCCGAAGCACAGCCCGCACACTCTGGCACTCAGGTTCTGGCTCCCTGCCATCCCTGCACGTGGAGATTCCGAGCAACTTTAAATGCCTCATGAATAAATATGAGTGACAACCAAGCATCAGGTATTAGAAGAAAGCTTGCAACAAGAGACCAAAATAAACAGAAAAGTGACCCATCAAGTGAGGATAATTCAGGGAACAACAGAGACCTTTTAAAAATCTAATATCCACAGAGAGATTTGAGAAGATGCCAGCCACATCCACAGAACGAGAGGATTAAAGAAACAAGTAAACACTTTAGGAAATTAAAAGACAGGATGGCCATAATAAGAAATTTAACAGAATGGTTCAGTTCAATGATCTTGTCCTGCAACCTTATCTTAGCTACTTATTCCAAAGATCACACCCTAGACTTTCATTATCCACTGCAACCCTTCAAAATCTCCATCTCAAGCATCCCACTGACCAACAAGCCTCTATCTATCCAGTGTCCCCTCTCCGGGGTCCCAAACTTCATCCCACTAGGATGCACTGACTACTAGTTCTATCACCTTTCACCATCTCTCACCCCTGCATGTCCTCACTTCCCTCCTAAACTAGTTTAGATTTGAGGGTCATCATTTTAATCCGCTCCTTGCTTCAATTCCCTTGCCACTCTTGCTGCGCTTTTACTCACCAAGCCTGGTACAACTGTTCACCTGCTCTGTGTCCCACTCTCACAGTGGGCCCTGCAGCCATGCCACTGGCCTCACGTTCCCGCTCTCATGAATGCTCAGGAGTCCTCCTCTGTCCCATTAGTGGACACACCCGCCTGCTCCTACTGGATGTTCGGGACAACTGCTTCACAGCTTTCCCTGTACTCTTAAACCTCCAATACCACCTCCCCGTCCTTACCCCGAGCTGATGACAAAGGATTTGCTGAGATTAACAAAAGCACCTAGAAGGGAACATCCCCATGCTCCCCCGTCATACATCAGCCTGTCACCCTTTCCTGGGCCTTCCCTCCTGTAACTGGGGATGAACTTCTGCCCCTGCTCTTCCAACCCCTCCCTACTGCACTACCGTGTATACTCTAGTACACATACTACAGTATACTCTTGCTCTAGAGCAACCCTCCCCTCTCTCATCATCAGTTTTTTCCCTTGTAGAAGATCTCTTATATGCTCTAGTTTCTCCCAACATAAAAATAAAAAACAAAACCCAACAATTCTAACTACTGGCCATTCCCCTTGCAGCAAAACTCCGCAAGAGGCTGTTCCTGCTGGCTTCTCTGCATCTGTCCTTATTCTGTATTGTACCAGCTCCCACCACTCCACGGAAGTGGCCCTTGTCAGCGTCCCTGTTCTAGTAGTATTCTAAGACTCTGTTCTATTCTTGGTGTTTCCTTTACTTGACTCAGCAGCATCTGACAACTGATCCCTCCTTCCTCTTTGCAATGCTGCCTTCACCCAGCCTGCAGGACACCCACTCCCCTGGCTGTTCTCTCCCACTTCCTGTGCTGGCTCCTCATTGCCGCCATCCATAAACGAGGTTGCTTCTCTTCTCTAAGCACACCCCTTACCTCATCCAATCTCATGGCTTTAAGAACACCAATGAGCTGATGGCTCCCAAATTTACATTTCTGGCCTGGACCTCTCCCTTGAGGTTATAGTCTCATATAACCAACAATGTGCTGGGCAGTTCCACCTATGGATCTAACAGACATTTCAAATTCAATGTGCCTAACACATGGACCAAGTGACCAAAATTAACATCACTAAGAAGTGGGTAGACAAACATTGTGAGCCAATGGATGTGATGCCTTGAGGAGGACACACCAATTATGCAGTATTTCTGGCCAGGGATATAACCTAAATCATGAAAAAACATCTAATAAACTCAAAATGAGGAAGATAAAGTACATATATATACATACACACATATATACACATTATATATGACCTGCTTTCCTTTAAAACGTCTATTATCATAAAAGACCAAGAAAGGTTGAGAAACTGCTCAAGATTACAAAGACACAGCAACTAAAACAAATACGTGATCCTGAACTATGTCTTATCATACTGCACATTTTTGGGATAATTGCAAAATTTGAATTGAACTTTAGAATAAGTACTGCATCAATGTGAAAATTCCTACATTTGCTAACCGTACTATGGTTATGTAAGGAAATAACCTTATTCTTAGAAAATATGCATTAAAGTATTACAGGGTAAAGGCACGTGATATATACAACATACTCTCAAATGTTTCCGGAAAAAGAAAGAATATGATAAAATAAATATAGCAAAATATTTTAAAATGGTCAATCAGGGGAAAAGTGTTAACAGAGTCATCTTTATTATTCCTACAATTTTTCCATGTGAAATTATTTCAAAATAAAGTTTAAAGAAAAATCTATTAATAGCATATCCAAACCAAACTCTCAATCACACTCTACTCCCCTCCCAAAACCTGCCCCCCTCAACCCTTCCCTAGTTCAATAAATTATCAATTCTAGTCTTCCCAGTACTAAGGCCCTAAACTAATTATCTGTGACTCCTTCATTTATTTCACCATCTACACTCAATCGTTCAGAAAATCTGATTATACTTTCAAAATATAATGAGATTTGAACCATCATTTCTCTCTGGGCTTCTGTCCTTGCCTGCCTATAATCTATTCTCAACACTAACTAGAAAGAAAGATCTTCTTAAAACCTAAATGATACCCTCTCCCTCCACTACTCCTAAATCCCCAAGGGCCTCTCACCCAAAGTAAATGGCAAAGTCCTAGCAACTGTCTACAGGCTCTATGCAACCTGGCCATCCTCCATCACCTGTCACTTCATCCCTACACCTCTCTTTCATTCACTCCACTGCAGCTACAGTGCCCCTTGAGGTCCCTCAAACAGGCCAGGCATGCCCCAAACTCAGGGCCTTCACACTTACCGCCCTTCTGCCCCCAAACATCACAGAGCTCACTCCCTTCCTGTCTCCTGTCTCCTTCCAACCCCACCTTCTCAGTGAGGCCTCCCTGACCTATATAAAACTGTGTTCCCTATGCTAGCATGCCCTAGGTCTTCCTTTCCTGCATGGTTTTTCTCAGCAATACTTGTCACTATCTGACTTACTATACATTAATATTTTAATTATCCATTTGTTTACTGTTTGTCTCATGTACATTAGAATATAAGACCCAGGAAGGGGCCGGGCGCGGTGGCTCACGCCTGTAATCCTAGCTCTCTGGGAGGCCAAGGCGGACGGATCGTTTGAGCTCAGGAGTTCAAAACCAGCCTGAGCAAGAGCGAGACCCCGTCTCTACTGAAAAATTAGAAAGAAATTAATTGGACAACTAAAAATATGTAGAAAAAAAAATTAGCCGGGCATGGTGGCGCATGCCTGTGGTCCCAGCTACTCGGGAGGCTGAGGCAGAAGGATTGCTTGAGCCCAGGAGTCTGAGGTTGCTGTGAGCTAGGGTGACACCACGGCACTCTAGCCTGGGCAACACAGTGAGACTCTGTCTCAAAAAAAAAAAAAAAAGACCCAGGAAGGCAGAGATTTGTATCAGTTCTATCCACTCTTATATCCTCAGCATCTGGAACTTGTTTAAAACATAGTTAAGTGCTCAGTAAATGTCTACTGATGAGTGACAGTATTAGACAATAAAGTAAAAAAATTTCTCAGAAAACAAAAAAAAAAAGATATGAAAAATATGAGAGAAAAATAAGAGACATTTTTGATCTACTCATGGATCAATCCATGAATTCTAATATCAGATCAAAAAGATTTCTAGAACAAAAATCTAGTTTAAAGGGGAGACAGAGAGAGAAGAAATTATCAAAATAATAACACAAGAGAATTCAGGTTAAAATGGCTCTTTCTTATTCAGTACAATGAATGAAAAGACCCATATCTAAAAATGCTGTTATGAAATTTCGACATATCAAGGATAAAGACTAAAGCTTTTAAAGATAAGGAGGGAAAAAAAAACCCTACAAAGGAATGAATCAGAAGCACTAGGCCTTCTATCAGTAACAAAAAGTCCAGAATACAATGGAACAATGCTTTTAAAGTTCTATATAAGAAAATGATTTCCCCCTCAGAATCCTAAATCCAGCCAAAACCATCAATTAAGTGTAAGGACAGGAGAAAAGACACAAAAGGACACAAAAGATTTACCTTCCACATCTGCTAAGTTACGGGAGGATGTTTTCCAGCAAAATGATTAAACATGCCAAGAAACAGAGGCGATCCTGGAAGTCCTGGACCTAGTGCAGAAAGCGATGGAGAAGGTGCCGGTGTGGGGGCCGTGCAGGGGAGCCACAGCACAGCCGCAGATGAAGGCAGAGGGAGGGAAGGCTAAAGGAGGCACCTGGGACGTGGGCAACTCCAGAGAAAAGACACTTCAGACAGGAAAGGACAGAAGGGTGTGGAAAAGATAGAATGCAAGAAAACAAGAAAGCCAAATAGTACCGGAAAAACAAAACAAACAGAATAATTTCTAAAAACTGATAAACAAAAAAATGCAGTAGAGTCACAGGATTTAGAAATATGGAGGTAACCCACAGAAGAACTAAAAACAGAAATATTTACAAGAGTTAAAATGATTCCTCTGGACAGAGGACGTGGGGTAAGGATGGGTGGGGCAGGAAAATATTAAATCTTCAGCTTTACTTTATAAAATCTCTGTGCTACTGGCTTGTTTTAATCATGTAAAGGCATGATTTTTATAAAATTTTCAAACTTGCTTTAAGAGAATTATGACAACTTGCTAAGTTCTTATTTAAGTAAAAAGTGAGATATTCTCAGGTCAGTGATTCCAGGTACCCCCAATACTTACTGAAGAAGTTCATTTGCCTTGAGGATAAAAGAACCCACAGCAGTAATAGCATCTAAAGGAAAAAAATAAATGTCACTTATCAAACAAGTAAACTGTGCTTAATGTATTCTACTGAGAAATTAAACCACTACCTTCAATTCCCGCAGCATCCAGTCCAAGAGGTTCATATTTTTGCTTCCATGAAGCCATTCCTTTCAATTCACTCAAATGGTATAATAAAGACTCCGAGCCACTATCAAAACAGAGCAGAAATAAATTAGTATCATTACTATCATCAAGGTACTACCTTGCCTGAACATTCTAAATTTTCAGAAATAAAAACTGAAAGCAACTTTAATTTTCTTTCTACGAGAAATAATTATTTCTCAAAATGATTTCTAAAATCTGAAGCAGAACCATTTGGTCATCATGACTACTGAAATAAATACATGACAATATTAAATTTTGTAAGATGATCAAATGTTCCATAGTTAGTCCTGGCACTTTTAAGATAGTCACATGGCCATCGTGCTCACAAAAGAACTACGTAGTCGACATTCAACAAATACTTACTAAACTCCGACTTAGGCACTGTGCTAGATACCCAGGACACAATGGTGAACAAAACCACAGGGTCCTCACAGCATTAACAGTATAATGGGGGAAAGAGAACCACACGATCGATCAGTATATTGTTCTAACTACCATAACTGCCTTGAAAGAAATGCACAAGGTGCATGTGTAACAGAAGAACCCGATTTAATCTGGGGAATTAGGGAAGGCTTCTCTGAAGAAGTGAATTTGAGCTGAGAGTTGAAGAATGCATGTGAAGAGCAAGGGAGGAGTCTTACAGAAAGCAAGAGGAATGTGCAAAAGCTCTAGGTGGAGACAAAATGTCAAGTTTGAGAAACTAAAGGGCCGCCAGTGTGGCTAAGGCAGAGAGGCGGGTACACTAAAGGCCATGCAAAGGTCTCTGTTCCAAGAACAACAGGAAGGTATTGTAAGTTTTTAAGTAAGAGAGTTAACACAATTAGATCCACTGGGGAAAATACATTTGAGGGATAGTGTGGACTGGAAGAGAACCACCAGTCCAGGGGGTGCTGCAGTGGTCTAAGGGAGAGATGATGGTAGGAAAGGCCAGGGACTCAGCATAAAGGGATATATAAAATTTAAACCAAACACTCAGCATCCACTTGCAAACTGCTTTGCTGAGGTAGCTGTGGATAGAAACAGCATGAGACTTGAAGATCTAGTCTTGGCTCTGATACTTAGTGACTCTGGGCGAGCCACAAACTCTGAACAAGTTTCCTCTTGTGTAAAATGAGGATAATCATAATCCCCACCTTGCCAAGGTGTCAAATGAAAAAACACACAGTATGCTTTATAAACTGTAAAATGTTCATTTAAATGCTCGAAAAAGGGGTATATGACCTATTTCAAAATATACCTCATGGTTAAATGAAAACGCTCAGACAGGGCCCAGCCTCGTATAAAGACATTGGAAAATTATTTCATAATGCAGAATTATTGCTATTGACTCTTTAAATCTTGGGTACACCAAGATTCTCTCAAATATCTATGCCACAATTTTAGCTAGAGAGAGTGCCAGATGATGAAAAGAAGGATGCAGAAGGAAGACCAATGCCATGTACATGTGGATGTGACACCAAAAAATTCTACATCACCTTCATACCTCTGTAAGTGACTTATAACCAATTTTTGTATACTGGAATATGATGACTCTATAGACTGGCCAAGCTTTTTTAAGCCCTAATTAAGAGAAGAAAATATATTTAGCATACAAACAGGACACTATATGCCACTCTAAAAAAAGTTAAGAATGTGTTCATAGCCATTTAAATGTATATTTTAAATGCACCTTTACTGTTAACTGGTTCATCAAGAGAGTCTGAAGTTCAGCACTACAATGAAAAAGAAAATATTTTTAGTCATTTTCTCTATTCAAAAATCTATATGCATTACTTAAAACTTCTAAATATCAAAGCACAGATCTTGAAACAAAATAATATAGCCCAACAAAAATTAAGACTTTTTCTACATACAAAGAGACAGAAAACAATAAAGTCTAAAAACAGACTTAAGTGTATATTCAGCTAAAGTAGCATTTCACATCCATGAGGAAAAGGTATAATACCCAATAACCATACTGGGCAATTACCTAAATGTTTAAGGAAAAAAGACATTAGCCTTTTACAGCATATAACCAAATAAAACACATCTAGAACATGTAAATGGAATAAAACATAAACCATAAAAGAGCTCTAAAAAAATACAGATCACCTTTGATACTCTTAAGATAAGAAAAGTCTTTTTAAGAATAAAAGCAAAAGCAGATATCATAAAGGAAAAGAACAGTTTGGCTACATAAAAATATTAAATTTTTTATAAATTTAAAAATACATACACAGACACATACACACACAAAATGATCACATTTATGTTAAAAAACAACAACAAAAAAAACACGTGCACAGGGAAAGCCTTGAAAGACACACTATTTTTCTTTTTGGCTCTACGTACCAACCTTTTCTTTTTTCACAATGAATATGAATTACTTTCGAAATAAATAATTTCTGTAAAAAACAGAAGGAAAAACAGAAGCACCTAATCTGAGCATATTACCTTGCTTTCCCCCACAACAGTAGGTGCATGAATTCATCTTGCACTGATGTGGTTGTGTTCTTTTCCTAGACAAAATGAAAAAAATTATGATATATATTTTTTAAATTATAAACCTATTTATTAAAAATCATAGGAACATGACTCCCTTTTTGAGCCTCAGCCTTCCTTCAAATCTATATTTGGAGTGATCACCTGGACATGAGCCTGCAAGACAGCCAGCCCGCTATTCCAACAGCTGCCTTTACTCCCCTAGCCCCACTTCACAATCCTGTCCCCACCTCCGTTGTACCAATGGGAAGAGAGCCCTTTTCGCAAATCGGAGAAAACAGTATGAGGTTCGACCAAGCCATTTAAAAGAAATCATCATTGTAGCCTTTTACAAAGACTGATTTTTCTCATGTATCTCATAAAGTAAATACATTTTACATTCTTTAACTCTCTCCATGCAGAACTTCAGTTATATTACCTGCACAAACTTGGTGAGACGAGAATCCATCTGCATCAGTATTTCTTCCCATGCTTCACACATACATGTTAGTGACAAATTAATATACTATTAGCAAAAAGAAAAAAAATTAAAATAGTGAAAAATATTTAAACCTACTTGCTGACTAAGTAACATGTGCTTATGATCAATTATCTCAAAGAAATCTAGAATTTACTTTCTAATCACTCTTTTAACTCAAAGCTGAGAAAAAGACTATACCTAATATTTGGTGATTACTTAAACATTCCATAATTCTTAGAACTTTACAAAGATATATCCTATGTATACTAACCGTCAAATTGCTGTTTTAGTCAGCTATTCAATATTCAAACAGGATCCTTAAAAAGATACTGATCTCTAGAAACCTTGACATCAAGTTAATTAATGACTGTGGTAGAATAACAAACATGGCCACAATTCTTTGTAGCACCTCGATGCAGAGGTGGAGTCTCGCTTTGACTAACAGAACACAGCACAAAAAACACTGTGGAGTCCAGGGCCTCAAAAGTCTTTGCCTGCTTCCACCTGAACTTTTTTTTTTTTTTTGAGACAGGGTCTCACTCTGCTGCTAGGGCTACAGTGCAGTGTTGTCATTATAGCTCACAGCAACCTCAAACTTCTGGGCTCAAGCAATCCTCTTGCCTCAGCCTCCTGAGTAGCTGGGACTACAGGTACACACCACCATGCCTGGCTAACTTTTCTATTTTTTGTAATGACAGGGTCTCACTATGTTGCTCAGGCTGGTCTTGAACTCATGGCCTCAAGTGATCCTTCCCCACTTGGCCTCTCAAAGTGCTGGGATTACAGGTGTGAGCCACTGCACCTGGCCTACTTGTACTCTTGATGCCCCTACCCGACCAGCATGTGGACAAGCCTGGGCTGATGTGCTGGAGGATGAGGGATGTGGAGCAGAGACAAAGCCATTACAGCCAAGGGACACACGTCAGCTGGCATCACCAAGTCTAGTCAAGACCAGCTAAACCTGCCCAGATCACCAGAACCTCCTGGCTGAGCTCAGCCCAAATCACCAAATTGGGAGCTGATTTGGGGTGGGTTTGTTATGAAAAACTAACTCATATGAAGACTTTTTTCCATAATACTTTATTTTCAATAAATATAAATGGTATTTTACCTATGAGAATATTAAAATTTTAAAACTGTTTTTTTCTTTTCTTTTGGCAGTGGTAAACAGGATGAGGTGGGAATAGATTCTCAATTTTCTTTTCTTTTCTTGCTTTAATGGACATTATAAGATTATCTATAAGTAGACTAGACACCTATACTGCAGATGGTTTTATAAAATAAAATCTTCAAATTTGTTACGTATGGAACTTCAGAAGATGATAGTAAATATTCACCAAAACAAGCTATAAATAAATACCTGTAAAAGAGCTGAAATGTGAGTAAATTTTCTGGCCATCCGAGTTACTTCAGGTAAGAAAGAATACAATAGATTGGTTTCAAGCTATAAAATTAAATGAATAAAGTGAGTCATAATCAGATACACCTGCTTCTTTTAAAGATAAATCAGTCCTGTTCAGCTCAAAAAAAAAAATCCTCTAATTCAAAAGAGTCTAGGTCTAACTATGTATGAGAAAGACTATGTCGAAATTCTGCTCCCTTTGAGTGTAACAGTCTGGGGACTAATCGCACACAACCTTAGGATTTCCTAACCTGTGCAGAACTATGCACAGATCACTCTCTCCGAGTCATCGATCTCTTCTATGTAGCTAGAATAAATGTAATAACCTATTTTTTAACACTATTATAAGGAAATTAAAAAATGATCACAAATATATGTAAAAAGTTGAAGTAAAGAAATTAAAGGCTATTAATAAACATAAAGAAAATATCTATTGATGGCATGTGAGTTGTATAGTATCTCAATAAAGTTGTCATCAAAAAATATCTATTACAAATTTCACAGTGGTAGTGAATCATTTTATCATAGCCCAAATACAATCCTGGTAATCATAGTTTCAGAGAACCTTAAGATGAAGAGCAAATATGAACAACCACTATTACAGTGAATCGTTAAGTTGCGAGTTCTCTAACACTCTGAATACAAGAGAAAGTTCTCTGATGCCCTGAATACAACAGAGAATATTGGAAGGCAACACACGTGTCACACCCTGCATCTTTTTTCCTCTACTTTTGTTTGAGAGTTCACGTGTACTTAGGTTAACTGGCTGAGATATTCAAGATGAAAATTTTGGGAAAATTTCTTGGCAAGCCAAGGAGACAATCTAAACATTCTATGGGAGCCCAAACAGTTTCCTCAGTTTATAATGCAAACAGCACACAAATTTTTAAAAAAGGTTTTTCCCCATATTAAGTCATCATTTTACACATGATGCAATGTGGTAGTTCAGAGCACAGACCCTGGAGCCAGACTGCCTACCATCACTTTCCAATTCTCTGACATCAAGAAAATTCCAGAGTATCTCTGTGTGCCCAGGTACCTATCTACAAAATGGGGATAACAACTGTATCTACCTATCAGATGCTGTGAGGATTCAAATGAATTATTTTGAAGCACTCAGTACTTGCCATAAATTAACTGATCAATAAACATTAGCCTTTATTATTATCAGGGACAGAGTCCTAAGAAAACAGTACAAAGTTGAACTGGTATAGCAACTAATTAATATGGTCATTAATAGGCCATCAAAACACTGTTTTTGTAAAAACTATACTGGAGCACGGGAAAAATATGGTATTCACTATAATATCATTCAATATATAGGATTTAGAAACTCCAAGTAGATTTTTTGTTTTGTTTTAATGATCATTAGAATACAGTGAGATACGGATAACAAAAACCTATAAAACCTATTAAATATATATTTACTTTCTACTGCTACCAAGTTCTAATACTCACCTGAAAGTATGAAACTTCTGAAGCACCACTGCTAGAAACCTCTGTGACCACTGATAATGATTTCAAATCACTTGATAAACATAATGCCAGACAAGTACCAGCAATCTGTAAAATAGTCAAATCCCTCAGCATATTTAGTATTATTGTTGGGTTGTATCTGCTGATAATACAGAAAGCAAAACTTCACAAAGACCTTTAAAAAGTAGAAACACACTCTTGGCTCCGGCCACACATATATAGCAGATGAAGGTAGGTGTCTGCCTGCAGGGGCCTTTCTTGTCACAAAGACACAAAAGCACCCTGGTTTCCTACCTCCTTCCCATCAAAGGTCTCAAATCAAGTGTTGGAAAACCAATATATTCCAAAGAGCCTACAATATTTTCTACCCCTTTTGGAAAAGGTAAGAGTCAGATGAAAAAGCTATGGAGAAGACCAAGACTTAGCCACTGTAGTAGATTCAGTACTGAGCTTAACATTGCTTCTGATGACTTCCGGTACATTCCAATAAAAAATTGTAGCTCTTTTCCATCACAGGCTAGAAAAATACTAAATCGTAATTAAGTGTAACATACTAATCTTTTTGTTAAAGAAAAAAATGACTAATTCCACCAACAGCCCCCAATTTTACAGCTATATCACTACTATTTTATCTTAGAAAGTTATACTCTAAACATTTAAGAATAATTCCAAAAACTGAAACTGAAAAAAAAGAAACTAGTGTTTTATTGTTTTTCCATAAATGAATTAGCTACCATATTCTAAGAGGAATGATAGAGAAAATTTTAAAGAAAAACTTACTCCTGTGACTCGAGCGATTTTGAACATTCCATAAGCATAAAGTTCAATAAATCCAGAGCTTCCTCCAAGGACAAGAATATTAAGCCTAATTAAAAATAATACAACAAGTTGAGGATCAATCAACAATAGAGATGATTGCATTCTTAAACCAAGATATAAATTATTACTGTTTTCATATAATCTACATGCTAAAGCTCCCCTACAGAGGGAACTGAAACATCAAACAAATCCACTAATGCTCAACTGCTCAATATTCAATCATTTCGAATTTATTCCTTTTTTTCTCCCACAAAAGAACATCATAATTTTCCCATAGCCTAAAAAAAAAATCAGTTTATAGCAAAATAAGATTTTAATAAAAATTATATTTATACACTCAATAACAAAACAATCTTTGTACCAGCTAATACAAAGTGCCATCAGTTTTATCATAGCTATGACGCTAAATATGTTAAAATGGGCTTAAAGAACTTGTCTATTTAAATTTCACAAACTCTAGTACCTATATCCTTCCCCTTATCAAAATAAACATAGTTACATTATATTATTACAACCTGACAAAATGAAAGACCAGGCCGGGCACGGTGGCTCACACCTGTAATCCTAGCACTCTGGGAGGCCGAGGCGGGCGGATCGTTCTGAGCTCAGGAGTTCGAGACCAGCCTGAGCAAGAGCGAGAC
>NW_012154951.1:4488755-4491202 GCF_000956105.1 Propithecus coquereli | reverse complement strand
TATCTATATTTATTTAGAGAAAACACTAAGCAATAAGGAGCATATATTTTATAAAAACAATTTGTTTTTTTCTTAAAGCACCAATAAAATTTTAAGTATTTATATTTATCTAGAGAAAAAATTAAGCAATGAGGAACCCACATTTTATAAAACGATTTGCTTTAAAGCACCAGTGACACAGATGAACTTTAAGCTGTATGATTTCCAGCATTTTACTGTACTGTGTACAACAGCTCAAATAAGGACTGTCATTATAAAAACATCACATGGAAGAGTTCAGTCATCAGAGTCATTACAAACTACAACATAGAAGGTATCAGAAGATCATACAGAAATGGCAAGAATGGGGTCAGAGTGACTGTCCCTCAGTGTTGCTCCATAAATTAATATTACTATACTAGAGACAGAAACGATCTCAGGAGTTTTGCAGGGCTTTGCCCTGAAGGGATATGTGAACGTGTTAGTTTGCATATCAAAAGCTGCTCCACCTCAGGAGGGCATCTCAAAGGTCAGTAGCAGCTGCTTTTCAAGGTGAGGCTGCAGTCTCAAACCTGTGGTTCTCACCTGCTTTGAAGGACAAAGCAGGTCTGCATGGAGCCACGGGATGAGAGCTGATCGAAGAGTGCCCGCCCAAGAGACAGACTCCTGCAGCTAAAAACAATTAGCCCAAGGGACAATTCCTGGTTGACTTCTGATTACCTGTCTCCATCTGCAATAACTAGACAAAGAAATATGGAGCCACTATACCTCCGTTTAACCCTTCTGTTAAGTGATAGCTTTATCTTAGAAGTTTGTCCTTTAAAGATTTTGTAACCATTTATTCACGCAGATAGAGTTAATTAAGATATCTATAGAAGCCTACGAAATACTTTTTTAATTAAGGTATAATAGTTTTTTTTTTTAGACATAATGCTAATACACACTTAGGAGACTGCAGTATGGTATACACATAACTAACTTGTATGTGTACTGGGAAACCAAAAAGTTCATGGAACTTGCTTTTTTGCAATATTTGCTGTACTGCAGTGGTCTAGAACCAAACCTGCAATACCATTGAGGTATGCTAGTATAGTTTTTCCAGAGGAGAAAAACAATCTGGCTGGGTGTGGTGGCTCACACCTATAATAACGACACTTTAGGAGGCCAAGGTTGGAAGATCGCTGGAGGCCAGGAGTTCAAGACCAGTCTGGGCAACAGAGCAAGACCCTGCCTCTACCTACCTACCCCCTCAACCGAAAAAAATCAAAGTATTAACAAATTTCCTCTTGATAAACTTAAAACGAAAATTTAAATGCAACGTACATATGCTCAATACTCAGATACTTCTAAGTTTCCACTTTACAAAATAAAAATTGACTACTGAAGTTTTCTTTTCTGATTACCTGCTTTCTACAGTCACTTCCATCCAATGCATACAAGAAACTGGAGCCTCCACGGAAAAAGAGTGCAAGCTTTCAGGTTTTTCCACATCACACAAAACAATTTTCTTGGTGTCAGCAAGAGCAAAGGCCAAAACTAAAAGATGATAAGAAAAAACAATCAGAATTAGTGTAACATTTGAGAAAAACAAATGCACATTTCACTTATTGCCCAGTTTTACTCTTTTAAATACACCTTAATCGTAGAAATCATTTAACCTAAAAATCTTTCAATATACTGTAGTTATATTATCTAAGCTTACTTTCAATTGCTCAAACTTCGTAAGTCATCTACTACTTTCTCACATATTGCACTTAATGCCTTATATATCAAAGTCCCTAGTCTGGAACCCTGTTGTCAAGCTGAAAATACAGAAGAGGTCTCAACACCAAGACATACTGGTTCCATAAACATGTCTGAAAGGTAAGAAGTGATTCCATCTGCTTTGTTCTGGGAAGGCCTTTTATTCCCCTTTATGTTTCTAACTCATAATGAGACACAAGACCATCAAATACTGATTAATCTTCATCCTTTGAGTGTGGCTGAATTATCTAGTGTAGTTTCTCTCCATAAGTCATTAAATTCTTCCTACCACATCCAATTTAAGAATTTCCAAATAGAGTGCAATGAGTTTCACCACATACCACCACATGCAACTTTGTTAGATGTGAGGGAATCCTGGCTTCTTTTCTTAAAGACAATTTTAAACAATCTTGGAATGACTGTTACCTAATAAAAAACATATTTTACTGTCCAAAAACAAACTTTTTATTAATGATAAACACATCTACTTAAACACAGTTTAACACACACTGACTTTCGTGATTTATCTTTGCGAACCTGTGTTTTGGGATGAATAATGCAAGATCTCAAGACGTTATTCACAAAAGTCCTCCTATTTTCTACATACGCCACACATATTCTGAGCAAAATGAGTACAGAATGAGTACAGAATTTTAAAAGCATTCTTAGAAATTCCACTTGTGGGAATTAATCTAAGGAGCTAATCACACAAAGTTCTTTCCAGC
>NW_012154951.1:4484171-4488585 GCF_000956105.1 Propithecus coquereli | reverse complement strand
TTATTTTGCTTGAAAACAAAAAAGGCATATCTTACCTAAATATTTTTGAGGTGTTGCTGTAACTAGAGGAAAACAGAGATTAGGGTAAAAAATACTTTTAACAAAAAATACATTTTAAAAAATGTATGAGAAAATTGTGACAGTGTTAAAAGTCTAGAGGAAAGAGAAATCTGTAAGATTAACTCCAAAGAAATAAAACTGTGATACGTACTTTTTTGGCAATGTAGGTAGTTTAGGTAAGAGAAGATTTGATTCATCTTCAGCATTATAAAAGGATGTGAGAACACTAAAAAGGAAAAAAGTATCATAAAACACGAAAGATTTCACTTCTCCATTAAAAAATGTTAAGTTTTTTAAAAAAAGATACTTAGTTTTACATTACCAAGTAAACAGATGCCACAAATCTTTTACCATTATAGAACACTCACTGTAACAATCACAAATGAGAAATTGAAAAGTAGGAAGTTCTTTGTTATTTCTGCAAGAAAAATTCAGCCTATTTTACATTTAGAGGAATGAATATTAATTAATAAACAATTGCCTCAGCATATGAAATGTATTCATATGTATGCGGTATTCAGATACTGACTGAAAATTTATGATTTCTTAACTCTCATTTAAGAACCCACACTAAGCATATGAGCACTAAGAGTAATTTTAAAGAACAGTACAATTACTATATCATTTAATTATTGGTTCTGTGGCTTATAGTAAACTTTGGGATTTGATATCCCAACAGATATATGAGACTACCTCATATACTTTGAAATAGTTTTATTTATCCCCTTTTCTTTCTCAATTCTACCTCCAAATAAGGTTGGAAATAAATACATAAAAAAGTGGTGACTTGGCAAGAATTTTTTTCCCACTTTACAACAAAATAGCTGATTTACCCTGGAATCTCCGCATTTCTAAACTGTTAATAGAAAGTGTGCTGGGAATACATTTAGCAGGTAACTGGGCTGGGACAGGAATTACATGGTACACTCTGCTCCTCTAACCTTCTATAAATTCATGTAACCATTTGCAATCCTTCACTATCGGATAATGGATTAATCGCTCTGGTTTACCTATAGAGAATTCCAAACCCCAGGCTAAATCCCTCTCATCCAATTCTTTCAGGCCTCCCTTAGGAAAGTTGCCAACTAATATTCATGATTTTCAAATTTATTTGATAGTAACTTAGTGAAATTTAATTAGAAAGGAAAAGCTAATGGAAAGAAAATTATCTTATTTCCCCAAAAAAGGAAAACAATTTTTTCCCCCAATATTAGCCAAACCCACTAATTTCTTAGGCTACCTTTACTGCAAGCCTAGTGTATCACTTGTCTTTATAAAATAAGGCAAAATTGTTTTCATGAAATAAGAAAACTATCAGGACCATGGACGAAGAAAGAACCTGTGCAGCATCAGAACAGAATGTTCAATTTAGCACTTTTAGAATTTAAAGTTTCAATTTTAAAGTTTAATTTTAAAGTTTCAAGTAATATTAAGTTACTGATTAGCAAATTGAGGTTCTTTTCTGTTTCACCATTTATTTCATCTGGAGCTTGTTTTTTGTGTCTTAGGAAATATTCTTAGAGTATGAAAAATGGGCCGGGTGCAGCAGCTCACACCTGTAACCCTAGAACTCTGGGAGGCCAAGGCAGGAGGATCGCTTGAGGTCAGGAGTTTGAGACCAACCTCAGTAAGAGCGAGATCCCGTCTATACTAAAAATAGAAAGAAATAAACCAGACAACTAAAAGTAGAAAAAATTAGCCGGGCATGGTGGCACATGCCTGTAGTCCCAACTACTTGGGAGGCTGAGGCAGAAGGAAGGATTGCTTGAGCCCAGGAGTTTGAGGTTGCTGTGAACTAGACTGACGCCACAGCACTCTAGCCCAGTCAATGGAGCAAGACTCTGTCTCAAAAAAAAAAAAAAAAAAAAAAATTGGCTCTAAGTACTTCAGGAGCAGTTAAAAAAAGAGAAAAAAATGACTACAAAGAGAGAAGTCTTGGCCATTCAGGAATTATTGCTCCAGTAAGAAAATAAAGCCATACCTCATTTTATTGTGCTTCCCTGAAAGTGTGAATTCCCCAAGGTTGGTGACAACTTGGCATCAAGCAAATCTACTGGTGCCATTTGTTCCAACAGCATGTGCTCACTTCCTATCTCTGCATCACATTTTGGTGATTCTTGCAATACTTCAAATTTTTTCATTATTATGATATCTGTTACGGTGATCTGTGATCAGTAATCTTTGATGTTTCTATGGTAATTGTTCTGAGGCACTACAAACTATGCTCATAGAAGAGAGTGAACTTAAACTTGTGTGTTCTGACCAACCCACTGACTGCCCGTTCCCGTCTCCCTCCTTCTCCTTGAGCCCCTCTATTCCTCAAGACACAAAAATATTAAAATTAGGCCAATTAATAACCCTCTATGGCCTCTAAGTGCTCAAGTGAAAAGAATAGTCTATTTGCTTTAAATCAAAAGCTAGAAATGATTAAGCTTAGTGAGATAGGAATGTCAAAAGCTGAGACAGGCTAAAGGGTAGGTTTTTTGCACCAAACAGTTAGCTAAGTTGTGAATGCAGAGAAAAAGTTCTTAAGAAAATTCAAAGTGCTCCTCCAGTGAACACAAAAATAGTAATAATGTGAAACAGCCTTATTGCTAATACAGAGAAAGTTTTAGTGGTCTGGATAGACAAAACCAGTCACTTGTCCTTAAACCAAAACCTAATCCAGAGCAAGGTCCCAAATCTCTTCAACTCTATCAAGGCTGAGAGAGATGAGGAAGCTGCAGAAGAAAAGCTGGAAGCTAGGAGAGGTTGGTTCATGAGGTTTAAGGAAAGAAGCTGTCTCTGTAACATAAAAGCGCAAGGTGGGCCAGGAGCAGTGGCTCACGCCTATGAACCTAGCACTCTGGCAGGCTGAGGCAGTGGGATTGCTTGAGCTCAGGAGTTCGAGACCAGCCTGAGCAAGAGTGAGACCCCCATCTCTACTAAAGAAATAGAAAAATTAGCTGGGCATGGTGGCGCACACCTGTAATCCCAGATACTCGGGAGGCTGAGGCAAGAGGATTGCTTGAGCCCAGGAGTTTGAGGTTGCAGTGAGCTACAATGACATCACTGCACTCTACCCAGGGCAAAAGAGCAAGACTCTGTCAATCATCAATCAGTCAGTCAGTCAGTCAATCAATAAATTAAAAGTGCAAGGTGAAGCAGCAAGTGCTAATGCAGAAGCTACAGCAAGTTATCTCAAAGATTGGCTAAGATCATTGATGAAAGCAACTACATTGAACAAATGATTTTCAATGTAGACAAAACAGCCATATATTAAAAGAAGATGACATCTAGGACTTTCCTGGCTAGAGAGGAGAAGTCAGTGCCTGGCTTCAAAGCTTCAGAGGACAGGCTGGTTCACTTGAGAGGGGATAATGCAGCTGGTGATTTTAAGTTGAAGCCAATGTTCATGTACCATTCCAAAAATCCTAGGGTCCTTAAGAATTATGCTAGATCTACTCTGTGTTCCATAAACGGAACAAAACATGGTTCACTGAATATTTTAAGCCACGGTTGAGACACACTGCTCAGAAAAAAGATTCCTTTCAAAAGACTACTGCTCATTGACAATGCACCCAGTCACCCAAAAGTTCTGATGAAGATGGACAAGGATATTCAGGCCTGCTAACACGACATCCATTCTGCAGCCCATGGATCAAGGAGTAATTCTGACTGTCAAGTCTTGTTATTTTAAACATACATTTCATAAGAATAGAGCTGCATAGTGATTCCTCTGATGGAAATGGGCAAAGTAAACTGAAAACCTTCTGGAAAGGATTCATCATCCCAGATGCCATTAAGAACATTTGGGATTCACAGGAGGAGGCCAAAATATCAACGTTAATAGGAGTTTGGAAGAAGTTGATTCCAACCCTCATGGATGACTCTGAGAGGTTCAAGACTTCAGTAGAGGAATTAATTGCAGATGTGGTGAAAATAGCAAGAGAATTAGAAGTACAGCCTGAAGATGTGACTGCATTGTCATAATCACGTGATAAAACTTGAATGGATCAGGAGTTTTTTCTTAGGGCTGAGCAACAAAAGTGGTTTGAGATGGAATCTACTCCCAGTGAAGATGCTGTGAACACTGCTGAAATGACAACAAAGGATTTAGAATATTACATTATCCTAATTGATAAAGCAGCAGCAGGGATGGAGAGGATTGACTCAAATTTTGACAGAAGTTCTACAAGTGGGTAAAATGCTGTCAAACGGCATCATGTGATACAGAGAAATCTTTCAAGAAAGGAAGAAGGGATCAATGTGGCAAATTTCATTGCTGTCAACTGCCACAGCCACCCCAACCTTTAGCAACTACCACCCTGATCATTCAACAGCCATCAACATCAAGGCAAGAAAGCAAAAAAAA
>NW_012154951.1:4476601-4482246 GCF_000956105.1 Propithecus coquereli | reverse complement strand
TATCTATATTTATTTAGAGAAAACACTAAGCAATAAGGAGCATATATTTTATAAAAACAATTTGTTTTTTTCTTAAAGCACCAATAAAATTTTAAGTATTTATATTTATCTAGAGAAAAAATTAAGCAATGAGGAACCCACATTTTATAAAACGATTTGCTTTAAAGCACCAGTGACACAGATGAACTTTAAGCTGTATGATTTCCAGCATTTTACTGTACTGTGTACAACAGCTCAAATAAGGACTGTCATTATAAAAACATCACATGGAAGAGTTCAGTCATCAGAGTCATTACAAACTACAACATAGAAGGTATCAGAAGATCATACAGAAATGGCAAGAATGGGGTCAGAGTGACTGTCCCTCAGTGTTGCTCCATAAATTAATATTACTATACTAGAGACAGAAACGATCTCAGGAGTTTTGCAGGGCTTTGCCCTGAAGGGATATGTGAACGTGTTAGTTTGCATATCAAAAGCTGCTCCACCTCAGGAGGGCATCTCAAAGGTCAGTAGCAGCTGCTTTTCAAGGTGAGGCTGCAGTCTCAAACCTGTGGTTCTCACCTGCTTTGAAGGACAAAGCAGGTCTGCATGGAGCCACGGGATGAGAGCTGATCGAAGAGTGCCCGCCCAAGAGACAGACTCCTGCAGCTAAAAACAATTAGCCCAAGGGACAATTCCTGGTTGACTTCTGATTACCTGTCTCCATCTGCAATAACTAGACAAAGAAATATGGAGCCACTATACCTCCGTTTAACCCTTCTGTTAAGTGATAGCTTTATCTTAGAAGTTTGTCCTTTAAAGATTTTGTAACCATTTATTCACGCAGATAGAGTTAATTAAGGTATCTATAGAAGCCTACGAAATACTTTTAACCTAAAATGAACTACCTGTTATTATGAAAATCTGTTACCCCTGGCAACTGATCACTGTACCTATAAATACCCATTTAAAACTTCACTCGTGGCCTCACAATTGACGGGGATATTGTGGGTCCCCCGAGTACCCCTGCTTTCCTTTTCTTTATAAACCTATAAAACTATACCTTTGTCTCTGTGTATTCTTTTATTTCTATTATTTTCCATTTTCTATTATTTTCTTATCCTTTGCGACGATCCCTGCCTAAGGGACCCGATTTTTTGCTGGGAGCGTAGCTAACTCCCCGCACCTCAGGTGAGGCAAACATGCATGCACAGAGAGAATACTCATGAGCCACACATTTAATACTAAAATACAGTTTAGAAAGAAAAAGGCCAGGATGGCACTAAACTGGTGAGTAGCAGGTGGTGCTTGGGACAAATGGTAAAAGGAAAGACAGAGGAAAGAGCAAAACCAAAATATTTTATATATTCCATCAGATTTCGCTTCAAAGTTATCTTTGCCAAGAAGCCATATTTCAATTAAGAGATATCTTTGCCAAGAAACAAGACAGCAGAATTAATCTGAATTCTATAAAAAAAGTTTCAAAACATTTTTTCAAAAATGTTCCCAAATTGGTATTTATAATTCTAATATATAATAAGAACAATAAATTCTTTCTGAAAATCGGCTTTAAGGAATACTCTTTGTGAAAATAAAAACCTATTTTTTATAATATTATCATTACGTTTGCCATCTGGTCTCCAAGCCAGACAGGTCACTTCCTTTCCTGTATTTTCATTTGGTGGAAAACTCCAAACTCGATGAAAACTTGCAAGTCGATGAAGTAAAACCTAAGACAAATAGATACAATGGCAGAAAATAAAAACTCTATTTCCAAAAATAGAATAAACTTAGATCCCCACTACAAAATGTTTAAAAATTACCATCCCTTGAATATAATAATTAGCCATCAGAAGAATAGAGAAAGACAAGTGTCTGAATGAACATAAGGTATTTTGAGTAAGAAATGGGCGAAACAAGGTCAAATTTAACCCTGTATTTTATACATTTTCCTATCTTTTATGTTAGCAGGAGACTTACCTTTTAGAAAGAATTGAGAAGGCTGTCCAAGAACACAACAAAATACAGAACACAGCACTAAAAAGGTAGCTGTAATATAGTCAAATAACACTAAACTTGGAATCAGACAACTTGGCATCAAATTTCAGTTGTGTCACTTACTAGTCATGGATCTTAGACAAGTCACTCAGCCATCCTAAATTTCTATTTCTGCACCAGTAAATTCCCACCTTCGAGGGGCAGAATGATGTCTGAGGGCTCCTTGTGCTTCAAAATAAGACTGCTCCTACTCCCACCTCTATACAACCACTGAAGATAAGAAGAGACCTCAGAACTGCAAGTGCTCCTAAAAAGCCCCTCCCCACCTCCTCTGTCCCCATATTCAGCCTCACCACAGCTCCCTGCCTTACAGCTCAGGGCACCCTTCCCTCCTGGTTACATTGGTCACGAGGAACCCAGGACTCCTAAGGAAATGCTCATGCGCTGGACTTGACCCTCTCCTCTGAAACCATCTCTGCCTTTCCTTACTCCCGAAACCCTTCCTCTGTGCCTTCTGAACTCATGGTCAGGTATCATTATGATCTCGTCTTCAGTCTTTGCTCTGAAATGTGCCTCTCACCTGAGAACACTGCTTCCCCGCAGCATTCTCAGGTGGTGGCCATTTGCATTCCATGGCCCCCCTATACTACTACAACTACTGGGCTACTTGAAGTAGGTATCTTCCTTGATGTTCAATGCTATTTCTAGACAATTTTTCTTCTCTTCTCTAAAATCTCCTAACTTTGAATACCAGACCATACCACCTGCTATCCTTCTTAACTGCAGTCCTCTACAGACCCCTCTGCCATTCCCCTCATTCCTTGAAGATGTGAACTCCTGGCTCATTTATGCTTTCCAACAACACTACTCATTGTCATCCTTGGTAATTTCAAGAGCTAGGATGTCCTGGCTTTTCAGTTCTCAACTACCTTTCCTCCAAAGATCACATCTTCTCCCTCACCTCAGCCACTCCCAGAGTCATGCCCTTGGCCTGGTCATTGCCAACAATTGCAATGCTACCATAATCTCAATTTCAAACTTCCCACCTTCCATCCACCACCTCTATCTTTCCAGTTCATCTATACAAGATCTGATTCCAATTTTTCAACCACACCAGGGCATACAGTCCATTGATTCTACCATCTATTCACTGTCCCTCACCCCACACATCCCCTACTTCCCTCCTTAATCAGGTTAGAATCCAAGGTTCATAATTACCATCACCCCCCTTGCATTTAACTTCAACTCTTGTATCTCTCTTTCTTTGTCATACTTGCAAAATGACAATCCTAGTTAAACCCAACCATGCCTGCACCCACACAGCCAAACAGAATGAAGAGACACATACAACCACACTTGCTGGTTTCTCTCAAACTAAAAGACCACTAACCTTGAGTGGCTCTTAACACTGACTGGCAATCCTATTAGGTTTCCCTAGTCTACCTGCCTTGTCAGTTTTTTTATACCACTTCTTTCCCTTCAAACTTCCAATATTCTCTTCACCATCTTCACTCAACACCCTTGCTTCTTCCCCTCACTGCAAAAATGAAAGCAACAGTGCCCAATGTCACACCTGCCACTCTGACTACAATGATGACCCTATTCTCTACCTTCCCTCCTATTGGTATGGCTGCACCATCTACTGCTCTTTGGAGCCATGACAAAGTTTCAAAGCCCCTGGCAGAGGAGGTGGACTGGAAGATTTCAAGGAGGGCTCTGAGAAACTAGACATCCAGACAACATGGGAATGCAATTTTACAGGCTGCTAAGTTTCCCTGGCTAAGATTTCCTTACCATCTACTTTCCAAACTTGTCTGTACACAACAACTCTCACCTGGCCACATAACTATCAGGAAAACTGTCAAAAGGCCAAAGGAGGAAAGATGCACAGGTGAAGGTTTCCTTACAAAATGGCTGGCAGGTAAAGGACTCTTCAGCAGAAGTTGGGTACAACTGGTTTATACCTAATGAGGTATAACATAATGTGCACTAGAAATACTAATTGACAAGGCTCATGCACATTCTGTCGAGAATCCAATGATGCATCACTCCCTTGTTCAATTTAAAGGTATTTTTAAAGGGAGGCTGCTCTCCAACCCACAGTATAAAACATGGACAAGAGAAGCTAGATTCTTAAATATATCCTCTGTGGCATCTACAGGCACGCACACTTGCAGCTAAAGTTTGACAAAAACTCATCCTTCTTCTACTTAACTGTAAGCAAACTTAGAGCTGGGTCACTGGATCTACTATGTCTAGCTCACAAGTAGCACATAGTGGGCTTTTAAAAAGCCCATTTAACTAAGTCAATGAATGAAGGCGACTTGGGGGTGCAGGATTGTGTGACTGCGTCAATCTGTGTGAAAACTGTTGCTTTAGCCACAAAATACTGAAAATAGGCACATAAATCATCTTTTGCATATTTGGTCCTTTATACTTTCGCCTATAAAGTTTACAGCCATCCTAGGAGGCAAGGGCGGGGTAGTAGACAGGTGGTCCGCCAGGTCTGCAGAAGGGGAAACTGAGCCTCTGGCAGCTGTGGCCCGAAGGAACGGGGTCGGGTTCGATGTTCTTGGGCCCGCCGCGAAGCGACCCGGCCCAGCAGGGCTCCCCGCCAGCTCACTTACCTCGCCCGCTGTGTTGGCCAAAGCAATGAGATCCCGCTTGGGCGACCAAACCAGGAAAATAATCTCCTGCGGTAGCTGCTTCTCTCCCACCACCCGGAAGGACGGGAAACAGGTCGGAAAACGCAACATGGAGGCGGCCCTGCAACGACACCCCAGTCAGAGACCGGCAGGAGCCCCCCGGCCCTCGGCTGGCAGCCCCGACCGTGGCCGTACCTGCGAGAGTTCGCCTCGGCAGCGAACGCGGGCCCAGCGGCCTCTCCCCTCCCTCGGCCAGCCGTGCGCCGCAGCCTCCCGGCAGCCCCGCCCAGCCGCCGCCGCCCCGCGCTCCGAGCACTTCCGGCGCCGGGACAGCCTCGAGAGAGGGAGGAGGGTGCGTGGGGCGGGGCTATGGGCGGGGCGCGCAGGCTGGGGGCTGGACCCGGATGTGAGCTGGGCGTGGCCAGTCTTTGGCTAAATGTGTAGACACGTGTGTGGGCACGCTTGCAGACCTTTTCCGGGAAATCTCGCTGCTGTGGATGCAGGGACAGTAGAGGTTTAGGGGGAAGGCTACAGGGACGACAGGGAGACGACAAAGAATGTACACTTCAGGTCCTGGTCAGCTGGAGCCACCTTTGACAGTCTCGAAACAAATAATTTTCATGTCGGTCCTGGTTGCTCAGTAGAATTTTAGAAGTCTTCCTGTCCAAGCATCGCCCCATTGCAGGGCAATTCCAGTTTGCAGCCATGAGGGGAGAGCAGGGTAGCTGCCCTAAAACCTCCCTGACATAGGCAAATAATACTTTGATTCCTCATCTCATTTAAGCCTCAGAACTTCTTGGTAGTAGTGGCCCCACCATCGCCCCATCCTTCCTCTCTGGCATTGTCCTTATCAGGAGAGCTAGGGAGGGATAAATTTCGTCTCTATCAGGGAGGGAGGGGGAAGGAATGCTGGCTGCAGCTGTCTGTGAGATTTACAAAGTCTGGGGACTCTCCAGACTCCTGCAGCTATTGTTTTACAAGCCTAAGTTTTGCATTAACCACATTCTGTCCTATACATAC
>NW_012154951.1:4436752-4474616 GCF_000956105.1 Propithecus coquereli | reverse complement strand
TCTCTATCAGGGAGGGAGGGGGAAGGAATGCTGGCTGCAGCTGTCTGTGAGATTTACAAAGTCTGGGGACTCTCCAGACTCCTGCAGCTATTGTTTTACAAGCCTAAGTTTTGCATTAACCACATTCTGTCCTATACATACTTTTCGGGTTCCCACCTGGAACAAACCTAACAAACATGTAAATCAGAACCCATTTGATGCTCCTTTATATTAGGACACATTTAAATGTGTCAACATATTCACCAGTTCCACAGCTATAACCCGGCCTGAGAGAATGTGACAGTATCATCCAGGGATTCTTGAACTTAAAATCTATGGTAGAAAGCAATCCATCTACCTTTCACTCCTTTTACATGTTCAAAGGAGAAAGAGGTGGCAGGACCTTCAATTTTCAACAACTCTCATCTTCTTGACCTCTATCTGGATCTAGTCCCTGAGAAGTAGGTGACAAAGGGAGATTAATTCATTCAGCAAAAAAATATTCAAGTAGCTGAATATTCAGTGTGCCCTTGGCACTGTACCCTTGACTTGATACCTACCCCACTCCCTCTCAGAGAGGGGCTTTCGCAACCTTTACCTTCACTGCAAAAACCAGCGTGTCCCCCAAATTCTTCCAGAGTCAACATTTCTAAGGTCAAAATGGACTTGGCTTTGTTGTTCATGAAGTGCATTTTCAGGTGTTATTTAATGTTTGGGGGTGGTTGGTGGGTCCAGTTTTGTGAACTAAAATGAAATCCTGAACCCCCCAGCTGATTGAATGGACCCTCTCTTGGCCAAGGGGACCCCAGAAATACCCTAAAGCTGGCCATGAGAAGGGAGATCAGACACATGTGGTTATATCCCCCTCCCTTCTTGGAGATATCCTTTGTAACTCATTAACAGGCCTTAGGCTATGCAAGACAAAGCTTGAACCACACCTGCAGGTCCTCAGTTTACTTAACACCCCGTCTCTTGAGTCTGGATATGTGTCTGGTATATATCTAGTGGCTTGTCTCTGATCAGCAGACTTCCTTATCTTAACTTAAAACATTCCAAGCCTTTAGACAAAGCTTAATTTCTTTAACCAATTACAAATCAAAGAATCTTTAAACCCACCTATAACTTGTAATCCGCAGCGTCGAGATGTCCTGCTTTTAGCGCCAATCCAATGTAAACCTTCCACATATTGATTTATGACTTCACGTGTAATTCCTGTCTCCCTGAAATGTCTAAAACCAAACTGTAACCCAACCACAGTCAGTCCACTTGCTCAAGGCTTCTTGGGCGTGGCTCCAGGCCGTGGTCTTCATACTTGGTTGAGAATAAACCTCCTTAAATTTTACGGAGTTTGGGTTCTTTTCCATTGACAGTATCTATCCACTAAACATTCTATGGAAATTGTCCGTTTTCCTGGAACTTATCCTGAATGTGAGCCCCCAAACAATAGGTGAAAATGACTGTTCATAGAAGTAGAAAGACAGTGCCACAAAGGATAGAGAGCCTATAACCACCTACACCTGAAGTCTTCACAGAAGGGTATGAGTTTCCTAAAAGGCCATACGGCACAGGAAAGAACATAGGTGTGAAGTTCCAGGTGTGGACAGGAAACAGCAAGTTTTATGTTGCTATAGTACTTCATGTTCATGTGTGTTGGTGGATGTGGAGGGGCAGAGATTGTTACTGGAAGTGATCCAAACTAGCCACAGGACAAGAGCTTTTAACACACAGTGTTTCCAGCCTTTTCTTTTTCCCACTACCCCATGAAGGAGATTTTAGCTTTACCCACTGTTTCTTTGCCTTCCCCATCCTGAGGAAAATACTGCTTTGTCAAACTGACTCATTGGTGCTTTTGTGGCACAGAATAAACAGGAAAGGGGACAAGACCCAGAGGTCAGGCATCAGTGCTTTATAAGCAGGCAATGGCAGAAGATTTTTCATATGTGTATACAGATATATAGAGAGAGAAAGAGAAAGAAAGAGAGAGGAAGAGAGAGAGAGAGAGAGATGAGAAAGAGAGAGGAGGTGGGGTGAGTGAAATGGAAGAGAAAATAGACTTTAATTACTTCCATGCTCTATATAGCTTCTTCCTAGTGTTTGCAAAAAAAAAAGAAAAAAAAAATGCAAGAACTCCCTTTTTTGCAATAACTGTTTGGTTACTAGGCTGTTCCTTTGATCACCACACTCCTCTTGCGCTAGCTCCTATGGCATCTTTTTACATTACAAGAGGACAGGGTTGGATTTTGAAAGGTCAAGCAGCTGCCAACAGAGATTGGGAGGGAGGGGGGAGCGTGACAGCATCACACTGATTCATTGGTTATTTAGGACCTTAATTCTTGTGACAAAGTTGATGATGGGTTAGAAAGAAAAGCATTAGAGGTGTAAAGATGGCAGGAAGCCTAGTTAAGGGGATGGTGGAACAGATTCCAGAAACATTTCTGAAGTAGACTAACAACTGATTACTGGCTAGATTGGGGTATGAAAAGCAAGGGAACAGTCAAGACTGAGCCTGGGATATTTGGGTGCACAGACTCCAGGAATAGGGAACTGGTGGCTGCTGGATTGAGGGGGAGCAGCAGTAGAGGTAGGTGGAGATGTACAAGAAGGAAAGTAGAGCAAAGAAGTTCAGTGAGGAATTGAACTATGTTAAGATGGAATATGGCATGAAATCTATCTGTCATGGCCAACAGGCATCTGGAAAAGGTCAGGGCTTGAGCAAAGATCTGGGATCCCAGTGTACAGGGATGGAAGATGGAGTTGTATGGGATGTGCCTAATCTAAGCCATGTGAAAGGCTATTATTTTGAAAGGTCTATTTTGAAGTCATAAAATAGGCAAAACATACAAAATAAGCAAATTGTAAATTTGCTGGAAAGAAGTAAATGTAGATGGTTGGTGTTAGAACCTCTCTGCTCTACCACAGTTGCATTCATTGGGCACAAAAAACCTGTCTCAAAGTGGCACAAGTAATAATTAGAATGTATTTTAAGTGTCCAGCAGTAGGCTAGATTCAGGGCAGACTAGAGCCAGCAATTTGGTGTCACCAGGGACCCAGCATCATCATAAGGCTGGCTCCCTCTGTTGTCATTGGAAGACTGCAAACAGCAACTGGAGCTACATGCCTTGTCATTCAGAGAATGAAACCCTTTTCACCAACCAGCAGACAAAAGTCCTGAGGCTCACTGTGATTAGACCCACCCCCATCACAAGCCTAGCCGCAAATCAATTGCTGGTAAGGGTGATAGACTTATGCTGATTAGTCTAACCTGATGACATGCACCCCCTCTCAAGAGCTAGAGAGGGTGTCAGTCATCCTTCCCCCAAATCCCATGGTAGGCTCTCGATGGGGAGGCTTGGGGTGATGTTGCCCAAACAATCAACAATATTCAACCTAACAATCAATCACAACTACTTAAAGGGGTAGTTTGAAGTATGAAGCCCATTTTACAAGATGGGAGATGGCCCATCTTGGCAGAACGAGTCTAAAGTGTATAGATTTATGGTGTTTTTGTTTGTCTGTCTCCCATAACCACTTCAGTTGCTGTTCTGGGAAAGAAATCCAGAGACTAACTCATGTGACTTCAATTTGAAGAAAGAAGCTCTAATAAGAGCTACAGAACCAGTATCCATATGTGTAAGTAATATACATTAATATATAACTATTACATGTTAAACATAGTAATAGCACTTGCATTATAATACAAGTGTTTGTAGTAATTATAAATTAATTATTAATATGAAATAAATAAGCATTTATCCTAATTAGGAAAGATTTGGTTATAAGCATGGTCATCATAGAGTTGTTTACAATCATAAAAAAATGCAAACAACCTGGATGTCCAACCATAGCAGAATAATTTTCTTAAAATATATCCATCCTGAAGAACACTATTGTAGACATAAATTGATATTCACAATGTATTTATGAAAAAGTGTGGGTCTGTTTTACAATATATTTATGAAAAAGTGTAGGACACAACACAGAATGTATTTATAATTCCATTTTTGTGGGAGAAATTTTAGCATGTCTGTCTGATATCTATTTATGCAAGAACCAGTCTCTGAAAGAATAGACAGGGAAATTGTAATAGCAGTTATCTCTGGGTGGTAGGATTAGAAGTGCTTTGAATTTCTCTTATTTACCTGGCTCATGTATTAACTGTAAAGTTAATAGAGCGCAACCTTTGTTTCCTTTTGTCTTCTTTAAGCATGCAGATGTTTGGGTTGACTTCATCTAGCGTTCCCGCACTCCTTGCCGCCACATTTGCAGATGAAGAAACCAGCCCATCCATTCAGGCTTAGTTTCTTCGAGATCACTGTTACACCCTTCTAGTCTACAGTGGTATCAAGCAGCTAACCAGCTTGGGAATCTTGTAACTGTCCAGCTAATGGGGTAAAACCTACCCCTCAGAGGTCTGAGATCTTCTTGCTCGCTTTTAGTGCTATTTTCCTCAATCTTGCTGAGTTAACATTTATACTAAATTGCCTGAAATCAAATAGTAGAGATCTTATCTTCACTTTATTGCAATGACCTTCTTAGCTGACCCTTTAGTAATTTAACCCATATCCTAACAGTCCAATTAAAATCACATCAAATAAGTAAAATTGGATTTTCCTTTGTATTTTGTGGAAGCCATTCTTACCTAGGCAGCTCTAAGTGTTTTAGCTTCTTACATAGCACAGTTAGGGTTTTGAGGCATAAAGCAGTATATTAAATGGCATTTCCATTCACTCAGTTGGTATTCATGGGCACCTACTCCCTAGAGGGTGAAGAAATGTGTTAGCCTGGCCACCCACTTCCCATTAACTGAGGTCATACTTGATGCAGCTGGTAATCTCTGATATCACCGTGTGTAAGGCACAGTTTAGGAGCCCCAGTGAGCAAACAATGATGCCCACAGGCAGCTGCCATCAACAAGGTTCTAATCTGTACAGGGCCAAGCAAGTACATAAAGTCATTCTAATTCAGGGCATGATTTAAGTATCTTAAAAGAAGTATAAAATGGAAAAACCATATACATACATTTTTATTTCACTGGCAAGAGATGCACTACCATGTACTTTGAGGTTGCTGTGAGCTAGGCTGACGCCAGGACACTCTAGCCCAGGTGACAGAGCGAGACTCCGTCTCAAAAAAAAAAAAAAAAAAAAAGCTGAATTATTCTAAATTGAAAGACTTGCCGATAAGACTACCAATCTTCGTCACATAGTAGTCAATCCCACCCCATCCCCACATTTAAAACCTCAGTGTTAGGATAATCCTCATATTGAGTCTAAATCTCTCCCAATACTGTTTAAATCTGTTTTCCTTTTTCCAGTCTGTAGAAGAAACAGAAAAGAGCAAGTTCTCTCCATATCTCAGGCATGCCTGTCATCTCAAAGTCTCTAGAAAATTCCATTCTTTCATCACATTGAGCACCTATTAATACAAGGCACAAGAGATGTAAGAGTGGATAAAATGGGTTCTGACATTAAGAAACTGAAATCTTTGGGGGAAATAAAATCTGTAAAAATAATCATGGAATAATACATGAAAGTGCCTCAAATGTGGTATAGAACGATAAGGGGTTCAAAGAAGAAGGTATTGGTTAGTATCAGACTCATGGAAGATTTCCCAAAAGAAAATGGGACTTGAGCCAGGGCCTGAAGGCTCCATAAGATTTTAGTAGATGGTGATAAAGAGGGACATATTCCAAGTAGGATGGCATAGGATGAAAAGAATGGGGCATACTGGGGATATAAATTAGTCTAAGTATCGGACTAATGTCCGATACACTAAATAAAAATACTAAAGATAATACTAAAGAAGAAAACCTCAAATCTGGTCATTGAGGGCCTACAAAAAGACTTTATTTTTCATTAAATTTTGTAATATAAGAAGCAGAATGAAATTTAGCTGCAGTTTTTTTATAAAAAATGTCCTTTATAAAACTTAGAAAGTTTTATCTGTCAAATTTCAGAAATTTTCTTCTATTGATGTTTTGAGTAGGAATCTTAATGTTCAGATATGCAGATATCTAATAAGAACAATTCATTCCCATCTCCCTTCACATTCTACCTGAGACATGTGTTTATATCCTACTCATTAGTTTATTCTCTGAAAAAAAGAAGAGATTAAGTCATTAAAATTAGTACTAAGTGAATATAAGTACAAAATCACCAAATTTCCTATTTTTAACTTTCTAAGTAGTGAAGTTTTAAAGTGCATTATTCCTGATTATAAGTAAGATTTACTTTTTTGCATTTCAATATTTCTGAAATCAGGTAATCTAAAAATTACTATATACAATTAATGAAGTATTATTCACTTTTCCCCCTGAAAAGTTATGATAAAACAAATGGTGTATTTTATAATTGATGGTATCATAAAATTAAGGAAATAAGGTAGTAACAGTTGACTATCAGAACCCAATGCTTCAGTAGTCATGGTCCCCCAGGTATCTGAGTGTCAGAGATTTCAATAGATTTTACCATAGTATGGTGAACACCGTAAAAGTCAGGCAATCTTCCTATCCATGCTTGAATCAGACAGGAAAACTGTCACAATGATTTTACAAAGTTCAAATCTTACCAGTTACCTCCAAATCTGCCCCTCCTATCACAGCAAGCTGTGTAACAAAGGGAACAAGAGCTTTCTGATGTTTATGAAGTCCAGGAACTTAATTCATCCTGTGATATCATCTGCTGTACACCATTACCACTCTGATCTGGGCCATACCTGAATATTCCACATCATGCATCGAACAGTCCTAACTAACCTGGAATTTAAATACCGGATGGGGTGGAGTTCCTCTATCTTTACTCACAGGTCTCTAGCTAACCACAAGCAGAGATGCCTCCAAATCCGCTTTATAGCAGTTGTTTGGGAACAAGAGAAAAGTTATTATGCAAATGTACATCATCCAAAATGATTCAGTCTTAAGAAGATAATGTGAGATATCTAGCAGAGAAATGGGGAGATGAACTGTTCTGGGAGTTCAAACTACTCCCTTCAGTGCTATGCTATTTGACCATCAGATGATTACCATTAGGCCTAACAGCAAGCTTCATTTGTTAACATAACTCTCCCATGACAGAGGGTAACTAAGAGCCAGGCACATGAGCCTCATTTAATTTAATCATGAAAACAAACCCGAGGCAAAATTATTATTCTCCCCATTGTAATAATGAAGAAACTGGGGCTTTTAGCGAATGAGTGACCTGGCCAAGGCCATACAGCCAGGAAGTGTGAGTCAGGATGGGAATGAGAGGTTTAATCACCAGACTATCCTGCCTTCTGTTACTAACTACGTTTACAAAGAGAGAAACTTACTGCACAGGTTAAAAGACATTGAAATGACAGAGCACATCGAAATTCTAAATGTTTCATTCATTCAACAAACGCTGAAGTGACTCTATACCATCAAAGGACAACTACAAAACAGTACTTGGAAAATAAATATTTAATAATAATGTAACTATAATTATAATGTTTATATCTTTACAGTGCCTTTGTAAAAATTCTTTCCATCATCTTTAGATTCAGTCAAAAAATAATTATACATCGTACTTTTCAACTGGGGTTTAAATCACTGTTAAATATTTAACATAAAATATCTTCATATCTATGTTAACATACTTTTATGTTTAATGTAAACAAAATTTCTCAGGTTTTCACATTCATTTTCTTCTGCAAAAGAATGCTGTATGCCCATTTTTCAGATAAACGAGGCTAAAATAATATGATTGGGAAAGCCTTAAAGAGAGGAAAAAAGCATGCTGAGGAAGCCAGTAAACCAGCGAGGATGGAACAACTCCCCAGGTCTTCAGAGAGGCAGCGAATGAACCAGCGAATGCCACCCCCCTATTATCTAGCTTAAAAAGCTGCACACCTCTGAAAGCGGCTGAATTTAAGTCCAGTGTGGCACTTCCAGAAAATGGCATCAAAGGTTGGGCTATAAATCTTTCTTATTCTCAAGTCACTGGACATTTAAGAGCAAAGATATTGATGGGCTCTTTCTCTCCTTTTCTTTTTCCTTGTAACAGATGTATGATTCATGGATTGTCCTTTAGTGGTCTCCATTTTCATCTTATTACTTTTTCTTTGCTTCTGCTTTCTGACAGCTCTGAAAAACAAGGTGCTAAATTATTTTATAGAATGAGCACAGTGAATTATGTAATTATGTTGAAGTTTAATTAACTAGCTAACCAAATATGAAAATAGAAGGGAAAGAATTTACTGTGTCACAAGCATAAATCCTCAGTATCCTAACCATAACAACCAGGAAATAGTCAGAGGCCTGACCAAGCAAAATGTGTAAGAAAAAAAATTTCCTTTCTAGATGGTTACTATGGATTTAGAACAAGCTATTTGGGACGAACACACCACAGAGGTAAATAGCATAGCCAGTGAGTTTATTTCATTTTTTGTTTTGTTTTTTTGGTATATCTGTACTGCTCAACTCAGCAGTTCAATCTCAAGATCCCCAGATTACATTTTTTAGGAGAGGGACCAATACATTTGGCAGCTAGGAGAGGAAGAAAAATGAAACAGCACAACGGAAAAAACTGATAATACTTGATAATAATACTGATAATACATTTTTTAGCGCCTATAGATTTTCCTTTCCTCAGTAGATCTAAAAGTCCTGACACATTTTGTGGTCCACATCTTCTTGAAGACTAGCTTCAGAATGAACAAGCTGGAATTCACCCTCTAAAAATACTAAACCACACCAGACAAAACAGATCCTTTATTTCTGGTATTCTCTGAACTAAGTTATAAGCAACCTGTGGCTGAGAAATATTACCGGTCCATCCATTCACTTTCTCCAAGCTAGCAGAATCATGCCATTTATATCAAGAACAAGGAACAGGCTGGGGCTAACAGCACTGGTAAATCTGGAAACTTCCCCTGGCTACCCAGCAGTATCAATCGTTAGAATCACCTCTCATAAGCCACAATAAGCTTTTTCCCAGGAAAGCTTTTTCCTAGGACAAAACCTGGGGAAAGAGCTTCATAAATAGTATATAAACCCCTAATGGGTCAAACTCATGCCTTATTTTTTTGTATACTCCATATATATATTTCATGTTGGGAATACAAAAATGAATGGGTATAATCTTTGACTTCAAAGAGTTGGGAGACAGACAGACAAGACAAATGTCACCCTTCCTCCCAACTTTTTATAGGTGAAGAAATTAAGGCTATGAAATCTACGATCATCCCGTGAAGTGACAGAAGCAGCCTGAATCCAGATTGAGTGTTCTTAATCACCTGGATACTACGTACTGTATTATAAACTATTCAGATATGTAAAATGCTAACCATATAGTAATCACTTAATAAATATTAGCTATTATTAGTAGTTCCATCAAGTGGAATTTTGCTTGACAACTTGACATTTTTCTATATTTAGATTTTGCACTATGGACTAGGATACCCTACCAGTTCAAAATAAAACAGTCATCTTTATACCAATTCATGCATGTTATAATAAATCTCTTTCCCCCAGCCAGTTTTTAGAAGTAGGATAATTTCTGGATAAGTGACGATTTAGCAAATTTAATGAAGTATAATATAATTTCTAATGGCAAAGTCAATGAAGCCATGTGTGCCTGTATACAAAATTTAAATTTCTCTTTGGCTCATCTACTCATAAGGGGACTAAAAATGAACCAGATTTCACTAGGGGATACAGTTAAAAAAAAAAAAAAACACTGAAAATATTCATTTGTAATATGAATATATAAAACTTTCCAGAGACAGTCTTTGAACAGTGATGAACTGATTGAGTATAAGTCAATTAATTGTTTTATTTTGCCTTAAAATTAAATTGACCTAGTATTTGTCCTCTAAATTAGATATTTATGTAATGATAAAATGAGCTTTTACCACAAGAGGGAGCTAGCATCCTTCCAGTTCACAACTAAAGAAAAATTAACACTAAGGAAAAACAAATTAATGGAAGACAGCTGTAAAAAGTGCAAGATGGAAAGACCTTTTATGCCATATATGTTTAAAAGGCTATTCAAATGATTTTTTACTATTGTAAAGAAAAAATAATTTTGCCTTGTCAATTTCATTATACAATTTTTTTTGAATGCAAAAACTCTTAACAGGAATTTAGGAGTCTTCTTTGAGAGAAGAAAGTAATACTATTTAGAATTAGCAGGCATCCGTTATCTCAAGGGATTTGCTCTCGGAATTAAACTTGACAAAATCTAATACTGAAAGATACTAGAATGATTTTCCCCAATGAAAATAATATATTCCTACCAAAGAGACTAGCTGGGGCTATTTAGGAAGCAATGAAGAGCCTACAATGTATTATCAAAATGCAAATTCAGTTTCCATGTGTCATAAGTTCACAGAATTAAAGGCTGAGCATGTTACTAACTCCAGTTTCTTTCTTTCTTTTTTTTTTTTTTTTGAGACAGAGTCTTGGCTCTGTTGCCCTGGCTAGAGTGCCCTGGCATCAGCCTAGCTTACAGCAACCTCAAACTCCTGGGCTCAAGCGATCCTCTTGCCTCAGCCTCCCAAGTAGCTGGGACCACAGGCATGCGCCACCATGCCCGGCTAATTTTTTCTATATATATATTTTTAGTTGTCCAGATAATTTCTTTCTATTTTTAGTAGAGATGGGGGTGTCGCTCTTGCTCAGGCTGGTCTTGAACTCCTAACCCTTGAGCGATCCACCCGCCTCGGCCTCCCAGAGTGTTAGGATTACAAGCGTGAGCCACCGCACCCAGCCTAACTCCAGTTTCTATCCAGAACTACACTGTAAATAGTGCAACAATCCCAGACCAATAAGTTTATAAGGTATTCCACTGTTGAAGGTTTCTAAGGAAAAATATTTTATAAGATTCTTCAATAAGCCTCTTTGATTAATTTTTAAAAATTAATCATTTCTATCCTGGATTACTTAGTGGAAATAATTATTTAAAGTAGAGTAAATTTATGAAAGAAGTAGTTTAAACAGTGGGAAGAATTCAAGTGGAATTCAAATGGGAAAACAATTTTCACTGACCAAAAATAAATAAATAAATGGAAAAGAATTCAGTATAATCATAAATAGTTACTAAGCCATCAGATACTTTTAACACTAATCAATATTTTTTCATCACAAGTCATATGATAGCCCCCAATTTTTATACTAATCTCAATTTTTATGTAATGTTAAATTTCACTATCTGGCAATCTGCAATTAATAACTGTGTGACATGAGGTAAGGTTTTCTTATCAATAAAACAAGAGGACTTAATCTTTAGCATCCCTTTCAGTTAAAAAAAAAGAAGTATACTCATCAAATTAGCCCAGTTGAGGCCGGGCGCGGTGGCTCACGCCTGTAATCCTAGCACTCTGGGAGGCCGAGGCGGGCGGATCGTTCTGAGCTCAGGAGTTCGAGACCAGCCTGAGCAAGAGCGAGACGCCGCCTCTACTAAAATTAGAAGAAAATTAATTGGACAACTAAAAATATATAGAAAAAATTAGCCAGGCATGGTGGCGCATGCCTGTAGTCCCAGCTATTCGGAAGGCTGAGGCAGTAGGATCGCTTTAGCCCAGGAGTTTGAGGTTGCTGTGAGCTAGGATGACGCCAGGACACTCTAGCCCAGACAACAGAGTGAGACTCTGTCTCAAAAAAAAAAAAAAAAAAATTAGCCCAGTTGAAAGAGCAATGGTTTCTCTAAATATACTATTGTCATTGGTATAACTCTGAGCTATAATCGGTACCAAATATTGGTGGGAGAAGTGAAAATAATCACAGAAAAAAATACTAATAAAAATTTTAAATATTTAACTATTAAGCATGTCTAAATATTCTTCTAGAAGTCTGATACAATTTAAAGAAATAACTTCACTGTACAATTTGTCTGCCGTGGAAGTACTCACTACATTTATGGGAAATGGCTCCTCCAGCCTTTCCCACATCCGAGCCGTCCCTCGAAGCCTGACTCAAATATTATGTCCTTCAATAAAGCCTGAACTCTCATCCCACAAATTATAATTCCACACGAACCACAGGAGATATAAAGCTAGCTAATCCCTTTCTAACTCATATTTTGATCATTTTCATGTCTCACCTGTGAAACTGTAAGTTCCTTGAAAGTAAGTTCTTTGACTAGCCTGCCTATCCTCCTTCCCCCATCTATGCAAACAGTACAAAATAGTCAAAGTAACAATCCGTTTAGTGCTTCTGAATGCCCTGAATGCTGCACATTTTGTGGACTGCACTGTACAAAAAGCACACGTGGAAAATTTTTTTCCAGTAAAGAAAAGAATTCAACTAACTTGTTAGCTCTTTTAGATGGAGCGATGTTAGGACAAGTACTGCGTTTGTGATCCAATTCACCACAAATAAAACAGCCATCTTTAGGGCCCTCGCAAGAGTGACCTGGAAGAGCACAATGATTGCAAATGCCACAGTGGATCCAGGCTGTAAAATAAAAATTAGGCTTTAAAAGAAGTTCATTTTGTATAATTTTTCATTTTATTAACTTTTAAGGTAGGATACATGAACAGTGTTTATTTGAAATGTTGTGGCTGGTTCGCATAATTAGTTTTAATTTGGCTAATGAGACCAAGGTGAAGAGGTTGGAACCCTGCATAAACTAGCTAACGTCTTTCTGTTACACGGCAACAAATTCAGCCCTTCTCCAATGAGTCCCAAGCTGACAGCTATTTTTACAATGGAGGCTGGCTGAGCGACACAAAGCCTTATTAAGATAAGTCAAACCACATGCCACGCTGAAACAGGTTAGCAGTCATCACTCCCTATGCAGGACAGAACATATATGTTGCTAACTAAAATTAAAAAGCAAATAAATTACTGCAGTTTTCTAAATTATTTTTTCCTTTATAAATACAATTAAATAAAAATCCTATTTAGATGGAGAAGAACTCTAAATTGTTTTCATAGGATTTCAAACACTGAGTCTCAATACTTACAAGGCTTTACACATTTTTTGCAGAGAAAGCAATGGCGCCATTTCCTGCCATCCTACAAAAACAATTTTTAAACTGTATTTAATTTGTTATTAAAAATCAAGTTCCACAATTAAAAATTAAAATGTCTTATTAAAATCTGTGTAAATTATTCATTCCTTATTTCTCCCTTTTCTGAGCTTGACAATTAAATACTTTGATTTTAATTTATGCATTTCTCCACTCAACTCAAATGACTCCTTGATGGGCATCAATTTCCTTAACTGTAAAACTAGGAGATTTATCTAAATGATCTTGAAAATCCACTCTAGTTCAAGCAACTCAATCTACACAAAAAAAAGACTCAAATGAAAATTTCAAGAGAATTAATGATTCATAATTGTATGTGTTTGTACTGTATAATCCTTAATGAAATTCATATTTGAGAACTTTAGAAGGATAGATTACAGGTTACTGTTTGATTAATTTTAAAACTATGAAATAAAACATATCTAAAAAAGTACAAAGAACACATATGTCCAACTTAATGAGTATTATAAAGCAAACAACGATGAAACGCATCAGGTCAAGAAATAGACCAGCCCCCTAAAACCCCCCCACCTGCCCCTTCCGAATCACAGCATTCCTCCCTTCTCCACTGAGTAACACCTATTCTGGTTTTGTGGCGGTCATTTCCTTGCTCTTCTTTATTTTTACTACCTCTGTGTGCATTTCTAAAAAAGTTTTGTTTTCCTCAGTTTTAAACTATACAATCTGGACATAGTCTTTTTTAAATGAAGAATACTGATCATTTCTAAACTAACTGAAAATACATATAAATAATCAGATGTGTTACCATAGTTAAAAACAAATATAACCAGTAATAAAATTATATAATTAAGAAAAATGTACTTTCTAATATTTACACGAATGCAGCCTTTTCTTTGGAGAGTAATTTGTGCTTAAAAGCCAAAGTAAACTTTACATGTGCTCTTTCTGACCACATTTAATTAAAACACACAAAGCAACTTAAGGGTCATCCTACCTTCCTAAAAAACTAAGAGGTTTATTCATAATTGCCAAAAACTTGGAAGCAACCAAGCTGTACTTAAGTAGGTGAATGGGTAAACAAACTGTTGGTACATCCTGACAGAAGAATATTATTCATCACTAACAAAAAATGAGCTATCTAGCCATGAAAAGACATGGAGAAAGCTTGAGTGTCTATTAATAAGTAAAAGAAGCCAATGAAAGGCTACATACTATATGATTCCAACTATATGACATTCTGGAAAAAGCAAAACTGTGGAAACAGTCAAAAGATCAGTGGTTGCCAGAGGTTGGGGGAGAAAGAAGGATGAATAGGCAGAGCACAGAAGATTTTTGGTGAAAACAGTGAAACCATTCTGTATAATACTATAATAGTGGATATATGTCATTATATGTTTGTGCAAACCCACAGAATGTACAACACCAAGAGTGAGCCCTAATGCAAACTCTGGACTCTGGGTATTAATGATGTACTGAGTAGGTTCACCAGTTGCAAAAAATGAATCACTCTGGTGGGAGGTGTTGATAGTAGGGGAGTCTGCACGTGGGGGGAGGGTATACAGGAAATCTTTGTACCTTCTGCTCTATTTTGCTGTAAACCTAAAACTGTTGAAAAATAACGTCATTGAAAAAATAATGGCTAAATAGGCCGGGCGCGGTGGCTCACGCCTGTAATCCTAGCTCTCTGGGAGGCCGAGGCGGGCGGATTGTTTGAGCTCAGGAGTTCGAGACCAGCCTGAGCAAGAGCGAGACCCCGTCTCTACTAAAAATAGAAAGAAATTAATCGGACAACTAAAAATATATAGAAAAAATTAGCCGGGCATGGTGGCGCATGCCTGTAGTCCCAGCTACTCGGGAGGCTGAGGCAGGAGGATCGCTTGAGCCCAGGAGTTTGAGGTTGCTGTGAGCTAGGATGACGCCACGGCACTCTAGCCCGGGCAACACAGTGAGACTTTGTCTCAAGAAAAAAAAAAAAAGAAAGAAAAAATAATAGCTAAATAAACAAATAGGATGTATGTCCCTTGTAGTCCTTCCTCATTTGTAAAAAAGTGGGGAGTAACTGTGCCTACCTACTAAGGCTGTTGTGAAGATTAAATGAGTTAATCCACGTACAGCTCTTAGGAAAGGGCTTGGCACATTAAGAGTGCACAGTGCATATTAATCATTATTTCATCAGAATGGTGATAAATGTAATAGTTCAGTGCCTTATTTGAAACATCATAATTTTAGCAGTCATACAGTACCATATGAAAATGAATTCAAATAATTGTTGGTGATGAAGAAGACAACGGAATATTTTTAAAAGCCTGTTGTATTCTATAATTTAAAATAAGTTATTAAAGTTTAATTAACAAATGATAATATATTAATACAAATGGTAATATTAACAAAATAATATTTAAAAAGTAATGAAACTAGTAAACTAAAACTAATACACCATTAGTATACTAAAATAAAAATAGTAAAAGCACATTCTATAAGAAAACTCTACCTTGGATGTGCAAGAATTACAGTGCTCACAGTGCTGATTGTCTAGAGAAACATATCGTTGACAAAGAGGGCACAATCTAAAGAGTAAAGAAACAGGAAAATCAGCTGCATATATTTATTGAGATTCAGAGTAAAGTTTACAAGGACACCCATTACAAAAACTGGGTGTAACCTGAATTCAATTCAATATGAAATTATGGACCTAATTTAAAAGTAACAGAAGAACTACATGATTCAATATTGAAAGCATGTGCTAGATTTACGTAACTTTATTTTCAATTACTCGTGTACTTCAAAATCCCACTGTGATCTTACCTGTATCCTTCTTCGGTAGGAAGGATTATTTTGTCGCGTGGAACGTTAGTGAAAATACGCACAGGAGACTGTTTTCGACCTGTCTTTCCATGTTTATAAAGTGCATGATTATCATAATCTACCTAGAAAATTTTTAAAAAATTAAAGCAAAAAGAAACTTTACTCAAATGAGTCAATATTTATTAAGATTCTTTAACCAATAAATGAACAAGCTAATGTCAAGATGCGAGTTAAACCAAAGTATTTAATAAAAAATTCTTTTTTTTCTTTTGAGACAGGGTCTTCTCACTGTCGCCCAGGCTGGAGTGCATCATCAGGGCTCACTGCAACCCCAAACTCCTGGGCGCAAATGATCCTTCCCCCTCAGCTTCCCAAGGAGCTGGGACTACAGGCACTTGCCACCGGGCCTGGGTAATTTTATTTTATTTTATTTTTGTAGAGACGGGGGTCTTGCTGTGTTCCTCAAGGGTGGTCTTGAACTCCTGGCTTCAAGCAATCCTCCTGCCTCAGCCTCCCAGAGCACTGGGATTACAGGCATGAGCCACAGCGCTTGGCCTGTTGTCTAGTATGAAGAGAACAACTCTAATCTTTTATCCAATACAACAGACTTTACAAGAAAGTCTATTTTGTCATTAAGAATTTAGCTTTTGGCATTAAAAAATTCTGCCTTTGAGGATGTATGCTGGTTTGGTAGGGGCTTCTCATTTTTCTGTGAAGTTCGCTGTGTGACAGTTTCGAGCTCACCAAGGCTCAGTCCAGCCCTCCCGACCCCCGACTATCTGTCCTTTCACACTCTGGCAGACACTCGAGTTTGTGGGCCAGACAGGGCACTGCCACTTACTTATGTGAGCTTAGGCAAGTTTACTATTTTTCATCTGTAAAAGGTGGTTACTGATAATTACCTTAAAGTTGCTGTGAAGGTTAGATGAGATAAGGTACGTAAAACACTTAGTTCAGGGCCTAACATAAAGTAGAAAAATCGAGGTGAAGAGAGAGGTTCACAACTGTAGTTGTTCTCCCCACAGCGACCACTTCAAACATTTCTCTCTCTCTCTTCTCAAGATCCCTAACTAAACTTTTAGTTTCAGCAGATTACCTTGAAAGCAAAGTAAAGCTAACAAGCATGATTTCTATTCTCTTCTTGCTTCCATCTCCTCCCTCAACCTATTACTCACATACATTCTCAATTTGGTTTTAAGCCTGACCTGAATCCACCTGGCCACTAAATCCAACTTTCTTTAGATCAGTAATTCTCAAAGTGTGGTGCTGAATCAGCAACATCAGCATCACCTGGGATCTTGTTAGAAATGCAAATTCTCAGCTCACCTAGGACTTAATAAATCAGAAACTCTGGGACTGGGGTCCAGTAATCTGTGTTTTAACAAGCCCTCCAGGAGTGTTACAGTTTGAGAACCACTGCTCTAGCTTATCCAAAAGAATACCATGAGGTTTTTATGAGGTCAGTATAGGTAAGCCCCAACGTTCAGATACGTTGTAATGAATTGTTTGAATTCTAAACAAGAATACACTTAAGAACTTACGAATGGAACTGGCTTCCAAGTTAGCTATTTAATAAGTGAATCACAAAAATGTAAGAAGTTGATGACAAGGGAAGGAGAGGTCTTCAACGGCAGATCCCTAGGCTCACTCTCCAGCCCTGTCTAGTTTAAGCCAAGGTTCAGCAGTGGAAAAAACGAAGTACAGGATGAGGAGACCCAAAGGACAATGTGAAAAAACTCCCGGCTGACTGTGAGCATGGTGAGTCCACAGTCCAGCACAAGCGTGCATGAGCTATTTGGAAGTACAGTATCATAACAAGGGAAGTACAAGGTTAGATCACATTTGAAGCTCTGTGCTCAGTCACTCCATCTTAAGAGAGGCACTGATAAAACCAGTTCATTTCTAACAAAAATAATGGGAATGAACAGAATTTATAGTTTAACAAATTGGGTGTGTTTATTCAGAAAAGAGAAGGCTGGGAGTACCTACTAGCTGTTTTATAACTGAAGGGGTGTCATATGGAATAGAAATTGGACTTATCCTTTATTGCCTCAGAGAAAAGAACTAGGACCAATGGTTAGAAGTTAATGGGGAGCATATTTTATCTCAATATGAGAAAATTTTCAAACGATTAGAGCTATTAAATAAATTGCATATCCTTGTAAGGCTGCAGGCCTCTGCTCACTGGAAGCATTCAAGTGAGGCTAGATCACTGCTGGTCATGAATTTAGTGGCGAGGATTATTACATCGGGAAGTCAGCCTAGGTTATACCTCTATGTTTCTTTCCAACTTTTAAAATTCTGTGAATATATGTTACCTATTAGAGGCTAAGACAAAAAAATAGATTTTACCACAAAATCACCTTAAAATAGTACCTTAAGTAGTTTTCTTTTGAAATGATTTAAATTCATGTTTTTTCCTCTAATGCACTCCTCTGTGTACTCAATAAATATATGGTACCTTATTAAGTTCAACAAAGATGTTTTGAACATTTATGTGTGTCATAAGAAAAAAATCCTTCCCAAGAGAATCTTATGAAGATTTTAAAATGCTGGAAAATAATACTTTAGAAAGATTTCTAGTACATGGAATATTCTATGCAATATAATAGATAGCAGATGGAAGAGAAGGGATAAAAAAACAATTTCTTTATGGTTACCCAAGGAGTCAGAGAATGTATGTGTCAGGAAGGTGGTTGATTGTTTGATTTTGCATAACCTAATTGAGATTATTATTATTTTTAAATGTGGGTTTGTTGTGCTAATTAACTATAAACATATGGTATGTAAAATACATGCTGCTAGGGTAAATTAATGTACCTCTAACATACATCCATATTTCATAGCTTCATCCACACAAATAAACCTCCTATGGAAGTGCTGTAAAGCAAACACAATTTTGCAAATTGCATATCACTAGTAGTAGAGCTGATACACCATTTTCCCATCATTATCGCTGACATTTCACTCACAATGATGATTAGAGGCATTTTCAAACAGAAAATTTCTCCCATGGAACTGATTAATGTGATGAAGTACTGTATAGAAATGAGGGAAAGCACAAAATCTCTGCAATTCCTAACTTTTAATTTTATCTATACGCAAATGTCTTCTGTACCGTGAGACTGAAACTACGGAAATGGAGACCAAGACATTCAAGTTAACATTTATTTTGTACCTACTATGTTCCAGGTGTCATGCCAGGAAACAAAGGCTTGCATTTCGGTAACTCCCTAAGCATTGTGTTACACCGAATTTCAGTATACACAAAAGGTCCCAAGTGCACTCTTCAGCTCCATCAATCGGCTTCTACCACAGCAACAAGGTCTTTTAGTCATATTCCCCACATCCCGTGTAACTCTTACTTAAAATGTATATATATATATACAGACACATACACACACCTCTTACCCCCTATTCACTCTAAACCCACTAAATGTTTTATGTTTAATATAGATTGAATTTCAAGAATTTCCATAGCTATCTTGTAATTTGCAATAATTTCCCAGAAATTCCTATCAAAATATCTTCATTTCTGACTGTGAAACTAATCTAGAAAAACAGTGTCTACCCAGGATGATTTTAAAAAAGGATAGCTATGACAAAAGCAAAGAGCTCTATTTCTACTTTTAACACTCCAGACAAGTGATCCCATATTAAGAAGAAACAAGAGAACAGAATGCCCAAGGCGGCAGGGATATGAGATCATCTAATGCAGATACGGTAAATACAGGACATAAATGCCACCACTCCCTGCCCCGGCCCCCATGGCAGACATTGCTAGTCATGCTACTCTTTGCTACTGACCATGCCATTCTCAACAAATTCTCCAGAAAATCACTAGCAATTTATCAGGCTTAGCACCAACAGTGAAACTTACCTGCCGTCTCTTTTCTGGTTCAATCATTTTATTTTACAGGTAAGGAAACAGAGACCTGGAGAGATAAAGTGATGTCCCCCAAGATTAACTAGCTTCTAAAAGGCAGTGCCAGGACTCAAAACTTCTGCCTCTAAATGAGAGTTTCTTTTCATCATCATATGCTTCCTTTCTAATCTGTCCTTAATAAAACTCAGGGTTTTCTAGATCTTTGATGACTATTTTATTCTGTACTCATCAAGTGCTTCATCACTGAAGAGTCTACATAATTTACGTTTTATGAAGATGTGTGGCATTTCCGTCTTCCTCTTACCTGAAAAGTATTTTCAAAAAACAGGTTTAGTGATTTTGTTTTTTTACTGCATTGCGGTTTGGGGACTAATAATCATCTTGGGTGATGTCCGGAAAAAAAGCCTAATCAAGGTCTGTGGAAAAAATCTGGGAAGGAGGGGAGAAGACTTTCAAATGTTTCATTTGGTGAAGGCTAACATAAAAGAAAACAAGAGTACCACAAAATGAAGTTAAAGTAAGAAAAGAAAGAAAAAGAAGAAAGCAAAAGGCTCAGAAAGGAATAATAATAATAGGTCCAGAGAAATTTTCAAAAAAGAAAATAGAAAAGTCATCAAAGAGGAAGTACATCTTAATTAAGGTTTATAAATACATGCAACACGGTGAAATCAGTTTTTCCAACATGAGAATGTCCTGGGAAGCACTGTTCTTACCTTTTGTCAGAATTACAAAACACTTAAATTTTCTTTAGTATAGTTTATTCTCATTTTTCTTTCTAAAAGTTGGCTCTCTTTATTGAAAAGACTGCTTTTTAGCCTGTCAGACACACATGACCTAATCAAAGCCTTTTCCCACCAATACACTGGGGCATATAATTATTTTCCACAAGCTTGGACCTTGCAACTGTTTCTCCAAACTGTAACTCTGGTATTTCCAAAAGTTCTTTCCTAATAACACAGGCTGCCTAAACAAGCCACGGTAGGTTATTCCACGCTAACCTTTCTCATCCACTGTATTCTAGATCTGCCTTCTTTTCCCGCCCCCTCCATTTCAAACTCTTGCCCAAATGTGGATGCAACAGTTTTCTGAGGGACCTTGTATTATGCCATTTTAATGTCTCAGATATTGTACAAAAAAAGGACATAAAGAAGACTTTCTGAATGATGACAGTGATGGTGACGGCAATGGCGACAGCAATAACCTAAACTCTACACTTGCTGTGTGTTAAGAACTGGGCTTAGCCATTTCATGCATTATCTCACAAAATCCTTCAAACCTTAAGATACATTATTGCTACACTCACTTAACAAGTAAGATGAGTTTCAGAGAGGTCAAGCAAGTAGCAGAACCAGGATTAAAACCCAAATCCTTTTTTACTTCATAGTTCATGCTTTTTCACTCAGTTATTCATTCAATATATATAGGGCACCTACTTTGTGCCAAGCATCTAAGTAGACAATTATTCATTGCCAAAGGCAGCAGGAACTGCTGAAAACTGGAACCAGTTTACTTAGTTAACATCTTCAGAATATGTCAGCTATCTTTGCATTGCAAATGTCAATACTAGGAGCATCCCTCAGACAAGAAACAGAAAACTAGATGTCCTAAAAAGGAGAGTAAACCAGATTTAAGAATTATTACATAGATTTTGCCTGAAGCAGAGCTGAACAACTCAAGGTTAAAATGGCTTGTGCTACACACTTTCGGAAAGGAACCTGTTAATATGGCTCAATAGCCATAAAAATGTCCATTAAATTTGATAAAGTAATCTCAGTTTTGGAAATCTATTTTAAGAAAGTTACGGAAAATATGGAAAAATTATATACAAAAAAATGTTTATAGCAGTGCTATTTATACTACCTTAAGGTAAAACAACCTATAGCCCAAGAAAAAGGGAAAGATAACCAAACTTGTTAATGAAATAATTTAAAAGAAGTAAAAGCATAAGGATTATGTAGCTACCTTTAAAAATGTATACTTACAAGACATAGCGAAGAAAGCAGAATTCGAAATTGTCTTCTACGATTACAAATATGTAAAAAGTGCTTTTTGAAAAAGATTATAAGTGGATACTTCGAAATTATAATATTTGCTGTTTAGGTAGAATCACAGGGTCTGTCCTCTCATTTTTGGTAACATTGTTTCTTTCAGAATTTCAAAATAATTTTCTTAATGGTTTATGCCTTCAAGATTAGAAAGATTAGAACCAAGTGTTACCTTCCAACAACTAGTGAAGACATTTACAGTTAAAACTATAAAGGGCTGAAAAGCCTTAAATCAGAGGCTAGTCAATTATTCAGAAAACTGAAATAGAAAAATGTCATTACAGAAAGAGGAAGTAGTCCCCACGTGGTGACCACACATAGTGATGGCAACAACAGGGTTAACTTCAAACCCAAAGAAACAAACCCAGGAACGTGGACATTAAAGCAGAAAGAACTTAAAGGACAAGGTGGAGCCACCATGTACACCGGCCTCACTCTCATCTCGGGTATAGGGAACATACCACAGGCAGTGCTGGGAAGGAGCAAGTTGCTCACTCCAATAACTCCCACTCTGAATCAGCACGCTCACACTCACACAGAAAGCCATCTCTGCCTTCTGTGATGCTCCTGCCATCCTCTCAGTGACACAGTAAAGTGTACATGGCATTCCACCAACCAGAAAAAGTGATTTATTTTTCTACAACCTCTTAACAGAGCAAACCAACGTTCATAATGACAATCCTAGCGGCTGCAAAATCTTCTGGTGATGAGAAAAGATTGGATCAGTTAGTATAAAACCCAGCTGAACTTCAGAATCACTTGAGAAGCTTGGTAAAATAATTTTTCTTGGGGCTTTGCCCTCTGAATTTAATTTAGTAGGGATTTTTTTTTTTTTTTGGTACTCAAGAATCTATATTTTCAACAAGCACCCTAGGGATTACAGACATTTAAACTGGGCTAAACTATATATGATATAATTTTAGTGTTTAATGCAGCTCACAGTATTTTAATTTACCAAAATCAATGCACATTTTTATCAAAATATCTATTTAAGCAGAATATCCATTCCCCAACCATGCCATAAAACAGAATATTTACCATACCTGGTAATCCAGCATGCAGAAGCTTGGAAAAAACTGACAAATGCGGGATTCAAAAAAATAGGGGAAAATCCAGAAAATGGGTAGTTCTTTGTGACTGTCATCTAGTGGATCACAAAAAAGGGGAAAGAAAATAAGAAACTGATATTAAAGAAAACATAGAAAGCTGCCTCTGGTATTGTGAGAAATTGTAATTGTTCAACATATTTAAATCTCACCCAAAAAGAATGTTTACCACAGTGCCACTTACAACCTGACCTTTCCCAAAGGTCAGTGGAAATATTCTTTTCTGTATAGACATAGCTACAAAAGGCATGTAAAAATAACCCTTATATGTATATTACTATAGTCTAGGTAAAGGCAAAGATATTACCCAAAAAGCGGAAAATGAAGAAGGAGTATCACTCCGAAGCACAAAGGTAGTCATGATTAGTGGAAGAAACCCTGGACTAGAAGGCAGAAAGAGTTGGGTCTGAACCCTAGCTCTGCCACAACTATTTATTTTGGTTTTCAGGGATGAGTCAACCTTTTCTTAATCATGGAAGAGTCTTAAAATCAATCTTATCAAAATTAGTTTTGTTTTTTTTTTTTAAGATGGGATCTTGCTCTGTTGCCCAGGCTAGAGTGCAGTGGCGTCATCCCAGCTCGCTGCAACCTCAAACTCCTGGGCTCAAGCAATTCTCCTGCCTCAGCTTTCCGAGTAGCTGGGTCTACAGGTGCGTACCACAACGCCTGGCTAATTTTTTCTATTTTTGGTATAGACAGGGTCTCACTCTTGCTCAGGCTGGTCTCAAACTCCTGGCCTCTAGAAATACTTCCACCTCAGCCTCCCAAAGTGCTGGGATTATAGGCGTGAGTCACCAGGCCCAGCCTCAAAATTAGTTTTTATGAGAGACAGGGAACATAGCTATTATATTATTTACAGAGTAACCAGTACAGCCGAAGCAGTATGCTAGGTACTTTCTATACATTGTCTCCTTATAGTAACCCCTAGAGTTAGATATTAAAAATCCCATTTTACAGATGGTGAAACTGAAGCCTCAAGCTATCAAGTTCATGCAGCTAATAAGTGGTAGAACAGGAATTGAAGCCCACAAAAGCTCTTTATTGCTTCCCCAATAACATTGATTTTATTCACTATGATTAGAGGACTTAAGAACAGCAAGTAAGTGAAATACTTAACAATATTAGTCATGTTTTAGATTTCATTTGCATTCTGTCCCCAAAGCTCACTATTTATGTAGCACAATTAATGGAGAAGCTTGATGACACAATTCCTGACACTCTTACAATTTATCAACTTGCAAGCTAGAAACTATTTCTAAAAAATAAGTGTATGGACTAATTAGATAATCACATAATATACTTTGAAGTCCTAAGCCACTTTAAACATAATAATAACCCCCAGCCAATAATCTACCTCTAGGGCTGGGAATCTGTGTCACTGATAACCACTATCAGCCTGTTGGATATCCAACCTCCACACTCAAATCTTGGCAAAGGTTAAAGCTCTGGCCCTGAGGGTGGATGCCTTCTTAGAGTTCTGGGCAAGACCTTAGGCACAGAGAATGTAAGGTCCATAGGGTAGAGATATGTGTCTGCTTTCACTAATCTATTCCTAGTATCTAAACAGTTCCTGGCACATAGTGGCCACTCAGTAAATATTTATTGATGAATGACAACAGTTTACTGTTGTTCTTCCTCATGTCCCATTATCCCCACGAAAAATATTTTACCTTCAAGCCATTTTAAAAACACATGATTATAATAATATAAAGTCTATCATGATAATGAAGGTTGCCACATCATCAAATAAGACTGTTTTAAAGAAGAGAGAAGAATCCAAGACATGTATTTTATATCAGTGCTCTGATTCACTGAGCTCAGCTAATATTTGACAGGAAGTAGATACATAGATATGTGTTTATTTTGAGGTAATAAATTACACACCTTGACTTTGACCTTCTTTCCACATAGCAATTAACTTCTTGAATGTAACAGCCAGAGGTTCAACCAAGCCACCAAAAGGAGGATCTGTCACCATAATGACTCCTTCACCTTCATCTTCCTGTAAAAATGCTCTGCATACTTCAAGGGCAGCCTGGAACAAATAAAAATTCATTTCTAAATTAGGACTAGAGAGAGGCATTTCATCCTATTTGAAGGAGAATGCATTAAATTCAGTCTCACTCTTAGTGCTGGAAACTTTTCCAAGTCATCCTGCCACTGCAGCGACCCTCAGTAACACCACAAAGCCACTCTCAGTCAGCCCTCGTAAGATTTTATCTTTGGGTTCCTTGATAAGCAGGTTTTTAAAATTGCGAATTCAAACACCATCACTATCAAAAGGCTACACATTTCAAATGGTTAAATTAAAAAACTAAATTTAGTAACCTCAAAGAGAGAAACTCATTATCCACAAAAACCACCTAAAATGTTAAATTCAATTCAACAAACAGAAGCAGGGACGGTGCTGAACACTGGGGACACAGAGAAGAATTAGACATATTTTTTGCCCATCTGGTCTGTCCATTGCCATGAGTTCAGTTTAATAACAGTTACAAATTATCAGTTAAACATGCACATGTTGGCTGGGTGCGGTGGCTCACGCCTGTAATCCTAGCACTCAGGGAGGCCGAGGCAGGTGCATCGTTTGAGCTCAGGAGTTCGAGACCAGCCTGAGCAAGAGCGGGATCCCTGTCTCTACTAAAAAAATAGAAATAAATTAGCTGGACAACTAAAAATATATAGAAAAAAATTAGCCAGGCATGGTGGCTCATGCCTGTAGTTCCAGCTACTCAGGAGGCTGAGGCAGGAGGATCGCTTGAGCCCAGGAGTTTGAGGTTGCTGTGAGCTAGGCTAACACCACGGCACTCTAGCCCGGGCAACACAGCGAGACTCTGTCTCAAAAAAAAAAAAACCATACACATGTTTTTGAATATCAGGTAAATGATAGGCATATTTGAACATGCGGAGTAAGTCAATAAATGAAAGTTCACGAATAACAAAGCTTATCTAGTCCGTGAAACCATGCTATTAACATGTTTTCCCAACAGGTTAACTTGAGTGTTTCTAATAATTGTAAAGTCAACATTAACAAAAATATTTAACACTTTTTGCTTTGGGTGAAGTTATTAAGAGATACACCTACAACAGTACCTCCAGTCTACTGACTTGGAAGTAGTTTCCAAGTCCAGTCCTCTCTCGGTATCCATGGGGGTGGTTCTAGGACCTCCCACACCAAAGTGCTCAAGTCCCTGACATAAAGGGTCATAATATTTGCATATAACCTACGCAAATCCTCCTGTATACTTTAAATCATCTCTAGATGACTTATAATACCTAATACAATATAAATGCTATTTAAATAGACTATATTGTTTAGAGAATGACAAGAAAAAAAGTCTGTACATGTTCAGTACAGATGCCGCTGTACATTTTTTTCTTTAAATATTTTTGATCCACAGCTGAGTCCATAGATGTGGAACCCACAGATGCAGAAGGCTAACTGTACTCATCTATAAAAGTAAATCAGCACTTACAATATATAAAATGGCACAAGATTTTAAAGTTTCAGGGCATTTTAAACTTTAATAAGCCTATATGTACTTTATAATCAAATATATTTTGTTATACTACTAACTCAATTTAGAAGACCCAAGTGATGAGAGGAAAAACACAATAATCCTTTTTCCCTAGGAGAGTCTTTATTAACTTCCTACTGAAACTCCTACAGCAGATGATGGTATGTCAAGAAGGTTAATCATTTTTCAAGCACTACCTGGCACTTCCTTAACCTGCTTACATGAACAAGGACTTAAAGCACAGAAGATGATATTGAAAACCTTCAAATTCCTTAGAGTTAAAAAAGTATAAAAAGAAAATATACAAGTAAATCATGCCTAAACTCCTAATTTAAAAAAAAATTAAAGAATTTTTTTTTCCAGGTAAGAATCAGTGGCATCATGGCTCACCACAAGTTGCTGAGGGTCCTGATGTTGACCACCTCTGTATGGGACACAGATGCTTGTTATGCCACCAGTGTGGACAGTAACTTGACTCTTTCCATCATCTCAGTTATCACAAAAATAACGTGTGGCATTTTAATTAGCTATCCTCTATACATACTTTAACCCTTTTTACCATTAAGGCATGCGACATTTTTTTAATACCTTCAAGACTGTGTGATTTGCAATGAGAAAATCCTGTGTGGGGAACTCTTGCTTCTTTAATGCAGTGGACTGCCAGGTGCTTAGGTGCAGCAGCGGAGTCTTCTGTCGTCCTAAGTACCCTGTACAGCCTCACAGGCATCGAGCAGACACTTAAATACTTAGTGATTGATTAGTGGCTGGTAAATCTCTACTGAGAAACTTGACTCCGGGAGTAGGTAGAAAAACGGCAGATAATAAAATCATTAAAACAATGGGTTTCTACAGATCAATCTCTGCAGCTGCAGTGCTATTTAGAGGCTGCTGCTAAAATATAGAGTAAGGAAAGCCTTAGCTGGACGGCTGTTTTCTTCAGGGAAAGATAAAGTAGTGCTCAAGCTTGGCAGCTTATTCCAACCATTATTTTAGAAATTTATAAGGTAATTTCCTACAAATTTTCAATAGTAAGTTACACAGAATGTCCTAGAAAAAGCCTAATTATGTGTTACTTTAAAAAAAATAAATGAAATTGCTAGCCAACCATTATGTATTTAAATGTAATTTAACCCTTCTGTTGTCTTTATTATTCAAAATTAAAAGCAAAATCATGGTATGGTATTAAATACAAATAAACAATAACAACAAAAAACCCTAACCCACTATTCGTCATCTACTCTGAGGTCAAGGCCCCACAGTTTCTTTTTCTTCTTCTTCTTCTTTTTTCCTATTTTTTTCTCTTCCCTGACTTGGGAAGGGTCCCACAGTTTCAAGAGCCATACTGGACACCCCCATGTCAGTATCCTGCCAGCTCCACAAACTCATCACTTCTAAACTTCACTACCCTGTTTTGAAGAATAAAATACAAACCCAGGCCAGACCACCAAGTCAGCTTTGACTTCTCCCCAGTACACGCCTCACAGTCTGTGAAATGCCTACAGAACCCAGTTCTTTTCTCTCTTTTCGCCACTGCCACCGTCCTGCCTGGGAAGACCCTCATCACTCACTGGCAAGTCAAGTCCCTGCTCTCCTTCAAGCTCATCTACTCAGTTCTCAAATCCTAGTGATTACCAACCACACAAACCTTTTGGGAAACAGTGAAATACGTCTAATTCTAAGTATTTATTTCAGTACTTGGTTTTAATGGCTATCGGGGCTGAAAAATATATATCCCAATGCTAAATTAATTCAAACAGAAGAAGTGCTATACTTATTAAATCAGGGAACTCATTTTTCAACCCCAACCAACAATTTAGTATTTGTTTTCATTTCCTCAATGCTGACATTTCTAGTCTTGCTTGGTTTTTATTCTATCATTAACTAATATCTCAAAACACAATATATAGTTAGGCTGGGTTCATAACTTTAAAAAAATTTATATATACGCATATATCTATGGGTTGTCTTCTCAATAACTTCAAAACATTTTTGGTCAACCTCCTGTCAGGTATCATTACTTGGCTGGTTATGGATTTTATTTTATAATAGGAATGACAAAGAGCTCATACTGGGAGAAGTATCAGCTCTGCTATATTGTTTATTCTCAGTGACATTATTAACATCATATTGAAAGAAGCTTTCTTTTAAGCCACTGCCCCTTTGTTTTAAAGAGTTCTTTTTTTTACATCAGTGTTAGGTTCACAGCAAAAGTGAGAGGAAAGTATAGAGATTTCCCATACACCCCCTGCCCTGACGCATGCATTTAATTATGTGTGGTAAATCTACAAAGGAGAACTTGACCTTGTTGGGGATGGGGGGATCAGAGGAGGCTGGCAGAAGTGATTCGGAACAAAGTTCTGAAAGATGAATAGAAGTTATTAAGGCAAAGAGAGAACAGAGGCCAGCAGGAAAAGCCTGGGCCTTCCCTGTGGTCGAAAGAAACTGACTAGTTCAAGATGAAAGCCCTGTGCCCAGCAACACAAATACCAAAGCAGGGGACAAGCCCCTGGGCCTTGATAAGAATGTGGGTCTTCACCCAAAAAGCAGTGAAAAGTCATAAAAAGGGAGTAACAAAATCACTTCTAGATGCTCAATAAACAGTGAATGAACAAAAATAAATACCAATAAATGGCAGAAGAGCCACAATTTGATCTTGAAGGAATTTAGAAAAATAACAAAGAAGGTATTCTGGAATTTGTTATTCCACAATAAGAGAAGAAAGAGATAACGGTCATAATTCTTACCTTTCCATCAAAGAAATGATGGTTAAACATGTTATAATGGCAAAAACTATCCTCCATATAAAACTGTGAATACCTGCAAAATAATATATTATGGGAATTACTTGCTCAGTCATAGCTATAAAGTAAATAAAAAATAACAAATTATTTTCCCAAGTTTAATAAACCAGTAGCAAAATTATAGAATACTCATATATAAAACACGCATGTTCCTATGGACCAGAATATTACACATAAACAATTAGGTTACTGACAGATTATTATGCGATTTAAGTTTGGGAATGGGTTGGCCATTAAAATACATCTCTCATGGTTAATAATTTTAAGAAAAATACTAAATCAACATTTCTGCTCAACAGCTGTTAATTATTTTCATCTGTAGTTAACAAAAAGAGTAATCAAAGTTTTTCTTGCCTAATGCAGATAAGTTTAGTAAAACATGCTTCTCAATATAAAAGAAAAAGAAGTATGTGCATTTCACATTTACTAAATTAGTGCCAGGAAAGAGGGATATATATTTACTGATTGAGTTATTTTATTCTTCTAACACACTACTTTAAAATGCCATCAGCAATGAATGAGAGTACCAGCTTTGAGTTTTAACATTTTAGAAGTTTTTCCTAATTTACCAGGCAAAACTCACAACACATTATGTTTTAAATTTGCATTTTATTACTTACAAGACTTAGTTTTCTATATCCCTTAATTGTATTTATACTATCTGTTTGTTTTTCCCATTTATGGAAAGGGTTTTAATGTATTTCTTGCTGATTTCTGAGTTTTCCATATATTATATTATATCTTTGTTATCTTAATAGGATTTTGTATCTTGACTATTTTATCACAAATAATTCACACATGAACCACATCATCCTTCTTAGAAATTCAAAACCTAGCAGGAAGACTGAAAAAAAATCAGAGACACATCCTTACTTATATGACTTCCTGAACCAAATCATGACAGTGGCACTTCTTTGCTTGTACTTCTACTCTCAGTTGTCTGTTACTATCTATAACTGATTGATCAACCATGGTGAATATTTAATACAATAGACAGCCAGGCACGGTGGCACACACCTGTGGTCCCAGATACTCAGGAGGCTGAAGCAGGAGGATCACTTAAGCCAGGGAGTTTGAGATCAACCTGGGCAACATAGTGAAACACTGTATTGTCTTTTTTAATTTAAAAAAAAAATGTAATGGGCAGCACATGTTTATCCTCTTCCTATTACACTGTGGTTAGTTAGGCTCTATAGTCAGATGGTCTGGTTTCAACAATGAATCTCTTATTAGCTGTACAACCTTAGTAAGTTATTTAACCTTTCAAACCTCAGTTTCTATATCTACAAAATGATAGAAATAATAGTTTCTACCTCATAGGACCTGATAAGAGTGAGATAATGTATATAAAGTGCTTAATACAATATCACCTATATAGCATATACTAAAATGTTAAGTATTGTTATTTTAATAAATAAAGCTATAAAGATGTATGTCTTAATGCCCCTACTACTAGGGAATTACATTAATATTCACTGAAATATAATCTAAACCTATTTCTTCTTGTTCTGAAGAAATGGAGGAACAAATCGCTGCTCAGCATTCTCAGTACAACATCCTTTAATATCATTTAAGACACTGTTGGCACATCCGATTTCATAAAACATAAATTTATACTGAAGAAATAAGCAAAAGGTTTAGATAACTGAAAAATATTAAAACATTCCAAAAACTGTGAGGCAATGTCAACTACCATTAAGCAAATATCCTACTATTTAACTGAATTTCAAATAACTGATTTAAAAAAAAGTATATCAATACTAGTACAGCCATGGGTCAACTATCACTTGAGAGTTTTCTTCTGTCTTGCACTGCTTTATGAGTATGAGCAAAGGAAAATATAATTCCCTTTAAATTTAATCCTCATTTTTTTCATTGCTTCACAAAGACACAATAGTCATTTTTAAAAATTAAAAAAGAAAATTTGATTTACATGAAGTTCAGCACACCATACCTGTCCAACACATTCTGGGCAGCAGTGTGCAGAGCCAGAGAGAGAAAAAAGCCAAGATTTCAATTCTAAGTTTCCATCAAACATAAACAAGGGAGCATAATTATTCGTATTTTAAATTATGAGAAGCCACTCAACATTGTCCTCTTAAAATGAAATGGCCACAAGAATTATTTTCTCCATTGAATAAGGCAAACAAAACCAATCAGAAATGCATGCATTTGAAAACTGCTCAAAAGGACATTCATTTAATTTGGCCATTCATTCTCTTTAAATGAGAGTCAGTTACCAAGTGTGAAACATGCTCTACACACAGGAAATGTAATCAAGAGCTGAATAAAATTAGTTCATGAAATGAACCTAAGAAATTCATTTTTTTGACATAACTTTATTTGGATAATAGTTTGCCAAATAGAGTTTCACATCTTTCCTGCTAAAATTAGAGCATATAGAAATCCATCTTAGCAAATGTTAACTTCATCTTATGCCCCCTGAAAAGGATATTTACAGCACATCTACATAGAACACTGGAGTCTGAGGCAGTTCTACAGCCTTAGATAGACCTTTTGGAAGGCAACATGAAACCAAAGTCAAAGTGCCAAAAGTAACTATTCACAGCAACTCTACACCACACAGGAATTTTTTTCCTGATGTAATTGTGGTCTTTGAGAAAAATCTGAACCAACCACTCCTTCCACCATACTGTAAATACAGGCAACAGCCTGAGCTCATTCTGGCTACTAATGTGTTTCAATAAACCAGTTCTCTCTTAACATCTAACATTAACCTTAGACAACTGACTCAGTAACAGATTACATTACCAAAGAAACTAAGCTAGGACATCTCCAATAGAACACCATCAGTTTTTGTTTGCAATGCACACATAAAAGTTTACAGACATGAAAAGAAAATAAGTATCAATATATTCTATAAGTCATAAAATATCCACATCCCCTACCCCCTACTCTGACCAGGAGATTTCAATTACAGGTGCAAGAAAGGAAAAACCAGAAGGCATGGCATTATAGGCAAAACAGCTAAACGGTCATATAAATCTTTCAAATTAAAAGTAAATCCAGCAAGATGAAGAGTTCTGGAGATTAGTTACAAACAATGTGAATGTACTTAACATCTCTGAACTGTATACTTAAAAATGGCTAGGATAGTCAATGTTATATGTACAGCAGACCCTTGAACAACACAGGAGTTAGGGGCACCGACACCCCACACACACAGTAAAAAAATCCAAGTATAACTTTTGACTCTCTAAAAACTTAACTACTAATAACCTACTGATGACTGGAAGCCTTAGAGATAACATAAACAGTCGATTAACACATATTTTGTATGTTATATGTATTACATACATGTTTTCTTACAATAAAGTTAGCTAGAGAAAAGAAAATGTTAAGAAAATCACACAGAAGAGACAATGTATTTACTATTCACCAAAGTGGATCACCATAAAGGTCTTCATATTCACTGTCTTCACATTGAGTAGGCAGAGGAAGATGAGGAAGAGCAGGAGTTGGTCTTGCTGTCTCAGGAGTGGCAGAGATGGAAGAAAATCCACTTATAAGTGGACCCTCACAGTCCAAACCCATGTTGTTCAAGGGTCAACTGTAGTTTTGCACAATATTTTAACAAAGTAAATCAGGGCACTAGCAATAAACACTACAAGATGAAATTAAGGAAACAATTTCATTTGTAATAGCACCAAAAAGAATACAACATTTAGAAATAAATTTAACAAAAGTAGTACAAGACTTGTATACTGGAAACTACAAGATTATTGTTTAAAGAAATTAAAGAAATCCTAAATAAATGGAAAGACATCTCATGTTCATGGCCTGGAAAACTTAAGATGGAAATATTCCTCAAATTGATCTACAAATTCAGTTGAATCCCTATAAAAATCCCAGCTGGTTTTTTTTATAGAAATTGACAAGCTAATCCTAACATTCACATGGAAATGCAAGACACCCGGAATAGCCAAAAAATCTTGAAAAAGAAGAACAAAATAGGAAGACTCTCACTTCCTGATTTCAAAATTTACTATAAAGCAACAGTAAGCAAGATTGTTTGAAACTTGCATAAGGACAAAGATCAATGCAATAGAATTTAGAGTCCAGAAATAAATCCATACATTCATGATTTGGTTTTCAATAGGGTACAAAGACAATTCAATGGGAAGGAATAGTCTTTTCAATAAATGGTGCTGGGGCAACTGGTCATCCATATGCAAATGAAATGGGAACCCTACCTCATAAAACATAAAAAAATTAGCTCAAAATAGATCAAAGATCTAAATGTAAGAGCAAAGTTATAAAACTCTTAGAAGAAAATAGGTACTCATGACCTTGGATTAGGCAAGAGTTTTTTTTAGATATGATACCTAAAACACAAGCAACTAAGGAAAAAAGAGAAAAATTGCACTTCATAAAAAGTGAAAAGCCAACCCATAGAATGGGAGAAAATATTTATAAATCATATATCTAATAAGAGTTTAGTATCCAGAGTATATTAAGAGCTCTCTCAATTCAACAATAAAAATACAAATAACCAACTAAAAAATGGGCAAAGGTTTGAATAGACATTTTTCCAAATGTGGTATTTTATTATGGCAGCCCGAGCAAACTAATACTACACCCAAGAGAGGTGAAAACCTATGTTCACATGAAACTTATACACAACTGTTCATAGCAGCATTATTCATAATAGCCAAAAAGCAGAATTAATGAATGAATGAGGGAAAACCAAAATTATTCAGCCATAAAATGGAATGAAGGACTGATACATACTAAAACATGGACGAATCTTGAAAACATTAGGCTAAAAGATAAACAAATGGCCCACAATCACATAAAAAGATGCTCAACATCATTAGCCATTAGTGGAATGCAAAGCAAAACCACAATAAAACATCACTTCAAAAAGACAGACAATAATAAATATTGGAAAGGATGTGGAGAAATCAGAACCCTCATATATTCCTAGTGGGAATATAATATGGTACGGCCACCTTGGAAAACAGTTCGGCAGTTCCTCAAGAAGTTAAACATAGGGTGACCATATAACCCAGCAATTCTACTTCTAGGTATTCCTGTTATGGGCTGAATTGTGGCCTCCAAAAATCCTTATGTTGAAGCCCTAACCATTAGTACCTCAGAATGTGACTATTTGGAAACAGGACCTGCAAAGTGGTGATTAAGTTAAAGTGAGCCCATTAGTGTGGGCCTTAATCCAATCTAACTGGTGTCCTTACAAAAAGGAAATTTAGACATGGAAAGAGGCACCAGGGAGGCACATACACATAGAGAAAACCATGTGAGGAGACAGAGAGAAGGGGCCCATCTGAAAGCCAAGGAGAAAGGCCTCAGGACAAACCAAACCTGCTGAAACCTTGATCTTGGACTTCCAGCCTCCGAAACTGTGAGAGAATAAACTTCTGTTGTTTAAGCCACCCAGTCTGTGGTATTTTGTTACGGGAGCCCTAGCAAACTAATGTAATATCCAAGAAAGCTGAAAACTTCTGTTCACATAAAATTTATACACAAATGGAAATAGCAGCATTATTCCTAATAGCCAAAAAATAGAAGCAATAAATGAATGAGGAACAGAGAAACAGAATTATTCAGCCATAAAACAGGACTGATACATGTTAAAGCATGGAAGAACCCTGAAAACGTTATGCTAAGTGAAAGAAGTCAGACACAAAAAGCCACATATGATTTCACTTATATAAAATATCCAGAATAGGTATCTCCATAAAGACAGAAAGTAGATTTGTGGTTGCCAAAGGCTGGAGGTAAAGAAAATGGGGAGCAAGCGCTTATTGAGAGGATGTTTCTTTCAAAGGTGATGAAAATATTCTGCAATTAGATAGTGACTATGGTTGTACAACCTTGTGAATATACTAAAAATTGCTGTTTTATATATGTATAATATCTCTCAGCTTTAAAAAAATGCCTGAAATATAGCAAGTGGGAAAAAAAGACTACATATTATGTCTACTTTTGATAATGTTTATATCATAAAAAGGTTTTAAAAAGTCAAATCCATGTTTTGGATAGGAAAATTAAAGATCACTTTTCCTTTAAAAAAAAAAAAAAAGTAAACCAGGGATCCTTGCAATTTGAACAAGTTCTTTGAGATGACACACTATGATTTTTTGCCTAGTTTCCTTCTGTATAAATCAGTCCACCACAATTAGCTTGAAAAAAAGCTTATCTTCAATGAAATCAAAATCTTTATATAACTTTAATATAAATTCAAAGTACTATTGGAAAGATAACACTGTACAGTTTTCACTAAAGTAAAAGTGCCAAAGTTAGGAATTTGAGTGCTTTTGACAACTATATATTTTGTCTTGAATAATTCAGTTACAGACATCTAATTTTTTGTCTCTCCACCACCTATATCCCCATTCTTTAAGTCAAGTACCTATTTCCTGGGGAGAACCCACTGTATGTGGTTGGGCAGAGGCTGGCCAGAGTACGCTATCTGTCAGGCCACAGTGATGGTTCTGTAATAAGTGTGTGACCCCAGCCAAGCTAATCAGAGCACTCTCTGGAGTTTTGCTGTTGGAGCTCTCAGAAAAGACTACCGCTTTCCACTGGGCAGTTAAGCTGAGACTATATGTAAGTTTCAATCTGCTGCCACCAAAGTCCCTGGCAATATGAAGGAAACTGTCCATAGAACAAAGCCAATATACAAAGAAAGACAGAATGAGAGATAAAGAAAGATGGAGCCTGAACAACATTGTGTGAGCTCCTTGACCTCAACTGGACTAAAGCCTACTATATCCTAGACTCCAGTAATGTGAACCAATAAATTCTTTTACATGAACAGATTTCTGAGACTCCAGTGAAAGAGTCCTAATTTGAGTGCTTTATTCTAAACATACAAATAACCTAGAAACCAGTTATTGATTGATTTGAAATGAGGGGGATAGAGGAAGAAATGGAGAGATAGAAGGATGACAAGAGAGAAACGGACTATATAAGAAAGGCTTATACACAAGTTCAAAAGCAAAGTTCTTTCCAAAGGATAATTTAATTTTTGGAGCCTGAATGCCTGGGTTTGAATTCTGGCTTGGCCACTTATAAACTGTAACTTTGGTCCAGTTATTTAAGCTCTTTGCACCTCAGTTTTCTCATCTGGAAAATGAGGATGATAATAGCATCTATCTTAGAAGGCAACTAGTGCAATTGTGAGGAATGATTCAGAACAGGGCCTGACATGTGACAGGCACTCAACGAATACCAGCTATTATTAATATTGACACTGTAAGAACCCAAAAGTTAAACATCTACCTTTAAAATAATGAACTCATAATAATTTAACAATAATACTTTAGGAAAGGAACACAGAATTTAAGAAAAGAACTTGATATATCTATGTATATCCATATAATGGAATATTATACAGCCATAGAGGAATGAAGTACTGTTACATGTGACAACATGGATGAAAACATGATACTGAAAGAAGCCAGACACAAAGGTCACATATTGCATGATTCCATTTATACGGAATGTCTAGAATAGGCAAATCCATGGAGACAAAAGTGTTCATCCGGGGAAATGAATGTGGAGTTTCTTTTCAGAGTGATGGAAATGTTCTAGAAGTACACAGTGGTGATGGTTGCACAATATAATGAATATACACCCAAAACATGGAAATATACACTTTAATATTATGTGAATTATGTCTCAATTACAAAAATAAACTGAGTTTATCTTTGAAAAGTCTGTATGATCATTTTGGCAAGGATCACTCATGCCAAGCAAATGTTAGTAAACTGTGCTAGTTCTGTTAATAAGGGTTGAGTGATTAACAGGCTAGTCCTGTTAATAAGGAATGAGAAAGTGTAGGTCATTTCTGACTAATGCAGTTGCTTATATCAGACAACTTAAAGTTGACTTGGAAATCTAAAGAAAAATAAATCATATAAAAGCTATACTTTTTAATGTGACATTTTACACTTTAAAAATCTGTCTGGCTTGTTTTTAGGGAGAGAAAGCATATTTAATTCCATAGTCTGTCTCCCAGAAATACTGGAATATTGGCCAAATAGACTCTGTCAGATCTAAATAAAAAGAAACACAAAACCTGATTCCTTTAATACAGTCAAGAACATGGAAAAGATACTAACAATAGAGACAATATCTTAAAAATTCAACATGAACTCCTGGAATTCAAACAGTCATAGAAACTGGAAAGAACACTTCAAATCTACAGAATTATAGGGACAGTGAATGGACATATTTGCCATCCGTATTATAAATCCTAAACTACCACCAGAGGGGAGATTCAAGGTATGTTCCTCACTCTGTCTCATCCTGTTTGTCCCAACACATCAGATGCTATTTAATTCTGACCGTCTCCCACATAGCCTATCTGTTGGTTAATGCTCTGCCTTGGGATCTGTCTCTTCCCTAGTTAATAATCCCTTCACTTCAGGCTATGTGCGGTGAAAGACAATATGCACATCATCTGGTAAAATATATTAAAAGAAATGTCTTATCACACTTCAAAGATCTGATGAGGAAACAAAATCCTGGAAATCTGATTAAGTATGAGGCAGTTCAGAATCATCTTTGAACATAATAAATGTGAAGAAACTTCACTCAATAAGAATTCATCTCTAAGTTTTAGCCAAAGACAATGAGATACATTCACGGAGAAAATCCAGGAAGCACACTAGCAAAAGGAGAAATCAACTGCCTCCCTGTTTGAAATACACAAGATTACATGCTGACCTTATAGGACTAAATAGGTGCCTCATAACCAATTACTACTTCTAAATGTTAAAGAGTT
>NW_012154951.1:4426669-4436702 GCF_000956105.1 Propithecus coquereli | reverse complement strand
ATATTATATTTTGTAAACCTACCGAAAATCAATATCCAGTAAAAGGCTTTTAATGTTAGACTTCTTGTCACCTGATGCTGTCGACATGATCAGCTCATGCAACCTAAAGCAATTAGTGAAAGCAAATTTAGTAAGAAATTACAAATGTCATAGACAATAAGCAAAACACACAACAAAACCCATCAATGTTCTTCTGATATTTCTGATTATGTCAAGGAAACACTGAGGAAAATTTGGCAGGTATAACCGAATTTTCATTTTTGCAAATATTTGTTAAAGAGCAGAATTACCTGAAACGGAGGAGTCTAATATCATAAACAATTCAGGAGTCAAATCAGAAAGACTCTCCCATCACATACCAGAAAGAAATCTCAATCGGAATATAGGTTGCAAACTCGTTAAAAAAGGGACCATGTTTTACACTTTCTTTGAATACTCAAAAGCTTCACGCTGTACTCTGTACATAGTAAATAACTACTTGATAAAAATCTTACATTTTCTAAAGTGATGATGAGTATTTTTTTTAAAAATCATATAACATACCTTGGTGTTCCAACACACAGTACTCTTCTGAATCCAAGGGTAGAAAGTAGGTCTACCAAGAACTGACAGCTCCTATCAGCAAACAGATACTGGGCATTTGCCTTCTTGTTTTCCAATGGATAAAGGAGTTGACTGGGCCTTCGTAACTGGGTGATAGAAACATCACCCATGACCTGATGCTCACAATGCCTCCCCCATTCATCTGGTAACAGCAACTGCTGACACCTTTGACAAAACTTCCTCTGAGTCAAGGGCAACTCTATAAACTTCAAGTACCTTCAAGACACAATAAAACACAAAGTAATATATTTTAAATTTATTGTCTTAAAGAAAATGTATTTTTGCTATTTTCAGTGTCCAAAAAGTGTTCTTATTTCCTAAAGAGTATTGCATAAAAAAGAAAGGTAAGAAAAATCTGTGGCATGTCGGCTAGAATTTATGTCTGGCTGCGTATCTACAAAGTTGAAAAGAATCAGCAATTTAATAAGAATTGAGACGCTCCAATTTAGTCACTGAATGAAGATCAATATCCATTTAAAATGTGAATATAATATATTTCTCAAACAACTTAGTAGTAATGACAACTACTATCAAGTTAAAATTTATTGACAAATTCATGTGTTCCAACTTTGAAATGTTAAACAGTCTGGCTCAGTTGACAGTCATTTTAAAATGAGAAATTAAGATCATTCTTCAAGTTCTTATGGCATACTTAACAAGAAAAATTACCTCCTACAAGAAAAGATGTTCCTACAAAGCTCCTCTGTTCTTAGCATTACTGACAGAGGCAGTTATAAGCTTACCCCCGAAACAGCAAGACAATAATCAAAGACTTAAAAAAAGACTATACTGGACCTCACATTTGATCTCTTTCAGGTCGCCCTTATATCTGATTTAAAGCCACCATTTTTTTTTCTTTTTAATTTTTATTAGAGATTACTGAAGAGAGAAAATAATCATTGTCAGTATGTCTTAAAAACTGCTGATTTTGTATATGTGATACCAGCTATGAAATCAGAGTAAGAAAACAAGAGAAAAATAAATAAGATTATTACAGACCATAGAGAGTCAGAAATGTCTAAAACTGAGCATGTTAAATAGCACATTAAAGGATTCTTACAGTTTGAGAAGAGTCATACAGTTTCCATGGAACTAAATTTGGGAACTACAGTGTAAAAACTGTGAACTTAACATGTAATCATAGTCAGTATTAAAACTTTTTATATCTAAGCACAGTTTTACTTCAAAGCACCCAAGGCAGTGACAAATAGATATTCTGAATGGCTACAGCAAGAAATAAGCTATCGTGCCAGTAATTTAAATGTTTCTATTTCTATGATAACTGTTCTTTTGACAGCTTTATCTATAACTAAAAGGAAAAAGGAGACAGAGGGATGTTAGAAGAAACTTCTTAGTAATTTAAAGTAGAAATGTCAGTACCGGAAAGGGCCCCTATGAAATGAAAGGCAAGTGAAAAGAACCAACAGACACTCTTCAGCAGCAAACACTGGATTTACTACTATTACACCTTCATCACAAAACGTCAAGTGTCGACGACCTCCACGTCCAACCATGATAGGGTAGCAGGTAATCAGATCTACCATTCTGGCCCTCAAAACAATTTTTAAACAGACAAAATATATGAAACAACAGTTTTCAGATATTAGACAACTGGCAGCCCAAACAGTGAATCCCGAGGGAAGGGAACAGATGAAGTGAGTCGTGCAACTAGCCAGCTTACTGCCTGTGGAGAGCTGGCAGCTTGAGGGTGGAGAATCTAACAGAGCTCAAGGAGCTGATGAGACAGAGTAGAGAATTTGGGGAGGTGAAGGCAGCTCGAATTAACAGGAAGAGTACTGGAGAATATACGTGGAGTACAGGAAGAGCAGAAAGCTGTACGCTGAGAGAAAGAGAGAGAAAGAGAGAGATCTCCAAAATCTGCCGGTGACTCTCCTCAAACCTTTAGCTGAGTGCTGATCAGCACATGGCGTGAAGAAACCAAGGTGAGGGAAAGAACCACTGGAAAGCCGCAGGTGGAATCACCGCTGGAATACACACCCAGGACCCAGGACGGTTTGTCCACCGACAAGCCAGAGTGGAAAAGCCTCTCTATACACGAGCATCAAGAACAGCACTCAGAAGAGCACTGCCTCAGTAGTGCAGAGAAACACAAAGGGTGGAACAAAGGGTGCTCATTCCTGCCTAAAAAGCTTAAAGACAAGCCTCCAAAAGCAGGGTCGCTACACTGCTTCTGTAAAGATCAGATAAATATTTTGAGCTTGGCAGGCCATAAAGTCTCTCTGTCACAATTATTCTGTTGTGATAGCACAAAAGCAACCACAAACCAAAGGTAAATAAATAGGATGGCCAAAGTTGGGCTACAGGCAGCATGCAGTTTCCCAAATCCCGCTCAGGAATATCAAACTATAGCAAGTAACTTAGCTGTGTCCCAGAGCAAAGCTCAAAAAATGTGTAAAGGAATTAAAAATATCCAGTATACAACAAGGTAAAATTCACACTGCCAGCATCTAATCAAATATTACCAGGTATGAAAAGAAACAGGAAAACATGAACCCATGATTAGGAAACAATAAATCAATCCAAACTAACCCAGAAATGAAAGATGATACAATTAATACACAGAGACATTAAAGTCACTTACTATATATTCCACGTGTTCAAAAAGGTAGAGAAAAACATAAGCCTGTTAAACAAAGACATGGAAAATATAAAAAGATGCAAATCTAACCTATAAAGATTTTTTAAAATTGTATAATATACAAAACATCCTAGATGGGATTAATAGCAGTTCAGGAACTACAGAGAGAAGATCTGTAAACTTGAAGGCATAGTCTTAGAAACTATCCAAAATGAAACACTAAAGATGTGTAAAGGAAGCCCCCAAAATGGGGTTGGAGGGGGAGAAAAAAATTTCAAAATATAATGAATGAAAATTTTCAAAATTACATAAAAGATCCAAGAAGCTCAGAGAACCCCAAGCACAAGAAACATGAAGGAAAACTATAAAACACATCATAATTATTCAAGATCAATGATAAAAAGAAAATCTTAAAAGAAAACAGGGAAAAAGACACATGTACAGAGGAATAAAGATAAGACTGACATCAGGCTTCCCACTGAAAACAAAGCAAGCAAGAAGACAATGGAGCAATAGCAATTCTATACAAATTCTTCCAAAAAACTGAAGAGATGGGAACATTTCCTGGTTCATTTCATGAGGTCAGCATTACCCCAATACCAAAACCAGGAAAAAAAAATTCCAAGAAAACTACAGACCAATACACTCATGAACACAAACTCAAATATTATTAACAAAATTTTTAGCAAATGACATCCAGCAATATATAAAAAAGGTAATACATCACGACCAAGTATAATTTATCCCAGGAATGCAAGACTGTTTTAACATTTGAATTCAATCAATGCAATTTACCATATTAACAGTCTAAAAAAAAGATCTCATTAGATGCAGAAAAAAGCACTTGACAAAACAAACATCCATGATGAGAAAGATTCTCAGAAAACTAGGAATAGAAGGGAACTTCTACAACCCGTTAATGGGCATCTAAGAAAAACCTACAGCCAACAGATACTGATGAAAGACTGAATGTATTCCCCCTAAAATTGGGACAAAGCAAGGATGTCTGCGCTTACCCTTTCTACTCAGCGTTGACTACGGTTTCTAGCCAGTTTAATAAGACAAGATAAAGAAATAAAAGGCAGCAATTGAAACGGAAACATTAAAACTTCTTTATTCACATGATCAGGTACATACAAAGTCCTAAGGAATTCTTCAAAAAAAACTGCTAGAACTAATAAGTAAGCTTATCAAGGTTGCAAAGTAAAAGATCAATATACAAAATCAACTCTGTTGTTATAGACTAGCAACAGATAACCCAAAATTCAAAAACACAACTATTTAAAACAGCATTAAAATATGTGAAATATTTAGGGATAAATCTGACAAAAGATGTACAACCCCAGAACACTGAAAATTACAAAACATCATAGAGAAAAACTAAAGATTATTTAGTAACTGAAGAGATAATCCACGGTCATGGATTAGAAAACTCAATATTACTAAGATGTCAACTCTCCTCAAATTTATCTATAAAATCAATACAATTTCAATCAAAATCCTAACCGTTTTGTAGAAACTGAAAAACTCATTCTAAAATTCATATGAAAATGAAAAGAACCTAGAATAGCCAAAACAACTATTGCAGGCTGAGTAATGCTCTCTTCCTCCCCACCTCCCACCAAATATGTCTACATCCTAATGTGGAACCTGTGAATATGTTGTTATTTTATATGACCAAAGAGACTTTGAAGCTGTGATTAAGTCAAGGCTCTTGAGATGTGGAGACAAGAAAAGTAGGCAGCCTCTAGACACCAGAAAAGGCAAGGAAAATTCTCCTCTCAGAATCTTCAGCAAGAACCAGCTCTGCCAACAGCTTGACTTTAACCTAGTGAGACTGATTTTGAACTTTGGACCTCCAGAACTAGAAGAGAATAAATTTGTGTTGTTTTAAACCACTAAGTTTGTGGCAATTTGTTACAGCACCAACAGGAAACTAATGTAGGTGCCAAATCAATTCAATGGGGAAAGGACAATATTTTCAACCAGTGGTGCTGGAAAAGTTCAAAAGCCCTATGCAAAGCAATGAACCTTGACCCTTACCTCACTTTGTATTAAAAAACTAACCCCAAATGGATCACAGACCTAAGTTCAAGAACTAAAACTTTAAAACTTCTAGAAGAAAATATAGCAGAAAATAATGATGACTGGATTTGGCAAAGATTTCTTAAACAGGACTCAAGCACAAAATATAAAAAAAAGAATCAAGAAATTGGACTTCAAGACCTAAACTTTTTTCTTCAAAAGATACTCTATTCATAAGCAACAAAAGATAAAGAAATCAGACTTAATCAAGATTTAAAATTTTTGTGCAGCAAAGGACACCATCACAAAAGTGAAAAGACAACCTAAGAATGGGAGAAAATATTTGCAAATTATACATCAGGTAAAAGAATAATATACACAATATATAAGGAACTCTCACAACTCAACAATAAAAAGACAATTAGCCCAATTAAAAGACAGTACAGGAAATGAATGGACATTTCTCCAAAGATAATACACAAATAGTCAATAAGCACATGAAAAGATGCTCAACATCATAAATACAAATTAAAACCATAATGAAATATCATTTCACAACTATAATTAAAAAGACAGATAATAACAAGTGTATGTGGAAGACAGGGAGAAACTGGAATCTTCATACATAACTGGTGAGAATGTAAAATAGTGTAGCCACTTTGGAAAAGTTTGGCAGTTCTGTCAAAAGTTAAGCATATACCCACCATATGATTCAGCCATTATACTCTAGGTATTTACCCAAGAGAAACAAAAGCATGTATCTGTACAAAGACTTATACATATATGTTCGTAATAGCTTTATCTGTAAGAGTCAACAAAGTGGAAGAAATCTAAATATCTACAACAGGTGAATGGATATATCCATACAGTGGAATACTATCTGGGAATAAAGGAATGAACAACTGACAAACACATCAACATGGATAAGTATCAAAAATATTTATGCTAAGTAAATGAATGCACCTCCTCCCCAAAATAGAGCTTACTGTGAGACTCCATAAAACTTTTAGAAAATGCAAACTAATGTATAGCAACAGAAAGCAGATCAGTGGTTGTCTGGGGACCCTGGGGGTAGAGGGCTATAGGACGAAAGGGCAGGAGGAAATTTTTGGGGGTAATGGACATGTTCATTATCTTGACTGTGGTTACGGTTTCACGGGTTGATGCATATGTCAAAATTTATCAGATGGTACATTTTAAATCTGTGCAATTTATTGTATGTAAATTATGGTACCTTGATAAAGCTGAAAATAAGAAAAAAAAGTTAATTTTTTCCTAACAATCCACAGATCACTAGGGTGACCATACATTCCTGGATGCTCAGGACAATCCCAGTTTACATCTACCATCCTCAAGTTCCATTTGGTTAGTGCCCCTTTCACTCTCAAAAAGTGTCCATAAAAAATAAAGTGTCCAAATTTGAGTTAAAATTACATAGCCACCATACATATAACCACCATCATACTGTAAAAATTAAATCAAATTCAAAAAGTGCTGTGTCACAAAGAATAATGATTTCAATGGACTAAAACACCAAATTTTTAAAATACATGTTTCCATAGTGATATTAAAGGCAACAGAACAATAATCCTGATTAATCAACTTTGGAAGTTGCTGGAGTACTAAATCATTTCTCTAAAAATTGTTTTACAAGGACAGAAGAGGAAGAATGAAACATATATCTTGTCTTTCCCACATGAACTGTAATGAGGTAAGTCAACAGTTGATGAAACAAAGTTCTTTCTTACAGAAGAATATAGCTAATGAATGCATAAACAATGACAAGATTCTGTAACCCTTTACAACCTCTAGGCAATGATCATCAATTACTGCTATAAGTCATTAGACAAAAGGCTGACAGGGAACTTTATTAACGGATGGTTCAGGCTGGCTAATAGCTAAACACATGATCGATCTCAACATTACAAAGCGAACAAGCAGACATTATCTGCCTTTTGATGTCATACAGAAGGAAGTACACTCACCAGACAGGAAGGTAAATTCTATAAGAATTAGCCAAGAGCTGACTATAGCTTCCTCGGGAGAGGGGAAAATGCAGAGGTAGAAAACAGGAGTGTTGGCTGTTCTTTGTAAAACTTCAGAACTACATGTAGTTATTTTTTATTGAGATATAATTCACATACCATACATATTATTCACCCTTTTAAAGTATACAATTCATTGGTTTTTAATGTATTCACAAAATTACGCAACCATCACAATCTAATTCCAGGACATTGTCATCACCTCAGAAAGAAACCACGTACCTGTCAGCAATTATCCCCAATTCCCCACCCTTCACCCCAGCCTCTGCACAACCCCTAACCTTCTTTGTATCTCTACGGACTTGCCTATTGTGGACACTGGAATCACGCAATAGCCACATATAGATTTTGATTAAAAATTTTTGATTAATTAAAAGCTTTTGTTTAAAAAATAAAAACTGCCAGAGGATGAATTTCAGCCAAAAAAGAGATAAGAAACCACTGCAGGCCAGGTGCGGTGGCTCACACCTGTAATCCTAGCACTCTGGGAGGCAGAGGCAGAATGATTGTTTGAGGTCAGGAGTTCCAGACCAGCCTGAGCAAGAGCTGAGAACTCGTCTCTACTAAAAATAGAAAAATTAGACAGGCATGATGGCATGTGCCTGTAATTCTAGCTACTCGGGAGGCTGACGCAGGAGAATTGCTTGAGCCCAGGACTTTGAGGATGCTGTAAGCTAGGCTGATGCCACCACACTCTAGCCCAGGTGACAGAGTGAGACTCCATCTCAAAAAAAAAATCAAAAAAACAAAGAAAAAAGAAACCACTGCAAAGGGGCTGTCAGTAAGCACTGAATCTATTTAACCACAGGACCAAAACAGAAACAAATGTGGTAGTATAATACAAAATACAATTAAGATAAATCCAAACAAAAGGAGGAAGGAAAGAAGAGAAGGTGGGAGAGGGTGTGAGCATACTGATTTTCTCATATTTTACAGACATGAGCCTAAAGATAGAATTGAATAAGATGTAACTGAAACTCAAGTAAGCTATAAGCAATATTCAAAGGCATAAAAGTTAACCTGCAAAATAAATAATCAACTAAAGCCAGATAGTGATTGCAGAAAGAGATAGGAAGAAGAAATATACTCAATTGATCTCATTTTTTAGGTGGATGAAAACAAAAAAAATGATTAAATATAGTCTAGAAAGTTGCAAAGGTAAGCACAAAATACAGAAGACAACAAAAATATCGAAGAAACACATATTAAAAAAAGAAAACACAGACCATACAGTGAAAGAGAACAAAAAGAAGCAATAAAAAACAGAAAACATAAAATAATACAGCAAACTAAGACTAAGTATTCTCTTATATCAACAATGAAAATGGGCTAAATTCACCCACTAAAAGAAAGCCTGTCAGATTGGATCACAAAGCCAAATCCAAGCATCCTATTTCATCATTTCTAAGATGCATGTCTTTTTCACCTTTTAGCATCTGCAATATTGAGATATGACTGCCATCAGCCAGATGTCATGACGTAATGCAGACCTCATGAAAATGTGGTCCTAGCACCACACACTGCCATGTCTTCAAGCCAGTGCTATGCACTGCTTGCTAAACTATGGAGGGGAGCTAACTGCCATCACCCTGTGATTCAGTACCAAAACACACACTGTACATGCAATCAAGCGCCAAAACAGAGCAATGGCATACATTTGATATTAGAGAAGTAAACAAATACTCCTTGTTGAAAGAATGATGACAACCATCAAGAGCTTTAGAGAACCAAAGAAAGGAAGATCCCACAAGTAGATGAAGTAGTATCAGGTTTTATTACTCAAACATGGTCAAAAAGACTACCTGTCACACACTGAGTGATGCCAGGTGAAGGCAGGAGAAACTGCAAAGTCACTAGGAAGGAAGGAAAGAAGTTCAAAGCAATGAGGGGCTGGTGTGATGATTCACTCACCATAAGGGACTAAGTTTAATCATTTTTAAAAGGAAAAGGAGGAAGTGACGCCGCGGGGAGGGCGGCACCCGCCGCTGTCAGTCTGCGGGGATGGCCAGGGGGGCGGGCTGCTCTCTGTCCTCGCCGGGGCCCCCTCCCCCTTAAAAAAAAAAAATAAATAAAAATAAAAATAAAAAGGAAAAGGAGAACACTCCTAAAGGCACCTCCACTTACATGATATATCTTTGTTCCTTGTCAATTAACTCTTTCCTTTAACTATTTCCAAAAGCTTCAGAAAGCTTTATTGCTAATTTATTAACCTTTTCTTTACAAGATATAAACAGATCTTGTGCATATTTCCCTCTATTCAAAATCACCACATAACTATCAACTACACGGCCTTAAATTTAACATTCAGACACAAGGCTTTTTAAAAGCTCGGTAGAAAGAACATGAGAGAGAACATGAAGCCCTGAAGATTACTCAGCGCTCCCTCCTTATTCGCATATACTACACATACCCTGGGGGAGAGGAAATTCATTCTGCTGCATGGCTCAGCGTGATTCACAAACTGCAGGCTAGCATTTTGAAATGTCATTTTTATTGATCTCCATTTGAGGTTCCATTCGCCTTTCCTGGAGTACACAAATCATGTTTATGGCATTTCTCTAATAGCAGACCTTGAAAATCTAAGTTTAAATAAGCTCTGAAAAAAAATAACCAAATTAAATATCAACTAAACAAAACTATCTGGATGCACATAAATTAATACTGATTTTAGCAATCAAAAATATCTTCCCGGCCAGGCATGGTGGCTCACGCCTGTAATCCTAGCACTCTGGGAGGCCGAGGCGGGCGGATCGTTTGAGCT
>NW_012154951.1:4422289-4426334 GCF_000956105.1 Propithecus coquereli | reverse complement strand
AAAAAAAAAAAAAAAAGAAATATCTTCCCTAAGACTTCATGGGTCACAATAAGGGTGCAAACATATGACATAATAAACATAATGACACATTTCAGAGTGTAACAGGCAGCCAAAAACTATAAGGAAAAGCAAATCTCAGGCACAAAACATAAATCTGTCAACTGAACACATGAAACATAAAGCATGGGTCAAAAAGTAGGATTAGACAAATGAATATCAAATCCTATTCTGTAAACCTAGAAATCTGTGACACACTGCCAGTCCCATAATAAAAAACAGGTAATAAAGGTCAATTTATCTTGCTATCTACTACCATTTCTTTCTAATGATTTGAAAAATAAATTCATCAATGAAAAAGTCTTGTTACTCCACAGTTAACAGATGAAAAGCTTGCTTTATAGAATAGGTATAAGGTTTAAATGCAGTTTAATGCTTTCAAATACAATAGTTATTTAATTAGCTAACTTATAAATGAGTTGTTTAAATTATCCACATTAGAAAACAATTACAATCTCAAGTAATAGTACAACATCCTTAGGTCCATTTACACACAAGAATGAACTGCCAGCTTCAAGCTCAAGCTGAAGACACACTAAGGGAACAGGTGATTTATTAAGTCTTTCGTTTTAAAAAGCCAAAATTTTCACTGGACTCTTAAGGCACTGAAAACTTTTAGAGAAATGACTAATTTCAAACTTTTTACTCCATAGAAAGCATATAATAAAGCATAGGAGCATCAATTACAATGTAATGCAGTGAAATCAGTGATAGTACATTTTAGATTTCTACCCATCTTACAAAACCTGTTCAAATACCATGTCCTTGCATTGTCTTGATCAGCTAAAGTACACGTTAGCATTAGTCCTAATGCTTCTGAGCACTTAGTCTTTTCTATGACTACTGTCAACACCCAACACATTTTCTTTATACTGTATAATCTTCATACGTATCTCAACTCAATTACTAGCATTTTAAGTTCTTTTTGAGCCCTCAACAAATACCTACAATATGAATGAATGACTGGAGGAATGCATGGTTGGATGGAGGCTTCTGGCAACAAAATTCAAGATTATGGGTCACAGACGGTGTAAGATGTTGAAAATCATTTTATTAAGACATGCTTTCAAGAATCAGTACTAGATAAAACACGAAATTATGACCTCCAAGAAATAACCTTTTGGAAGTTCTTTAATACTTCATATTTTAGCCAGTTTTTATGTTCTAATTAATATGAAATACGAATTTCAAAAACTATTATCAAAAAACCAAACTCTGGCAGTACAAAGACAAGAATAGTGGTTTAGATCCAGATTAAAATTTTATTACGCAGGGAAACAAGATCACCTAGACTTTCTTACAGAGTTTAATTGAATCACCATGTCCTTATGTAATAACATGAGAAACATGCTTATCAGACAAAAGCAATATGGGTAGAGTACAAAACTATGTACACATTATGACTACAAACAAATCTGGCACGGGCATAGGAAAAAAGGCCATGAGGAAATAAATACTACAACATGAACAAGGTGATGAATTCAAAGGAAGAAACCATGGACAATGTTTTCTACTTTCTGCATCTTCAATATACTATCTTCTCATGATAAATCTCTATAAAAGTCCTTACCTCTTATCTACTTAAATTAAATCACTACACATCATGTATTAATTACCATCTGTTTACATATTTAAAAATAATTTTTCGAATCAGAGAGACATTAAGTTTGAGTCACAGCTCAGTGATTCTCATAGTATGAACTACTTGATGAAGTTACTTAACTTCTACAAGCCTCAATTTCTCATCTAAGTAAACAACCTCTGCAGGACTAAATAGTATCTCATGTAAAACACCTAGCACAGTGCCTGCCTCATAGTAGAGCTCATTTATACTAATTCCTTTCTCAACATTTTTTGTTGTTGATTCGATTCCTATACAGTGAATAAGTAAAGTAGACAGCTCTGGTTAAGCACTGTAATTAAGGGGCAATCAAGTTATCCCAAGAAATGCCTCTTCCATCAAAGGACTTTAAAATCTACTACCAAAAAGCTCAGGGAAGATATTTTTAGTAGATCCCAGTACTCCTTTCCATGTAGCCTAGATGAGGCCTCACAATACTTCTGAACACAGCAGCCCAGGTAAAATGAAGGAGGTGCCATAAAAGTGAAAGACTATTCATCATCAGTAACTCAGACCAGGAGCTTTTTAAGGAGCATCTCCCAGCTCATACACTATATAATGCCTTTGACACAGGAGAGGAATGAATTCTTTTCACAAGTTTGGCAAAGAATTAAGTCTGTGACTGAATTCTAATCCACCCAATACAACATTTCAACAATGCAGATTTTAAAAAACGGATGTTTACAGCCCTTAAAAAATTTTTTGGTTTAATATTTCAAAAGGGAACATCAAAGTAAATCTTCATGACATTGGATTTGACAACGGATTCTTAGCTATGACACCAAAAGCACAAGCAACAAAAAAAAAATTGATAAATTAGACTTCACAAAATTAAAAACTCTCGTGCATCAAAGGACAACACCAAGAAAGTGAAAAGACAACCTACAGAACGGGAGAAAATATTTTCAAATCATATATTTGACACGGGTGTAATATCCAGAACATATAAAGAACTCCTGTGACTCAATAATAATAAAAAGACAAACAACCAAATTAAAAATAGACAAAGGACTTGAATAAACATTTCTCCAAAGATGATATACAAATAGCCAATAGCCACATAAAAAGATGATTAACATCGTTAGTAATCAGGGAAATAAAAACCAAAACCAGGCTGGGTGCGGTGGCTCACGCCTGTAATCCCAGTACTCTGGGAGGCTCAGGCGGGTGGATCATTTGAGCTCAGTAGTTTGACATCAGCCTGAGTGAGAGCGAGACCCCGTCTCTGCTAAAAAAAAATAGAAAAAAATTAGCTGGATAACTTAAAATTTATAGAAAAACTTAGCCAGGCATGGTGGCGCATGCCTGTATTCGCAGCTACTCGGGAGGCTGAGGCAGGAGGATTGCTTGAGCCCAGGAGTTTGAGGTTGCTGTGAGCTAGGGTGACCCCGTCTCTGCTAAAAAAAAATAGAAAAAAATTAGCTGGATAACTTAAAATTTATAGAAAAACTTAGCCGGGCATGGTGGCGCATGCCTGTATTCGCAGCTACTCGGGAGGCTGAGGCAGGAGGATTGCCTGAGCCCAGGAGTTTGAGGGTGCTGTGAGCTAGGCTGATGCCACGGCACTCTAGCCAGGGCAGCAGAGTGAGGTTCTGTCTCAAAAAAAAAAACAAAAAAAAACCACAATGACATACTACTTCACAACTACTAGGATGCCTATAATCAAAAACAAAAACAAAGCAAAAAATAACAAGTGTTAGAAAAGATGTGGAGAAACTGGAACCCTTGTACATTGCTAGTGGGAACATAAAATGGTGTAGCCACTATGGAAAACAGTTTGGCAGTTCCTCAAGAAATAAACATAGAATTACTGTGTGACCCAGCAATTCCACTTCTAGGTATATACCCAAAAGAATTGCAATCAGGGTCTCAAACAGATATTTGCAACATTATTCACAATAACGAAAAAGTGGAAGCAACTCATATGTCCATCAACAGATGAATGGATAAACAAAATGTGGTATATACAAGCAATGAATATTATTCAGTCATAAAAAGGAATGGAGTTCTGATACCTTGAAGACATTACGCTAAGTAAAATAAGCCAGACACAAAAGAACAAATATTGTATAATCCCACTTATATGAGGTACCTAGAATAGTCAAATTCAAAGCATCACAAAGTAGATTAGAGGTTACCAGAGTTTGGGGAGCAATGGCATGAGGAGATATTGCTTAATGGTGACAGTTTCTGTTTGGGATGATGAAAAAGTTTTGACAATAGACACAGATGATGTTTGCACAACACTAATATACTTAATGGCAATAAATTGTACATTTAGGGCCGGGCGCGGTGGCTCACGCCTGTAATCCTAGCACTCTGGGAGGCCGAGGTGGGCGGATTGTTTGAGCTCAGGAGTTCGAGACC
>NW_012154951.1:4413030-4422174 GCF_000956105.1 Propithecus coquereli | reverse complement strand
AACTTAAAAGTCTCAGGAAAAAAATAATAACAAATAAAGAAACACTACAGCTAAAATAATAAAGAAAAATGACCCTGCATCAGTACCTTTCCACACACTGCCTTCGGGACAGGGGAGGCTGACATCTTCGGTTATGAGCTTCTCGGGCAGCAAGTCTAGCTTCTGACAACTGAAAGATTACAAAACCCATTTAATAAACTGTGAAACTTGCTATCATCCTAGAAAAACTAGTATCACTTTCTGACATCAAAAAGTCAGAAATTCAATCAATTCAACTAGCATTCATTTCTGGGGAAAATAAACAAAACACAAAAAACTAAAAACATTCTAGAGCAGTTTGAAGCAATATTCAACATATTAAAAACACTGAGAGATTAACTCACATATGATGATCTTAACAGGACTGCTGAAGAGACCAGTTTCACAACAAACCTAACAAAGGTGAAAATTCTCGTCAAAGCTTTCAGAAATTTTAACTTGACCTGAGTTCAAGAGGATACCAACTTCACAGCTGTATCTCTCAAGTGCCTTCATTAGTCACCCAATAGCTGTATAAAAGATGTTCAATGCAAATGTTCAAAAAAAATGGGGTTTTTTTGACATTTCCTGGAATGATTATGACCTAGACTCTTTAGTGAGAAATTTATATTTGCAAACAAGAGTGCTATGGACTGAATGTTTGTATCCCCCAAAATTCATATGTTGAAGCCTTAACCCCAGTGTGATGGTATTTAGAGAAGGGGCCGTTGGAAGGTAATTAGGTCCGGAGGATAGAGCCCTCATGAGTAAGATCAGTGTCCTTATAAGAAAGAGTAAGAATATAATGAAAAGACAGCCCTCTGAAACCAGGAAGACAGCCTTCACTAGACACTGGATCTGCCAACACTTTGATCTTGGACATCCCGGCCTTCAGAAATGTGAGAAACAAATGCTTGTCGTTTAAGCCACCCAGTCTATGGCACTGTTGTTACAGCCGCCAGAGCTCACTAATACAAGGATGATCAGCCATCCCATGCTAACACCTCAGAGCATTCTGAAGGGAAACTAAGTCTTCTAGACAGTAGTTTTAAGACATAAGTAATCTCGCCTGTAATCCTAGCACTCTGGGAGGCTGAGGCGGGAGGACTGCTTGAGCTCAGGAGTTCGAGACCAGCCTGAGCAAAAGTGAGATCCCGTCGCTACTAAAAATAGAAAGAAATTAGCCTGACAACTAAAAATACAAAAAATTAGCTGGGCATGGTGGCACATGCCTGTAGTCCCAGCTACCTGGGAGGCTGAGGCAGGAGGATTGCTTGAGCCCAGGAGTTTGAGGTTGCTGTGAGCTAGGCTGACTCCACGGCACTCTAGCCCAAGGCAAAAAAAAAAAAAAAGAAAAAAAGACATCAGTAATCAGAGCAAGTTCAAAGTAAGTAGGAACTCCAGTCTTCTGAACCAAAAAACAGGGAATCTCCAACTCTCTGAAGAGATTTATCTCATATAATGTACAAACTACATATTTTTGTTGGTTTAGACATTGTCAGTAAAATTGTCACATATATAAAAAATAAATATCCAAAAAGTTGATGTACCTTTTCATCTTCCCATTGAAAAAAATTACAGTCTTTTCTATCTCTACAGGCTGAGCAGGCATAAAACCTCCGGGTTTCTTCTTTCCCTTGGCTCACCTTCACAAACAGAAGAGTGGGCCCTAGTTCCAGAAAAGGAAAAAACATGTCAAATGATAGTCATCTACATCAAGTTCCTAGTTTTCACTGCCCTTAAATAAAACTTGTTTTGGTTTTATGCATAATTTATTATAATTAAATCCACCACTGTTTAATAAATGTTTCTTTTCTTTCAGTCACAACATTAAGGCACTAACTACTTGGAAACAATTTTTGAAAACTGGTCTCTCCAAAAATAAAATGCTATGGTCAATATAGATGCTGTCTGAGTAGTGAATGTTACAAACCTGGGACTAAAGAAGGGGGCCCAGAGAATCGAATACTTTGCCATCTCTTGCACGGTTATTCTTTCAGTGAAAACTTGAGTTTTTAAAGTTGGACACTCTGCGAGTTAGAGAAAAACCGGGTCTGGCTTGCATGCAAGAACTCATTCTATCGTTCTACCTAACTTTTTTTAATTGAAAAGACAGCAAATCAACAAATGAAATCCCTAAGCATTTGTCAACCAGAATTATTCAAGGCATCCTTCCCTTTGCCTACCTCCCCCAACCCCAAAATATGTAAAAGCCCTGAAGCCAAAACCACAACTGTGGGGATGTGCTCTGAACGTTTCTCAAGTAGGATGAAAAACACAACATCCACAAGAGGGAGGAGCATTTTCTAGGCATCACACATGGTGAGGGAAAAATGCAGATAAAAATACTGGAGCTCTAAAAAGACCTCGGCACCTCCAGGCCAACTCACGCCCCTGGCGCCCGACCGGCAGGCTTAGCCCAGACGCCGACCCACCGTGAGGGCACAGCGGGGCGGAGAAAGCAGGATCCGAGGGAAACACCACTTCCACTCCCGAGCTCCCCCGGCGACTCGCACTCTCCTCTGCCTCCACGGCTTCCAGCCGGTCCCTGGGGGACGCCATCTTCCCGCCGCCTTCCCGAAAGCCTCGGTCCGAACCAAGGAAGGCTGAGGAAGAGCGCCGCCGCGAGCCACAAGGACCCACAGCGCCCCCGCGCGACTTGGAGGAGCTGGGGGGTTGCCGCTGAGGAGACCACGCCCCGAAACGGAGTCCCCGCCCACCCGGGGCTGCTGCTAAGCGTCCCCTAGCGGTGGGGCTCGCAGGTCACTTGTTGGACCTATATCCACCTCGCCCTCCGCTCCTGAAGCACCCTCCTTTCATAAGAATATTACCAGAAGATGAGATGACTCTGGAACAAACATTTGATAGTATTGTAAGTCCACCACCACCAGCAGCTGACAAACAGCTGAAATAGCTGCAGCAGCTGCACTTGATGGAACGACACTCTGTTTTTCAAAGTTACAATCGCAACATGATTTCTAACTTTTGGACAACGGTTATAGTTGCACATCATACTTGCATACCCATTGACAATTATACATCAGAAAGAAAGAAAGAAAATTGTCCCTATTTGTAGACGACATGGTTGTCTACACAAAAAATCCCGAAGACTCTACCAGAAAAACAAACAAACAAAAACTTTCAGTTTAACCGAATTCAGCAAGGTTGCAGGATATGAGATAAACATACGAAAATCAGTTGGATTTCTGTATACTAGATATGACCATGTGGATACTAAAATTAAAAATAGAATGCCATTTACAATTATTCAAATAAATGAAATAGACGTAAATCTAATAAAACATGAACGGGACTTGTATGCTGAAAACTGCAAAATGCTGATAAAGAAAAATCAAAGAGAAACTAAGTAAATGTAGAGGCAAAATGTGTTCATGACTTGGAAGACCCAACACAGTAAAGATGTCACTTCTCCCCAGGTTTAATGCATATAAAGATTTAGTACAATCTCTATCAAAATCCCAGCCAGATTTTTTTGTAGATTTAGACAATATTATTCTGAAACTTGATTTATATGGAAAGGGAAGGGAACTAGAATAATAACAGAACTAGAACAATAATTTTTGAAAAAGAATAATAAAGTGGGAAGAATCAACCTTCTCAATTTCAAGACATCGTATAGCTGCAGTACTCAAGGCACACAATGTACGGTTGTATTAATAGATGAAACAGTCAAACGTCTCCTTACATTGTTTAGAGAATTGACAGTGCACATACATATTTAACGTCCTGTATTTAGTGCTATGGTATTTTAATGTAGAAACATTGTTGTTTTTCTTTCACACTTCATGCAATGGTTTCACTCAAATTCTCCACCTGTGCCTGTAGCATCTGCGTCTTTGTTGTGTCCAACACAAGTTTCCAGTATATATTACCTGGACTTCTATGTCTTTTGAGATAAGGGATTTTCTGGACCCATGATGATGATGATACTTTTGGAAATCTTATCTCAAGACCTAACTAACTACCCGCTCACATGAACATTAGCACTTTTATTTAACAATCTGTTTTATACATACAAATGTGTGATCTTCCAAAGACTTGTTTAAAAACTTTGCAATTGAATTTGTGAAATCATACAACCGGAAATAGTTATAGAATCTATATTCTCTCTTTCTCTTTCAAGTAATGCTAATTCTGTGAGGTCACCTCTCTAAGCAGCCCAGACCAATATGGATTTGCAGCCTTTTCAGATAAGTTTCCCCAGACAGTAAAAGTATACAAAGATTGATCCAACTAAGTAAATGAGAGAGCACTTCAAAATGTGAGAGATGTTGAAGGTTTCAAAAACAAGGCAATTCTCTTTTTCCTGGAGGATAACTTTGGGGAGAAAAAAAAAAATCTCAGCTTATATTCAGATATATGCAGTAAATAGCCTATGCTAAATATTTACTGATGGGGTTACGAATATGACCAATAAGTTAGGACTGTTTCATTTTATTGCCTAATAGTGTTTTTTATTTGTGCAGAAAATCCTTGAGTGGAGACATGCTAAGAGACTCAGCAGGATTCTGCAAGGAAACCAGAGATAGAACTGAAAATGGGCCCTTTGAGGCCTGAGCACCAGGTTAGATCCTTGTCACACTTCTCATCACACAGAGAATGATTCTAATGCTGCTAAGACCTGCTTGAATGCATCGGCTCTCCCAGCGGAGGGTCTGGTCAAACTGGTGAGCTTCCTATCGGGGTCTGGAAGTTTCATCTCTTGAATTTATTATAGTATAAGTGTCTTCTGAAAACCTCCAATTCCCAAGTTGAAGCCAGAGGAGTATTTTGTAGTGAATGCCTGACCATCTTCTCTGTCTTCTGGTAACAGAACCTCAGTTTTCCTTTGGGAAGCCAACCCTCTCTGATTTTAACCCATGTCATTTGAGAGGCACAACGAATGGTAGGGACTGGCTTGGATTTGGGCAGGTGACTTGGAGCTTCTGCTGAAACGGCTGAGAAAGGTGTGATAGATGTTAACATCTCAGTGGCATCCGCGATGTTGATTTCTCACGTGTGTGCAGGGCTCAGCTCTCCAGTGTTGCCTGGGCTAGGTCATGCATCTAGGGGTCGGCTGATCCAGGTTTGCCTTGGCTGGAGTAACTCACCTCTGCCTGATGTGTCTCTCATCCTCTTCCTGGAACAGCAGGCCAGTCTGGGCATGTCTTTCTCATGGGAGTGGCAGCAGAAACAGAGAAGCTTCATGAAGCTTCAGCTTGGAACTACCCCCTCTCACTTCATTCTTGTGGCTCAAGCAAGTCATGTGGCCAAGCATTGCAAAGATCATGGCAAAGAGTACAAATCAGGAAGCAGAGAAGATTTGGGGCCCATGACACAATCTACCACATACCCATCTTCACCTGGGTGACCAAGTAGCCAGTGGCAATGTTTCCCACCCCTTGAGAAGCACATTCCTTAGCAGGAAGCCAATAGGAGGGAAGCAGAACTAGGAGATAGGAGTGCATGGAGATACCATGTGAGCACCTAGATCAGCCATGCCTGAAGGTTTCAGTTACATGATCAGAACTTCCCTCGTGGTTCCTTGAGCCAGTTTGAGATGGGGTTGGTTCTATCACTCATGACCAAGAATACTGACTAATGCTCTACAGCTGCAGCCGTAATATTGGATGGACGTATCTGCCTATCTGTATGCCTCAAAGCCCTTTTCCAGACAAGACTAGCTAACCCTGACCTCCTTCCTCTCTGCCACGATCCCTATGGCTCTGCCTGCCCTCCTCCCCTCCCCCCTCTCTGGCCCTTGTGATGGAACCTGGCTTCCTCGGCTGCCTTTTGCTTTTCTGCTCCAAAGTAAGCACTCAGACCCATTTTTTTTAAAAAGGGGAAAGCTGCCAGGGAAGACTAGCAACAAGAAAGAAATCCTGCGAAGTCCCGACTGTGGCATTCTCTGCCCCTGGCTCTGGACCCTGACCCCCCTGCTTCCTCTCTCTAATTTCTGAGAGTAAAGCTCACCAAACCTCTTCCCAGCCCTGAAAAGTCTCAGTCGTGAAACTTGGCTGGGGAAGGACTTGGACACAAAGGGACTTTGTGGAGCCCTCCTCAGATCTTTGAAAAATGGCGACAACACTGCCCAACCAAACACCCTGAAACTAAGGACGCTGCTTGATAAGCTATTGAGATTCACCAGTCATTTCTGATGTGCCGGACAGAAGCCCCCACAGAGCGGAGCGAGCCTTTCAGAAACCAATAGAGACCTGTGGCAGGGGCCCCCGGGGAGGGAGGCATTCCATCCACATCTCCAGGAGCTCCCTGTCCCTTCCCCCTGCCTGAATACGCCTCTCCGGCGTGAGAGCTGGGAAGGACATGTAGGAGTGTGTGTGTGTGTGTGTGCGTGTGTGTGTGTATGTGTGAACGTGACTGTTCTTTGTGAACACACAGAAATGGAACCTTGAGATAAATAATTCTGCTGAAAAGTAGAATGCCATGTGTGGTTGGGTTGTCCCCCAAAGATTCATGTCCACTCATAATGTGACCTTAATTGGAAATAGGCTCTTTGCAGAAATAATTAGTTAAGGGTTGAGATGGGATCACACGGGATTAAGGTGAGCCCTAACGACTGGCATCGTTCTAAGATGAAGAAAGGGACTGGGTGTGGTGGCTCACACCTGTAATCCTAGCACTCTGGGAGGCCGAGGCAGGAGGATTGCTTGAGCTCAGGAGTTCGAGACCAGCTTGAGCAAGAGCAAGACCCCATCTCTACTAAAAATGAAAAAATTAGCCAGGCATGGTTGTGCACACTTGTAGTCCCAGTTACTTGGGAGGCTGAGACAAGAGTATTGCTTGAGCCTCAGAAGTTTGAGGTTGCAGTGAGCTATGGGGACACTACTGCACTCCAACTGGGATGACGGAGTGAGACTCTGTCTCAAAAACAACAACAACAACAACAAAAAGATGAGGAAAGGACAGAGACACACAAAGAAAAGCCATGTGAAGACAGAGGTAGGCAGAGATTGTTGTTGTCCACCATGAGCCAAGAAACACCTGGGGTCACCAAAAGCTGAAGGCTTCTAGAAGCTTCTAGAGCAGTGGTCCCCAACCTTTTTGGGACCAGGGACCGGTTTCATGGAAGACAGTTTTTCCATGGACGGGGGTGGGGGGGATGGTTTCGGGATGATTCAGTGCGTTACATTTAGTCACACCTCTCTGCTAATGATAATCTGAATTTGCAGCCGCTCCCCAGCGCTAGCATCACCACCTCAGCTCCACCTCAGATCATCAGGCGTTGGATTCTCATAAGGAGCTGCAACCTAGATCCCTCCATGCGCAGTTTACAGTGGGGTTAGCGCTCCTATGAGAATCTAATGCTGCCGCTGATCTGACAGGAGGTGCAGCTCAGGCTGTGATGCGAACGGTGGGGAGCGGCTATCAACACAGACGAAGCTTCCCTCCCTCACCTGCCTCTCACCTCCTGCTGTGCGGCCCAGTTCTAACAGGCCGAGAACCAGTACCAGTCTATGGCCTTGGGGTTGGGGACCACAGTTCTAGAGTGCCTCTGGAAGCGGAAGAGGCAAGAAAGGATTCTCCCCTGGAGCCTTCAGAGAAAGCATGGCTCTGCTGATGTCTTGATTTCAGATCTCTTGTCTCCAGCACTGTGAGAAAATAAATTTCTCTTGTTTTAAGCCATGCAGTTCGAGGCACTTTGGAAACTAATATACCTTGTATATTGGATGCTTTGTTTCAAGTCCTTCTGAGAGCTTGGCTGTATAATTTACCAAATCCTAGCTCTGCCACTTACTTTCCAAGTAACCTTGGAGGAGTCAGCATCAGAGCTTCAGTTTCTTCATCTGTACAAATCACAATGCTATCGACTGTCAGGGAGTTGGGGGGTGGGAGAACATGAGAAAAGGTATGTGGGAGCACCTCGTCAACTGCCAAGTGATATGTGGATATTAGTTACTAAATTGTTATTTTACAGCTGTGTTCAAATATTTAAAGGTGCTATTATGTGGCAGAGAACACAGGATTGGTCAACACAGTAGAACCTGGGTGAGATTATAAGGAAGTAGACTTGGCTGAAAAATAATACACTATCGGGTTCCTAGAAGCAGGACCTAGGATGGGGATGCTTCTGCAAGCGATTTTTTGGAGGAGAAACCCGTAAGGAAGCAGGAGCAGCTCGAGATGGCAGGGGTAGAAGCAAGGGAGAGAGGAGGTTTTAGCTGAAGATGGGTTTCTAGCCTCAGCCTGCTCGTGCAAGGGGCTCTGGTACCTAAATGGCACCGCAGCACTGCCTGCTTTGAGGCTGGGGGCTTTTGTACTTCTCCATCAGTCAGCCAGGCTGTGAGCTTCCCACTTGCAATCCAAGATGTAAGCAGAACGGCTGAGCGCGGTGGCTCACGCCTGTAATCCTAGCTCTCTGGGAGGCCGAGGCGGGCAGATTGTTCGAGCTCAGGAGTTCGAAACCAGCCTGAGCAAGAGCGAGACCCTGTCTCTACTAAAAAATAGAAAGAAATGATCTGGACAACTAAAAATATATAGAAAAAATTAGCCAGGCATGGTGGCATATGCCTGTAGTCCCAGCTACTCGGGAGGCTGAGGCAGGAGGATTGCTTGAGCCCAGGAGTTTGAGGTTGCTGTGAGCTAGGTTGACGCCACGGCACTCATTCTAGCCCGGGCAACAAAGTGAGACTCTGTTTCAAAAAACAAAAAAAAGGCAGCCGGAAGTGAGACGTGGAGGAGGCTGTTGATGCCACCTGTAAAGGTCAGCCTCCCAGAGCACAGAGCAGGGGGCAGGGTGGGGAGTGGGCTGGAGGAGAAAGCAGATGTCTGGCACAGCACGGGAAACACTTAGCAGAGCACCTGGCAAACTAAGAAATGTACACGTGCTAGCACTGCTGAACAAATAAGTAAACACATACACATACATGTACGTATACAATACATACACACACACAGTGACTCAAATAACTTGCCCCAAATTATGAGTAGAACCTCCACGAGAATCTGATCTCTTCATTCAGAGTCCAAGGCTTTTTCCACTGCATTCCTCGACAGATTATATCAAATTTCTGCATCAACAATGACAAACTTGTCCTGAGCCACAGACTTTTGAAACTTAAAGGTAATATTGGATATTTCAGGAATGCATCTACTGTGTAGGTGAAG
>NW_012154951.1:4409196-4412980 GCF_000956105.1 Propithecus coquereli | reverse complement strand
AACCTTGAGACAGAAGCCAGGAAGATAGGAGAAACTGGACTGTGTAACTCAACTTCTTTTTCATGAGCATAAACCCTTATCTGTTCATGCCTCTTGTATTTTGTGTTTTCTGTTATACGCAACCCAAACTCAATATGTGCTGGTACATGGGGGAAGCTATAGCAAAAAAAAAATGTGATTTGTAACCAAAATTATACACACTGTATACTCTCCAGATGATGATGTTCCTCCCTTAAAAAGGGAAGAATTAGAACTTGGATAATAACTATAATTTTTCTGAAAATCCTGCCAATGTGTCTGGTGCTTTAGATAAACCATTTCATCCATGTATCAACTCACGGGAGCTATGACTATGCTCATTTCACAGACAAGGAAGCAGGACAGGACAGGGCAGGCTGAAGAATGCTGGCTCTGGAGTCAGAATGTCTTGGTCCCAACCCCAGCTCCACCTCTCCTTAGTTTAGGCAAGTTAATCTTTCTGTGTCTCAGTTTCTTTTTCTGTAACATAGGGATGATAATCATATTCACTACCTTTTTAAGGTACCCATGGGAACATTAAAAGAGACAATCTATATAAAGCACTTTCCACAGTGCCTGGGACATAATAAGCGATTAATAAAATTCCATTATTATAATGGCTCAAGATTAGAGCTGAGCCAGAATTTGAACTGAAATCTAAGTCCAAGGCTCATGCTCCCACAATCTCAGCAGAAACACATGCCCTTACTTTACAGGCTGGAACGTGCTGCCTGTGCCTTCTCCTCCGTTCCCTGCTTGCCTGGTTAACGCCTATTCATTCCCCAAGGGAGTTTAAATGGGTGAAGTGCTCCTCTGCTGTGCTCCCGCAGCAGCCCGCATGCACACCAGGGGTATGAATCACAGCACTTGACATTGTCATTGCCTCATGGCTGGCCAGTGCTCCCACTATGTTGTCCTTTGAAACCAATGGCTGTGTATTTTTCTTATACCGGTAGCACTAACACACAAGATTTAATACATATTTATTATAATAAGTGACAACTCTAATGAAATACAAAAAATCTGAGAATATTGGAGAAGGGATCACGGAGTCATCTCATCTAGTGATTCCAACAAGGCCATGACACCTCGTAGGGAGCATTTTGGAACTGTGTGATGTTTTTGTTGTCACGTGATTGGGGCACACTGCTGATATTTGGAGGGCAGGGCTGGGTGCTACGTGGACTGTAACGGTTCGGACAGTCCACACAATGTCTCACACACTTTTAGAGTCTGGACAGACATGTATGTAGATGGACAATCTGTTTATAAATTACTCGAGCCTAGAACTGAACTTAGATTTACACTGCACAAAAACACAAAGTTGTAATATATCTGAATATTTCAGGAATGCATCTACTGTGTAGGTGAAGGGGAAATTTTGTCCAGAAAAAAAAAATTGCTCACCACTGTGGAAAAATCACATGACCAATATAGCAACAAGGCTCATGGGATCTGAATTCCCAGTACAACCTGCCTGTACATCTGCATCTGTAACTGCTACATTCATGATAATTGTGTCTGTCAACAACTTCTGCAGAACAAACCATTCCAAAAGAAAACGATGACCATTCTCCCCCATGCATTGGCAGGTTATCTGGGGCTTGGCTGGTCTTGGCTGGGCTCAGCTGGGCAGTTCTGCCTCAAGTGTAGTCAGCTGGGCATGGCTCCTTGCTTGGGTTGGGCCCAGGTCTGTTCCACATGTCTCATTGCAGGGCTGAATGCGCAGCAGATACCTGGGAGAAGCTGTTCTCATGACAGTGGCAGAGGCACAAAAGAGCAGACTCCACCGCACAGCACGTTTCAAGCCTCTTTCAGTCTTGTCTGCTGTCATCCGAAATAGCCAGAGCAGGCCATACTGCCAAGCCCAAAATCGATGGGTGGAAAAGTGAGAGTACATACTTCCCAGGAAGGTGGAGGGAAGAGAGTGAATATTTTTGAGCAAAATTCAAATCCACCTCAGTGATTCCACCTGATTATTCTAATTTAGCCCTGATTTCAAAATGTCGTATATAAAGAATAAATTGTTTTGCCTTATCGTAGATCCAAATGTACTCATTATAAATACATGTCTCTGGTGACTTCATTATCACAATCACGTGGTCATGCCTGAGTATTAACAAATAAATTACATACAGTTATGTATTGTTTAATGACAGGCATGTTTTGAGAAACGTGTCATTAGGTGATTTCATTGTTGTTTGAACATCCTAGATTGCACTTACACAAACCTAGATGGTGTAGCCTACTGCACACTTAGGCTATGTTGTACAGCCCATAGCGCCGAGGCTGCACACCTGTACAGCATGTTACTGTCCCGAATACTGTAGGAAATTCTAACACAACGGGAAGTATTTTTATATCTAAACATACCTAACCATAAAAAAGGTATGGTAAAAATAGAATACAAAAGATGAAAAATGGCATACCTTCACAGGCACTTACTATGAGGGGAGCTTGCAGGACTGGAAGTTGCTCTGGGTGAGTCAGTGAGTGAGTGGTGAGCGAATGTGAGGGCCTAGGACATTACCGTACGCCACTGTAGACTTTATAAACACTGTACACTTAGGCTATGCTAAATTTATATTAAAAAATTGTGCTATGATATTATGATGGCTACATCACTAGATGATAGCAATTTTTCAGCTCCATTGTAATCTTAGGGGGCCACTGTCCTACGCATGGACCGTTGAGCAAAATATGTGGGGCCCCTGTCATATACATGGTGCATTGTTGAGCAAAACATCATTATGTGGGACATGACTGTATTTTATTGTGAATAACTTTCCTTTTATTTTTTAATGTATTTATGTTATTTGAAATTAGGTGTTTAGGTAAACTGTATCATTTATGAATTTCAAGTCGAGAGTCAAGGAGGTTGGCAAAGCATATTTTATGAAAGGGGCCCGAGCCCACAGGGTGGGAACCACAGTGGTATCCAACGTGGGTCAGCGCAGTGAGGGGCAGTAGAGTTGAGTCAGACAGACGTCCCTTTGAATCCTGCTCACAAAGGATGTAGCTTCAGGCTCTCAGGCTTCCCCAGGTGTACTATGGGGATAATAACACATATCTCTTCCTGGCTGCAGTAAGAATTAAGTAAGATCACATGTGTGACATTCAGGATCCTGGCAGGAAACAGATGACACACTCAAGTGGGGTAATTGAGGGACATTTCATAAAGGGACTATTTGCCAGGTTGTGGGCAAAGTTACGGTAAACCACCCGGGGAACATGCATTATCTTAGGGTTATTAGAGAGCCACTTCCACCCCTAGGTCTACAGGGTCAAGGGGACATGGAAGTTTCTGGAAAGCAAAAAGAATAATTATATGGAAAGGGCAGCCCTGCAAGCGCTGTGACCTTCAGGAGAGGGCTTCAGCCAGCCATGCCAAGGCCTCAGAGCAGAAGCTGTGGAGGGGTGTGCTCCAGCCTCACTCTTCTCTTTCCGCCCTCAGATCTTTCTTCCATCAGTGTCTCCTGTTGGCAAAAGGCAGCCGGGGCCGGGTGCAGTGGCTCACGCCTGTAATCCTAGCACTCTGGGAGGCTGAGGCGGGCGGATTGTTTGAGCTCAGGAGTTGGAGACCAGCCTGAGCAAGAGCGAGACCCTGTCTCTACTAAAAAATAGAAAGAAATGATCTGGACAACTAAAAATATATAGAAAAAATTAGCCAGGCATGGTGGCATATGCCTGTAGTCCCAGCTACTCGGGAGGCTGAGGCAGGAGGATTGCTTGAGCCCAGGAGTTTGAGGTTGCTGTGAGCTAGGTT